>NW_027361697.1:38427500-38787500 GCF_039654945.1 Dendrobates tinctorius
GGAAAATAGACCAAATTCTTGATAAACATATGCAGCTTAAGACCATAGATGCAAAGACTAGAACATTCCTGACAAATCAACATCCAATAACCCCGGTACTCTATACCCTCCCCAAAATCCACAAGAACTTACACAACCCTCCTGGACGTCCCATAGTAGCGTCCACGGACTCTATCCTCAATCCTTTATCCATCTTTTTAGAGAAGATATTAACACCATTTACTCACACCACTAAATCTTTTATTTTGGACACAGGAGATTTCCTGAATAAGATCCGTTCCATTAATTCCATTTCACCCAGCAGCATTCTCTGCACCTTTGACGTCAACAGTCTATACACATCAATAACACATGATAAAGGTATAGAGGCAGTCAGATTAACTCTCATTGAAGCTAATATTGCATCAGACACACAGGCACTATGTTTGGACCTTCTAAATATAGTCTTACGGGAAAACTTCTTCCGATTCCAGGATGATTTTTTCATCCAGACGTGTGGCACCGCGATGGGCTCTAATGTAGCCCCCGCGTACGCAAATCTTTACATGGATAAGTTTGGACGAGACTACATTTATCCCAATCCACTTTTTCAGGAGTTTGCCACAGTGTGGTTTCGTTACATCGATGATGTTTTCTGTATATGGGGTGGGGACTCAACTAGCCTTTCTAAATTCTATGATACCATCAACAATGCCAGGCATGAGTTGAAATTTACAATGTCCCATAATCTGGAATCAATCAGTTTTTTGGACACTAGGGTCAACAAAGACGCACAAGGAAGACTGTCATCCGATCTTTACACTAAACCCACCGATTGCAATAATCTCCTTCTGTATGACAGTTGCCATCCAAGGTCCACCCGCAATAGTCTCCCACGATCACAGTTTAAAAGGGTCACCAGGATTGTATCAGATCCTTCAACTTGAGACCTCAGATTACAAGAAATGTCTGATAGATTTGAATCTAGACATTATCCATCCACACTTCTGGCTTCTGAGATGACCAAAGCACGGACTGACCCTGACACCACCAGAGCCACAACAATCAAACCACCCAGACTCCCATTCGTTCATGGTCACCACCCGTCCATGCAAAGAATGCATAATCTCATCCACAAACATTGGCCTTTATTGACCAGAGCCTATCCTAGAATTAACCTTTTTAAATCTCCACCGTTGATGTGCCTGAGGAGACCTCAAAATCTTAAGGACAAGCTTGTCCGGGCTGACCTGGGTACCTCCAGTCACATCAATACGCATACTCTAACAGGACAGAAAAGAACTGGTACATTTCCTTGCCTAAACTGCATGAGCTGTTCCAATATCATCAAAGGCAATGAAATAGTTCACCCACGTTCTGGCAAATCCTATCCAATTAGGGATTACTTCACTTGAGAAACTAATTTCGTCATTTACATCATCAAATGTCCTTGTGGTTTACTGTATGTGGGTGAAACCACCCAGGCAATTAGGGACAGAATAACCAGTCACAAGTCTACGATTAGATGCGGGAAAACATGGCTCCCACTTCCTGCCCATTTCAAGGAAGCACGACATAACGTATCACAACTACGGTTCCAAATTATTGAAAAAGTCCCTAGACCCAAAAGAGGTGGGAATCATGTTCGCCTTTTAAAGCAACGGGAGACATTCTGGATCTATACACTAGACACCTTACATCCGAGGGGTCTCAACCGAGAAATTGATTGGTTAATCTAATAAAAAAAATTTTTTTCCTCCTCTTTTCCTTTAGACCCATTGAGTGGTTGCCTTCTTGAGTCTCTCTTTTTACATCTAACCCAAGCGGTAAGATAATGAAACATAATGTGTTTTCGTTTTTTCTTTTTCAAGTTTTCTTTTTCAAGTTTGCAATATTTTTTGCCTTTCCCCCCCCCCCTCTTTTTCCTTCCTTTTTTTGAGGGTGTTTTACTTTACAATTTATTTCCACTTTTTCTTTGCTAATTTGTTTCTTTTATTTACCTTTTTTATTTTTTAAAAAAATTTTTTCGTTTTTTTTCGTTTTTTTCCCCTTAGATTTTTTGCTTCTTTTTCCTTGCATGTATATTTTTCCTTACATTTTCCCTTTTTGCCTTTTTTCCCCCCTTTTTTCCTTTTTATTTTCTATTATTTTTACTATTATTTTGAATTTTTTCCTTTTTTTCTTTTTCCTATTTTACATCATTCATTTGATTTGAGTTCACAACCTTTCCCATCCACATCACCTTCTCACCCCTAGGTCATATATTACTCTTTTCATTTCTTTTATTTTCTATGTTTATTTAAGTTTGGACTCCTACAGAATTTAAATGCTATATATCTATGTATATGATTTGCAATAATACTGTTCGTTTATATCTGATTGCATATATCAACTGCCCAGCCTTTTTATTTACAGCACACTGCACCTCCCCCCCAGATGCCTGTGTCCCATTCAGAGCCACAGCAGCCTCTGCGTGGCTTCATTAGATTTTTTCTGACTGCGCTTTACTACGCATGTGTTGACAGCCAGCGCCATCTTCTTGGTGGGGATCACTGTGAGACACCACGGCCGTGCTCCAATGCGCACGCGCCGGCGTCTGACGTCACTTCCGGTCACATGACTGGACAGGATAAAAAGTACAACCTGCGATTCAGCGTCCACTCACCGCTCTGGCACCACTGTGCAGACTTCATACTTCACTGCGCCACCAATAATTGTAAGTACCATCCCATAGGGACCACCGCTGTACCACCAACTTGAATATGGTCCCAACCCAGGACCACCGCTGTACCACCAACTTGAATATGGTCCTAACCCAGGACCACCGCTGTACCACCAACTTGAATATGGTCCCAACCCAGGACCACCAGTATCCCTAATGTACCCCTTCTCCTTCATTTAGCTGTGGCATATTCACCAGTCCACCACCTCCTCAAGGAACAGGATTATCGGCAACTCTGGTATATTTCTTTGTTTTCCCTAAATAGAATATAGCTTTTGTCTGGACGGCTAGGTACCTAGGCATATCTTTATAGTCCCTCACAGTCTTTTGTATATATAACTAGCTACATCATTTACGCTGCTTAATCTGTTCTATCCATCTGGCCTCCAGACACCCAGTTCAATACTTTATCTATTTTCAATTTTTATTTTTTATTTTTAATTTTTATTTCTCATTGTTACTTTTTTTACGTTACCCTAACGATATGTTCGTCTATCCCTACTTACAGAATATGCTATCAACTCATTTACGCCTAGCAGTGACACTATCGATTTGGTGAAAACAGACCCTACATTCAATTGAAAAGGGTATGACCACGCTCCTCCATGTTGTTCCATACAGTTTCTTATCTACCGCGTTATCTCTCATTCTCACGTGTTTAATGTCTCCACATCCTCCCAAGTAATTCTAGTGCTTATATTCCATGCTCTCTCGATACTATGTGTATATATTTTGTATAAAGTGTACATTTTTTGATATTTTTATGTACTGTATGTATTTTATTACAGCGACTTTGTGATAAAGGCCGATGTGGCCGAAACGTCGTTGTTAGATGTCGCTTCCTCACCGTCAAGCAATAAATTTATTTCACATTAAGCATAACCAGCGTGTGCAGTGACTCTATATTGTTTATGCAATCCTGGGACTATCCGTTCCTTTTCACTGGCACCGCGAACTCAAACTCTCTGGTCGAGTGCTAACAATCTACATTATCTAGGTTGCCAGATCCAACGTGGTAATCAAGCAATCTGAAATTTTTGTAACCAGCGCTGCTGGTAGTGTGTCCACAAGTAATTAAAATATGCGGTATGAGGTGACAGTGCAGTTTATTCTCAATGTGTTTCGATGTTCACAAACTTCTTCTGGAGACGCACAATAATTCTTGTGGTTCTGAAGAAGTTTGAGAACTTCAAAACACATTAAGAATAAACCGCACTGTCATCTCATACCGCATATTGGAATTATTTGTGGACACACTACTACAGTCAGGACAGGATAGCAACATCGATTGGCCATAAGCAAACTTTGTAAACTCTAAACTTACGCCATATTACCTTTCCTATGTAAGAGACACTGCTGATTTGGTGGTCTCTAGATGACATGCCACCCAGCAGTTACCCGACCCTGCAGCCAATCATTTGCATCGGCAGGAAAGTGACTGTATGGATAGCGTGTTATCACTTCCAGACCTAACAGAGATCACCACAAAAGTAGCCCTGGAGTGACCAGAGTGGCTCCATTTTCAAAAGTTCTGGAAAACCATTTATGGTAGTTTTAAGGTTATATTCTGAAATAAGATGCCATTGTCACAGAAAAATAGCATGTAAGAAATCCTGCATCTGTTGTATGATTCAGCCCTAAGGGCGGAATTAACGGCATGTAATATTTCACGTAAGGTACCACTTGTCCATGGAGTTTTGACTGATTCAGATTCAGTGAATGTAGGATATGTCACAACATAAAAAGTACTTCTTGCAGAGTGATTTGCTCACTGCCTTGAGATAACTGAACAGATGTGTTTTGATCGTGCCTGTGATTACTTCCACAGAGTACGTGGTTTGGGCAGTAGGATGTAGAGCTTCAAAGGAAGGATAGAACAAAGCTACAGACTCAAATTTGCAAGAAATTAGGTTGGTTTGGGAGAGCAACTTACACCCTAGGCATCAGAGTATGAGGTTGTATAAACTCACACGCATGTTTGTCTAAATGTTCCGCTTGTATAAAGCCATGTGTCGTTTTGACTACAAAGCTGTAGCTGGAGAGTAGAGAAATTATGGGAATATATTTTGATATTACATATAAAGAAGATTAACAAGTAGTCTTAATTCACACCATGCGTTTGTTCTTCTATGCAACTGGCAGTATACAAACAGCAAAAAGAAAAACCCACTAGAATTTTAGGGTAATTGAACTCATGAATTGACACTGTATGCAAAAAAAATGGTTAAACAAATTACCAAAGAGTATATATTCATAAAAAATATTTTTTTATTAAATAAATATATTAAAACCAAGCATAACTTAGAGTCAAACATACCGTACTACTAGACAGTGAATAATGGAGACGCCAAACAGTACAACATAGAGCATAGTAAAAATGCCTATCATGTCAAGTATATCTACAGAGGCAATAGTAAACGGGGTAGCACTTCCCCCACAATCTGGCCAATAGATTACAGCATGACAGCATTACTTACATGAAATTTAGATTTGTAAAAGCGTTCTCACCGCACCGATGCACGTTTTGTCTTAGTACTTCATCAGGAGCAACTGAACACATTATAGTATAGACAAGCCTATAACCTGCAGTAACCACCGATCGACCAAACCGCTGCACGACGAGCTCTACCCTCGCCTACTGTATTATCACCCATCCCTTGAAGATTGTGAGCCCTCGCGGGCAGGGTCCTCTCTCCTCCTGTACCAGTTATGACTTGTATTGTTTAAGATTATTGTACTTGTTTTTATGTATACCCCCCTCACATGTAAAGCGCCATGGAATAAATGGCGCTATAACAATAAATAATAATAATAATAATAATAGTATCAATGTGGGGCTCACATTGTATATTGGAGGCTATGGAGGGCAGTCATACTGTATACTGGAGGCTGTGTGTGGGCTCACACTGTATATATGGAGGCTATTTGGAGATCACACTGTATATATGGAGGCTATGTGAGGTACACGCTGCATTTATGTTTATGGAGACATTATGGAGATCACATTGTAGATATGAAGGCTGTGTGGGGCACATACTGTATTTAAAAGGCTATGTAAGGCACATGTTTTATATAAGAGTCTATGTGGGGGTGGGAGCTCATAGTATATATTGGAGGCTATGTTGGGAGATCATACTATATATTAAGATAAGATAAGATAATCCTTTAATCGTCCCACCATGGGGAAATTCAGAGCATTACAGCAGCAAGGCAGGAACAAGTACAGATACAGATGCATAAAGGCATTACATTGACAGTAGGTAGGTACATATACGAAAAAAAAAAAAAAAGATATAACCGGACTATCACAACTTTGGATCTATCAGTTCACTGGGTTGTTCTCCGTTTTGGACAGTGCTGGTTATACAGCCTAACTGCAGCAGGAAGAAAGGACTTTCGATAGCGCTCCCTTTCACATTTAGGATGAAGTAGCCGGTCACTGGCAGTACTGCACATCTTTGTCACGGTCTCATGCATGGGATGGGAATCATTCTGCACCATGTAGCTCACCTTGGCCAGTATCCTCCTGTCACCTACTTCCTGAACTGGATCAAGGGGGCATCCCAGGACAGAGCTGGCCCTTCTAATCAGTTTGTCCAGCCTAATTCCTGTCCCTGGTTGATATGCCACTACACCAGCACGCCACACCAAAGAAGATGACTGATGCCACAACAGAGTTGAAGAAGGATGCAAGGAGTGCCCCCCTAACTCCGAAGGCTCTCAGCCTTCAGAGCAAATAAAGCCTACTGTGGCCCTTCCTGTACACTGCATCCAAGTGATGAGCCCAGTCAAGCTTATTATTAAGGATCACACCAAGGTACTTATAGGTGTCGACTATCTCAATGTCATTTCCCTGAATGTTCACCACTACTGGAGGATTTTTTCCCTTGCGAAAGTCCACCACCAATTCCTTGGTCTTCCCGGAATTAATCCTAAGGTGGTTCCTCTGACACCACTCCACAAAAGCTTGGTAAGTATCTCTGTACTCTCTTTCATCTCCTCCTGTGATGAGGCCTACTACTGCAGAGTCATCAGAATACTTCTGCAAGTAGCAGCTAGATGAGTTGCACTTAAAATCCGCAGTGTACAGTGTGAAGAGAAAAGGGGCAAGAACTGTATTGCAACTGTATTGCAGATCACTGTGTCTGACACACTGTCCCGAACCTTTACAAACTGAGGTCGGTTCATGAGGTAGTTAAGGATCCAGGTTGAGAGTTGGAGGTCCACGCTAACAAGGCTCAGCTTGTCTCTCAGTAGACCTGGCTGTATGGTATTAAAAGCACTAGAGAAATCGAAGAACATTATTCTCACAGTGTTCCCAGGTTTCTCCAGGTGAGAGAGAGTCCTATCTAGAAGGTGGATAATGGCATCATCCACACCAATGCCCAGCCTGTAGGCAAACTGGAGAGGGTCCATATCCGAGCTCACTAGAGGACGGAGACGTGTGAGAACCAATCTCTCTAGTACCTTCATCAGGTGTGATGTCAATGCTACAGGTCTATAGTCATTAAGGTCTTTCGGATAAGGTTTCTTTGGAACAGTAATTTCCACAGTTGTGGTAGTATACCTATTTTCAGGCTCATATTGAACAGATATGTAATGATCTCACTCAGCTGGTGCCCGCAGGTTCTGATTAGCCTTGCACTGATGCCGTCAGGACCTGCAGCCTTCAAAACTTTGATCTTATCCAGTTCTTTTGCAGCCTGGGTACTTGTGAAGAACAGACCCTGGCTCAGTTGACAAGTTGCATCAGGGGGTGAGGTTATTGTAGCAGAGAGGTGTGAATGGTATGCAGGGGCAGGAGCAGCCAGTGTGTGATTAAATCTGTTAAAGAATAGATTAAGTTCATTAAGCCCCTCTTTATCTACAACCATCCTGGAGACAGTCTGTCTATGCCCAGATATAGACTTTAGACCCTCCCAGACTTCATGAATCCTTTTCTGTGACAATTTCAGTTCAATCTTTCTCTTATAATTAGCCTTTCCCTGCCTGATTAGAGTCTTCAGATCTTTCTGCACTTCTCTCAGCCTGCCCTTGTCACCTGATCTGAAGGCCAACTTATTCTCTTTGAGAAGAGCCTTTATTCCGGGGCTGATCCATGGTTTATTGTTAGAGAAGCACCTCACTACTTTTGTGGGTACCATGTTGTCTACACAGAAATTAATGTAGTCTGTTATACAGTGTGTGAGACCATCCATGTCATCACCATAGGAATCTTGCAGCACATCCCAAGTGGTTGTTTCAAAGCAGTCTCTCAGAGCATCATCACTCTCCTCAGTCCATATCCTCACTGTGCGAGTGACAGCAGGTTCTCTCTGTACAAGTGGCTTGTACACAGGTTGGAAGTGCACTAGGTTGTGATCCGATCTTCCAAGGGGCGGTAGGGCTGACGAGGCATATGCCCCTCTCACATTGGCAAAGAACAAGTCCAATATTTTGTTGTCTCTAGTGAGGCAGGTAACTGTTATGATTGAGTCACCGTAGGAGGCAAAAACAGAAATGCTAGCTAAGTCCTGAAAACCAGAGAAGTTGGCAACTATCAGATTGCAGACCCCTGAACCTATCAACACAACTAGCAGTAGCCGTGGGGGGTTCCTACGATGACCTAGACCCCTCGATCACAGCCAGAGAGATACATAGGCCTAAAGAAGGAAAGGGGAAATCTAACTGCCCCAGAGCAGACCCCAAAGCAATAGGCAGCCCCCCACATATAATGACGGTGAAGCGAGATGAAAACACTTACACAGACAGAAAGACAGGCTGAGCAAAGACGGGGCCCAAAAACTACCTAGATAGGAACGGATAGGAAGGCTGCTGTCTGCAATCTGCCAAAACCCTATCAGAGACAAAAGCCAACAAGCTGATATAAAAATGGCCCTGAAGCAACTAAGCTTCAAAAACTAAATCAGCACTCAGGTACCTTCAGAAGACAGAGCTCACGGAACACTGCACACTCCAGCAGGGAGTGGCAGAATCCGAAAAGCAAGAAAAACAAAAACAAATCTTAGATGCAAAAAGGCAAAACAGAAAACTTAGCTTTAGGAGAGCAGGAATCAGACTGGAGTCCAAGAGTCCACAGAGAAATCACCCGCAGGGCAGAAAGGGCATAGGCTGCCTTAAATCCAGTCAGTGACTCCACTCAGCCAATCGTCTTCATTAGTCCCAGGTGTCTGATAATCAGGCTCACTACCTTCCTTCACTAGAATAGGGAGTTCACCAGGCCTCAGTGACGGAGGGGAAAATGAACTCACAACAGGTAACATACTGTGTGCAACCGGGTAGTATGGATGCTGGAGACACATGATTGAAGTCTCCCGAAACCAGAAGGAGTGCTTGGGGGTGAAGGGACTGCATCATGCTCACTGTGGATTGTAGGACCTCAGTGGCGGCATCAGCTTTCACAGAAGGGAGGACATATGCAGCTATCATGATTACATGCGATAGTTCCCTCGGTAAATAAAAAGGTCTCATGCCCACAGCTAATAGCTCAATGTCCTTACAGCATGTTTGCTCTTTGACCACAATATGCCTAGAGTCACACCATCTATCATTCACAAATATGGCCAGCCGTACGCCTTTCCTCTTACCGCTCTCCCTTGTCCTGTCCGCGCGAATGAGTTTAAAGCCATCCAACGAGACAACAGTGTCCGGAGTACCTTCGGTGAGCTAGGTCTCTGTAAACAGCAACATACTGCACTCCCTTAATTCCCAATGATCTCTGGTCAGCGCCGACAGTTCGTCCATCTTATTCCCGAGTGACCTCACATTGCCCTTAATGACAGAGGGAAGAGCAGGTCTATAGTGCCTTCTTCTAGCTTTCCTGAGGGCTCCAGCTCTGCAACCTCTTCTCTTAGTCATCCTTATTTCTGGTAGAATGTCCTCTGGTCTATTATCAGCATGCTGCCTTGCTGTATCCCTAAGCAGCAGTATAGCTTCTCTGGAGTAGACAATAGGGTCTTTTTCAGTTCCTGAATTTCCCAACACAATAGATCCAAGTAAAAACAAGGTAAAAAGTCCATCGAAGGTCCAGGTCCTCTTATGGTTTTCCATAGTGGAGGCTATGTTGGGGGCTCATACTGTGTATAGGAGGTTACGTGGTGGCTCATACTGTGTATAGAAGGCTATGTGATAGCTCATAATACTGAATGTAAAGTGATATGTGGGGGCTCATACTGTATATAGGAGGCTTTATGAGAGCTCATACTCTATATGGAAGGCTTGGTGAGGTCTCATTCTGAATGTAGGAGACTATGTGGGGCTCACGCTGTATATAAGGATGCTATGTGGGGCTCACACTGTAAGCTTTTGACTTTGCAGTAAGTAATAAAAACAGCTTAAATATTCTCTCTCATCATTCTGGCATTTGGCAAATATTAATAATTATGGTAATCCTAATTGACCTAAAATGGCAAAGGTTTAGTCTGCTTTATTTTTAGATATCGAGAAAAATATGCATATGTGTCTTTTTATATAGTGTATGTTAACTTCTGGTTTCAACTGTGTATATATATTTTTTATTTATATTACTCATTTACAGTCATATGTAAAAGTTTGGGCACCCCTATTAATGTTAACCTTTTTTCTTTATAATAATTTTGGTTTTTGCAACAGCTATTTCAGTTTCATATATCTAATAACTGATGGACTCAGTTATATTTCTGGATTCAAATGAGGTTTATTGTACTAACAGAAAATGTGCAATCTGCATTTTAACAAAATTTGACCGGTGCAAAAGTATGCGCACCCTTATCATTTTCTTGATTTGAACACTCCTAACTACTTTTTACTGACTTCCTGAAGCACTAAATTGGTTTTGTGACCTCATTGAGCTTTGAACTTCATAGCCAGGTGTATCAAATCATGAGAAAAGGTATTTAAGGTGGCCACTTGCAAGTAGTTCTCCTATTTGATTCTCCTATGAAGAGTGGCATCATGGGCTCCTCAAAACAACTCTCAGATGATCTGAAAACAAAGATTATTCAACATAGCTTTTCAGGGGAAGGATACAAAAAGTTGTCTCAGAGATTTAACCTGTCAGTTTCCACTGTGAGGAACATAGTAAGGAAATGGAAGAACACAGGTACAGTTCTTGTTAAGCCCAGAAGTGGCAGGCCAAGAAAAAATATCAGAAAGGCAGAGAAGAAGAATGGTGAGAACAGTCAAGGACAATCCACAGACCACCTCCAAAGATCTGCAGCATCATCTTGCTGCAGATGGTGTCACTGTGCATCGGTCAACAATACAGCGCACTTTGCACAAGGAGAAGCTGTATGGGAGAGTGATGCGAAAGAAGCCGTTTCTGCAAGCACGCCACAAACAGAGTCGCCTGAGGTATGCAAAAGCACATTTGGACAAGCCAGTTACATTTTGGAAGAAGGTCCTGTGGACTGATGAAACAAAGATTGAGTTGTTTGGTCATACAAAAAGGCTTTATGCATGGAGGCTAAAAAACACAGCATTCCAAGAAAAACACTTGCTACCCACAGTAAAATTTGGTGGAGGTTCCATCATGCTTTGGGGCTGTGTGGCCAATGCCGGCACCGGGAATCTTGTTAAAGTTGAGGGTCGCATGGATTCAACTCAGTATCAGCAAATTCTTGACAATAATGTGCAAGAATCAGTGACGAAGTTGAAGTTACACAGGGGATGGATATTTCAGCAAGACAATGATCCAAAACACCGCTCCAAATCTACTCAGGGATTCATGCAGAGGAACAATTGCAATGTTCTGGAATGGCCATCCCAGTCCCCAGACCTGAATATCATTGACCATCTCTGGGATGATTTGAAGCGGGCTGTCCATGCTCGGCGACCATCAAACTTAACTGAACTGGAATTGTTTTGTAAACAGGAATGGTCACAAATACCTTCATCCAGGATCCAGGAACTCATTAATAGCTACAGGAAGCGACTAGAGGCTGTTATTTTTGCAAAAGGAGGATCTACGAAATATTAATGTCACTTTTATGTTGAGGTGCCCATACTTTTGCACCGGTCAAATTTTGTTAAAATGCAGATTGCAAATTTTCTGTTAGTACTATAAACCTCACTTGAATCCAGAAATATAACTGAGTCCATCAGTTATTAGATATATGAAACTGAAATACCTGTTGCAATAACCAAAATTGTTATAAAGAAAAAAGGTTAACATTAATAGGGGTGCCCAAACTTTTACATATGACTGTATATAGCGCCATTAATTCCACAGCGCTTTACAGACATTATTGGCACTGTCCCTGATGGGGCTCACAATCTAAATTCCCTATCAGTATGTTTTCGGAACGTGGGAGGACATACAAACTCATTGCAGATGTTGTCCTTGTCAAACTACTGTGTTTTCTCTTTTTAAATCATCATGACAACTCAAAACATCCAAATGACCCTGATCAAAAGTTCACATACACTGGTGATTTTGGCCTGATAACATGCACAGAAGTTGACACAAATGGGTTTGAATGGCTACTAAAGGAAACATCCTCACCTGTGACCTGTGACAAATGCCAGAAAAAATTTTCAGGATGCAAAGAGAAATTCAGAAATAACATCAGCTGAAATATTGGACTCTCTGAAAACTAGCGTTGTGGCTGTTTCAAGATGCACAATAAGGAGGCACTTGAAGAAAAATGGCTGCATGGTCGAGTTGCCAGAAGAAAGCCAAATGACCCTGATCAAAAATTCACATACCCCATATCTTAATACCGTGTATTGCCCCCTCTAATATCAATAACAGTTTGAAGTCTTTTGTGGTAGTTGTGGATGAGGTTCTTTATTTTCTCAGATGGTAAAGCTGCCCACTCTTCTTGGCAAAAAGTCTCCAGTTCCTATATATTCCTGGACTGTCTAGCATGAATTGCTCGCTTGAGATCTCTCCAGCATGGCTCTGTATATAAGGTGCTCACACTATATATATGGAGGTTATGTGGGGCACACATTGTATATATGGAGGCTATGTGGAGCTCACACTTTAGATATGGAGACTGTGTAGGGCACATACTGTATTTAAGAGGCTATGTAGGGCACATGTTTTATATAAGAGGTTATGAGGGGGTGGGAGCTCATAGTGTATATTGGAGGATCTGTTGAGGGCGTATGAGCAGATGTTGTCCTTGCAGATATTGTCCTTGGTGGGATTTGAACGCAGGACTCTAGCGTTGCAAGGCTGCAGTGCTAACCACTGAGCCACCAATCTGCCCTAAAGTATATATAGTAGGCTATGTGGGGTCGCATACTGAATGTAGGTGGTTATGTGGGGTTCCTAATGTATTTAGGAGGCTATTTGGGGGTTCATACTGTATATAGGAGGCTATGTAGGGCTCATACGTATACGTATATAGGAGGCTATGTGAGGACTCAAATTGTTTAGAGAGAGGCTATGTGGTGGCTCAAAGTGCATATAGGGGCTATGTTTGGGCTCATATTGTATATAAGAGACTATGTGTGGGATCATACTGAATATAGGGGCTGTGTGTGGGCTCGTTTCCATTTGTGTGGTACAAAAAATGCCATGGGAAAACTGATGTGGGACTTGATTTAATAGAATTATATGGGATTTTTTCCATTCATTAGTTTTAGGACCAGATTAGAAAGCACAGCACGCAGCATTTTGCCAAAGGCTAGGATCATACGATGAGCTTTTACTGAGTTTCTGATGTTGCAGATTTTCTGCACCATTTCTGCACCCATTAAGTAAAATTGGTTACTTGCATTTTTCAAAAATATGCAGCATAAAAAACCCAAAAAATTATTGTGGGAACGTAGCCTAAGACTTAAAAATAAAAAGTGACCAGACAGAAATCAACATTGTTTAAAATTGAAGCCTATCACATATACAGTAACTATGCTAAAGAATAAGCACACTCTCTTTGGATTTTGTGGTTTTGCATATCAGGACATAATAAAAAATAATATGTCCCTTAAAAGGTCTTACAATTAAGTACATGCAAGCTCAAATGAACAACAAATGACAAATTACTATCACGCGTTTACCGCAACAGAGAGGAGCCAGAAAACCACAGCATCTGATTTCTTCTACTCCTGCACTGATTAGAAGTACTTCACCTTTATATTAAATGATGTAAATTTCTTTTGGCAATGAAGGGGTTAATTTGCTCAGTTGAGCGCTCCTGGAGCGTTAAGGGTCTCTGCTGTGCACTGTTAGCCACTCCCATTTCCTATATAATCTGGGTCCTGACTAGCACTCATTGTGGAAATCTTATGCTGCATGGCTGGAGGTTATTGTTGATTATTATTGGAGAAGGAGTTTGGTGTATTTATGTGTGACTGTTGATAGGTTGTGCGTATGTGATAATCCCCTTTCTTCTCCTTCTTTGATTAACCCCATCCTTCACTCCCCGATGCATTCCTTTGTTATATGTGTGAGTATATTTGTATGTTTGGTATTTTTCGTTACCCCTGTTCATATTAGCTTGTTAATCTGGTTGGTGTACTATGGTACACTACTACTACCCTCTTCCCTGGGTAGGGGAAGGACAAAGACTGAGGGCGGATTCAGGAGCTAAGGTAAGGTACGTGGCCCGGCATCTTCATCATCAGAAGTATTCCAGGGAGCAGGGCGAGCTAGGGTGCCCCTAGTGTTAGGGACAGGGAAGGAGCCCCTGATCCCGGCACACCAGACAAGAGAGCCGTGACAATTACACTGTGCAATTTTTTAATTTAAAAAACTAGGCCAAAAGGCAGTAGTAGTGTATGAAAAATTAAGTACTCCCTTATTGCTTCCATCAAATATCCTTGATTAATCATGCATAGAAAGTGTGACCAACTCTATAGAAGCAGAAGTTTTGGCAGTTTGCTGATCTGGAGCATTCAGGCCTGTATTAACACAATACCATAGAACAAAGACATCAGCAATTAACTTTAAGAAGCAATTGTTGCTATCCATCAATTTGAAAAGTGTTATAAAACCTTTTTTAAGGAATTCGGAATCCATCATTTTAAAGTAAAAACAATTACAACTGGAAAAGGGTAAAGACAGTTGAATATCTTCCCAGGAGTGGATTTCTCAGCAAAAGTGAACCCATGGACAGATTGTGCAATGCTCAGACAACTTGCAAAACAACCCAAGAGCTACAGCTCAGACTCTACAGGCCTCAGTTAGCATGTTAACCCCTTAGTGACCAAGCCAAGTTTGACCTTCATGACCAAGCCAAATTTTACAATTCTGACCAGTGTCACTTTATGCGGTAATAACTCTGGAAGGCTTCAATGTATCCAGTGATTCTGAGAAAGTTTTTCTGTGACATATTGTTCTTCATGTTAGTGGTAAATTTTATTTGACATGAATTGCATTTATTTATGATAAAAAATGGAAATTTGGCAACATTTTGAAACATTTGCAAATTTCACAAGTTTAATTTTTGTGCCCTTAAATCAGAGAGTTATGTCACACAAAATAGTTCATAGACAATATTTCCCACATGTCTACTTTACATCTGCACAATTTTGGAAACATTTTTTTTTCTGTTAGGAAGTTAGAAGGGTTACCGTAAAACTTTACAGCAATTTTTCATTTTTCCAACAAAATTTACAAAACTATTTTTTTAGGGACCACCTCACATTTGAAGTGACTTTGGGGGGCCAATATGACAGAAAGTACCCAAAAGTGACACCATTCTAAAAACTGCACCCCTCAAGGTGCTCAAATCCACATTCAAGAAGTTAATTAACACTTCAGTTATTTCACGAGAATGAAGCAATGTGGAAGGAAAAAATTATCATTTTACTTTTTTCACAAAAAATTTACTTTAGACGCAAACAGTTTTTTTTTCACAAGGGTAACAAGAGAAACTAGACCATAAAATGTGTTGTGCAATTTATCCTGACTATGCTGATACTCCATATGTGGGGGAAATCCATTGTTTGGGCACACAGCAGGGCTTGGAGGGGAAGGAGCACCATTTGACTTTTTGAACGTAAACGAGAGCGCCAAGTTGCGTTAGGAGAGCCCCTGCTGTATCTAAACAGTGGATGTATCTAAACCACACCCCTCAAGGATTTTATCCAAGTGTATAGTAAGCATTTTGATCCCACAGGTACGACACAGAATTTGATAACATTAGATCGTCATTATGTATATGTTGTCGTTAGTGTTGAGAGCAAGTACTCGCAAATCCAGTTTGCATCGTGTGTTCAGGTATGCACCAAATATCGTGGGTACTCAAGTGACATGCTCAAGTCCATGCCCCGCATGTTTTGCGGCTGTTAGACACCCCCAAAAAAACATGCGGGGATCCATGATACTCCGTGAATACCCGAGCACCCGATGCAGACTCAAGCAGCGAGCACTTGCGATCTACACTAGCCATCTTATCGTCATCATTTCTAACACCAACCCTAACCCTAACACAACCCTAACCACATCCCTAACCCCAACCCCAAATCTATCCTTAACCCCAACCCTAACTGCAAAGAATTGAAAAAACCCAATTTTTTTTATTTTATAATTTTTATCCAACTAAGGGGTGACAAAGGGGAATTTGATTTACTATTTTTTTATTTTTATCACTGTGATCAAAAGGAACCAATAGGAAAAAATTGCTATTGTTGCCGGGCACCAGCCGGCAGATATCGGCAGATGCAGTGCGTCCATTTTTTTCCAGAAATATTATGCGGCGGGCTGGGGGACGAAGCAGCAGAATCCTGAGGGGAAACCATTTCTATCTACTCTGATATGTTAGATCATATCAGAGGAGAGAAAAATGAATTAAAATCTTACTTTTTTTGTGAACGTTGTTATTCGATGAATAACGGGGATCACCTGACAGGGGACCGTAAAGAACGGTCCTGCTCATGTTCTTCAGGGTCTCAGCTAAACCCAGGTAGATGAATCCCTGGAGATTTTCTGACGCTAGGGGGCGCTATACCCTTATTTCTCAGTGCAGTTAAAAAGCGGCCATTAAAAGGCGTATCGGCAGCCGTTAAAAGGTTAAATGTTCAAGTAAGTAAATACTGAGCAAGTATGGTTTGTTTGGGAGGAAAGCCACAAGAAAATCTCTTTTTTTTAAAAAAAAAAAAGAACATGAACATAACTGCAGGGTGGCAGTGGCTGTAAAACAAGCCCAAGTCATCACTGCTTCACACAGTGCATGACAGTTGGAGTGAGGTGTTTAGTATTTGCCAAATGTGGAGCAGATCAAAAAATAAAGGGAACACTTAAACAACAGAATATAACTCCAAGTAAATCAAACTTCTGTGAAATCAAACTGTCCACTTAGGAAGCAACACTGATTGACAATCAATTTCACATGCTGTTGTGCAAATGAAATAGACAAGAGATGGAAATCTTGGCAATTATCAAGACACCCCCAATAAAGGAGTAGTTCTGCAAGTGGGGACCACAGAACACATCTCAGTACCAATGTTTTCTGGCTGATGTTTTGGTCACTTTTGAATGTTGGTTGTGCTTTCACACTCCTGGTAGCATGAGACGGACTCTACAACCCACACAAGTGGCTCAGGTAGTGCAGCTCATCCAGGATGGCACATCAATGTGAGCTGTGGCAAAAAGGTTTGCTGTGTCTGTCAGCGTAGTGTGTCTAGAGTCTGGAGGAGCTACCAGGAGACAGGCCAGTACACCAGGAGACGTGGAGGGGGCCGTAGGAGGGCAACAACCCAGCAGCAGGACCGCTACCTCAGCCTTTGTGCAAGGAGGAACAGGAGGAGCACTGCCAGAGCCCTGCAAAATTACCTCCAGCAGGCCACAAATGTGCATGTGTCTGCACAAACGGTTAGAAACTGACTCCATGAGGATGGTCTGAGTGCCCGACTTCCACAGATAGGGGTTGTGCTCACAGCCCAACACCATGCACTACGCTTCGCTTGGCATCTGCCACAGAACACCAGGATTGGCAAATTCGCCACTGGCACCCTGTGCTCTTCACAGATGAAAGCAGGTTCACACTGAGCACATGTGACAGATGTGACAGAGTCTGGAGACACCATGTAGAGTGATCTGCTGCCTGCAACATCCTTCAGCATGACCGATTTGGCAGTGGGTCAGTAATGGGGTGGGGTGGCATTTCTTTGGAGGTCCGCACAGCCCTCCATGTGCTCACCAGAGGTAGCCTGACTGTCATTAGGTACTGAAATAAGATCCTCAGACCCCTTGTGAGACCATATGCTGGTGCGGTTGGTCCTGGGTTCCTCCTAATGCAGGACAATGCCAGACCTCATGTGGCTGGAGTGTGTCAGCAGTTCCTGCAAGATGAAGGCATTGAAGCTATGAACTGGCCCGTCCGTTCCCCAGACCTGAATCCAACTGATCACATCTGGGACATCATGTCTCGCTCCATCCACCAACGTCACATTGCACCACAGACTGTCCAGGAGTTGGTGGATGCTTTAGTCCAGGTCTAGGAGGAGATCCCTCAGGAGACCATCCGCCGCCTTATCGGGAACATGCCCAGGCATTGTAGGGAGGTCATACAGGCACATGGAGGCCACACACATTACTGAGCATCATTTCCTTGTCTTGAGGCATTTCCACTGAAGTTAGATCAGGTTATAGTTGGCTGTGCCAGAGCCATAATCAGAATCAGGTTGTTGGTGCAAAGTTCCCAGACAGGATCCAATAGACTTATAATTGTATTGCACTTCTAAAGTAGCTTAGGAGTTATCAGTACAGTGGCTTGTGTCACCCCTCATATATGACTGAAGATACTCACTGCAGCCTCCTTATTGATTGCAGAGTGACAACAAGATCATTTATTGCGAAACGCAGCCAATGCTCTACAGGCATTGTTCTTGCACCAATGATAAAGTAATAATAATACAGTAACATGTTTTGAATCTCCTGTGTCCTTCTCAATATCGTAACAGAAATGAGAATGCGGTGCTACTTTACAGGCAGCCTACAATGATATATATACAGTATATTTTTTTTTACATAGAGTGTATATTTACAGTGTATATGTATATATATGTATATATATATATATATATATATATATATATATATATATATACAGTTGTTGAAATAAGTATTTGATCCCTCTGGCAAACAAGACTTAATACTTGGTGGCAAAACTCTTGTTGGCAAGCACAGCAGTCAGACAGTTTTTGTAGTTGATCAGGTTTGCCCACATGTCAGGAGGAATTTTGGTCCACTCCTCTTTGCAGATCATCTCTAACTCATTAAGATTTTGAGGTTGTCTCTTGGCAACTTGGAGCTTCAACTCCCTCCATAAGTTTTCTATGGGATTAAGGTCTGGAGACTGGCTAGGTCACTCCATGACCTTAATGTGCTTCTCTTTGAGCCACTCCTTTGTTGCCTTTGCTGTATGTTTTGGCTCGTTGCCTTGCTGGAAGATCCAGCCACGACCCATTTTTATTGCCCTGGCGGAGGGAAGGAGTAAGTCACTCAGGATTTTGCGGTACATTGCTCCATCCATTCTCCCATTGATGCAGTGAAGTAGTCCTGTGCCCTTAGGAGAGAAACACCCCCAAAATGTAATGTTTCCACCTCCGTGCTTGACAGTGTGGACGGTGTTCTTTGGGTCATAGGCAGCATTTTTCTTCCTCCAAACACAGCAAGTTAAGTTAATGCCAATTAGATAAATGTTTGTCTCATCTGGCCACAGCACCTACTCCCAATCAATCACAGAAACATCCAGGTGTTCATTGGCAAACTTCAGACGGGCCTGCACATGTGCTTTCTTGAGCAGGGGAACCTTGCGGGCACTGCAAGTTTTTAAACCTTTACAATGTAATGTTACAAATGGTTTTCTTGGTGACTATGTTCCCAGCTGCCTTGAAATCATTAACAAGTTCCCCTGTGTAGTTTTAGGCTGATCTCTCACCTTCCTCGTGATCAAGGATACCCAACGAGGTGAGATTTTGCATGGTGCACCAGATCGATGTCGATTGACAGTCATCTTGTATTTCTTCCATTTTCTTATTATTGCACCAACAGTTGTCTCCTTCTCTCCCAGCATCTTGCTTATGGTTTTGCAGCCCATTCCAGCATTGCGCAGGTCTACTTATGATCTTGTCCCTGACATCCTTATAAAGCTTTTTGGTCTTGCCCATGTTGTAGAGATTAGTGTCTGACTGAGTCTGTGGACAGGAGTCTTTATAAAGGTGACTATGTAAGATAGCTGTCTTTAATGAAGGTAATAAGTTGATTAGCAGTGTCTAACTGGTCTGTAGGACACAACTCTTAATGGTTGGTAGGCGATCAAATACTTATTTCTCACTGCAAAATGCAAATAAATTTTAAATAATTTATACAATGTGATTTTCTGGATTTTATTTTTGATATTTTATCTTGCAATATTAAAATTAACCTACCCTTAAAATTATAGACTCCTCTTTGGAATGGTTACTGTTAAGGTGGTAACCGCTTGCACACTCCTAAGCCTGTGGTCCCTTCTCGCCGAAGCAACCTTACCCCCACGGCTATCTGTTTTCACTGCTGCATTACTACTTTTTGCCCTGGGCAGGGCTGCCCGGGCTCTGCTCACTAACCAGGAAGTAACATCACTATATCCCACTGTCCTGTACTACACCCATCTGTGACTCCTCCCAGCCTAGAAAACCCCTTGTGCTAACTATGCTATTCTAAGGGTACCGTTTCACTTAGCGACACACCAGCAATCCCGACAACGATACGACCTGGTAAGGATCACTGGTGTGTTAGGTGTCGGATTTCTGCATTTACTCCGCAGGGATCCAGACCCTCACATTCTGCATTCTCCTGCTGTTTATCTACTGCAGAGGAGATTGCATAGGAGATTGTCTTGCAGCAAATCTCTCCTGAGGCTAAGTCCTTCTGTCCTCCTTCTGAGCATGCTCATGGGACGATCGGGAGTCATGTGCTCAGGTCCCGCTCCAGATCTCATTGGTCCATCTCAGAGATCTGGAGGCTTGCGGAAGGTCCTGGCTGCTATAAAAGGTGCGCATGGCTGTTCCGCCATGTGCTAGTATAGACTTACTTGCTGCTGTGTGTATGAGGACGGATGTAAGATTCTGATGAATGACTCATTATAAAACCCCTTCCCTCTGATATTATGTTTGTGGTTAGGGACTGAGTTAGAATCAGCGCCAGCGCTCCTCTGCTGCAACATCCACAGCTGCTAGCGTCCGACATTGCGCTCGCGCCTTAGCCTTGTCGTTTAGCGGCAGTGTCCACGCTGCGCTGCAGTAGCAGCCCCTTTGCGTCCGCAGTTGCGACGCACCGCACACGGTAGGTCTAGACGGACGTAGTGCCGCCGTCTGAGGCTACTCCTGTGACCTGATACCGTGTGTGCGTTTTTACTGAGTACTGTGACCTCAACAGGCTCAGTCTTTTGTGTTTGTACTTATTTGGCATCTCTGTGAATTAACTAAGATTGCTCTGCACACCTGGGTGAAGTTTAACCCTGTGCGCATTTCCGCCATATTGCTCCTGCCACCACTTAGCAGCGGTTATATCACCTACTGCACGGTGGACCCCGAGCGGCGAACGCACTTTATTATTATTTTTATTTAGTGCGTTCCGCCGTTCCTAACATTATACTAGCGCCAGGGTCTGGCTAGTGATGGCAGAACAGCAGCAACTGTTGCAGTGTATTCGGCAGCTTGAGGGCCAGTTGGCCACTCTTGAGATGGCTCTCTTAGCTGCACAATCCACCGAAGCTGCTGTAAAGGCAATCATAGACGCGGTTTTCCATATGTCCACGTCCTCCTTCGCGCGGACAGTTACCCGCCTCCCGTTGCCCGATAAATTTTCTGGCAATGGCGCCACCTGTAGGGGTTTCATCAGCCAGTGCTCTATTCAGCTGGAGCTATTGGTTGCGCTATTCCCTACGGAGTGGGCCAAGGTGGGGTTTATTGTTTCCCTTCTGTCGGGCAAGGCGTTGGATTGGGCTACGCCATTATGGGAGCGTGGTGACCCAGAGGTTCGGACTGCTGCTCAGTTTCTAACAGCTATTAAGCAGGTATTCCTCGGTCCACGGGTCACGAATGACACCTCTCTTCAGCTTCTTGCTTTGACTCAGGGTTCTCTCTAGGTTAGTCAGTATGCCGTCCGTTTCCGGACACTGGCTTCCGAGCTGGAGTGGTCTGATAAAGCCCTCATCCCTGTGTTTTGGAGAGGTTTGGCGGAGCATGTTAAAGATGCTCTCTCTACCAGAGAGGTTCCTGCAAGTTTGGAAGAGCTAATTACCATTTCCACCCGCATTGACCTCCGTTTTTTGGATCGCGGTATGGAGCGTGCTCAATCCAAACGGAAGGTTACCTCGGCTCCCAATTTTTTTGAGCCTCTGGAACCACCCGAGCCAGAGGTTCCACCCCCAGAGCCCATGGAGGTGTCTCGCGCCGTTCTTCAGGCGCGTCCGGCACAAGACTCCAGTTGCGGTTATATTTGTCAACAGTGCACGCTGTTTCTCAGAACAACAGTGCCCCGCAATGGCCAAATTCTTTGCCGCCGGGCAAGACCCTGGTTCCTCCCTGCCTTCAGCCGAAGGTTCTCGCGTGGGCACACGTGTCCAGGAAGGGTGGTCACTGTGGCTATATGCAGACCACAAAACTCCTGTCTAGGTCTTACTGGTGGCCGCACAGGGCTCGGGATGTTAAAAAATATATTTGGGCCTGCGCCTTTTGTGCTCGGAATAGCCTCCTTAAACGACGGGTGGAGACACCTGCCGACACACGGTGGCGTTCCACTTTAACTTCCGCTCCCGTTGTCTCCCACGGGTCCCTTCTCAAACCTTGCGATCTTGCCACCCCTGATGCCTTCCATTTGTCCCGGGCCTCCCTGTCACCTACCGGGACATCACACTTGCCTTCGGACGAGTCTGAGGCCTATCTCTCTGATGGGCACAAGTTGATGGATCAGAAGGCTCAGGGAGGAGGGGGCCCTAGGAGGGGGGTAATGATAGGTGTCGGATTTCTGCGTTTACTCCACAGGGATCCAGACCCTCACATTCTGCAGTCTCCTGCTGTTTATCTACTGCAGAGGAGATTTCAGAGGAGATTGCCTTGCAGCAAATCTCTCCTGAGGCTAAGTCCTTCTGTCCTCCTACTGAGCATGCTCATGGGATGATCTCCCATTGGAGATCGGGAGTCATGTGCTCAGGTCCAGCTCCAGATCTCATTGGTCCATCTCAGAGATCTGGAGGCTTGCAGAAGGTCCCGGCTGCTATAAAAGGTGCGCATGGCTGTTCCGCCATGCGCTAGTATAGATTTACTTGCTGCTGTGTGTATGAGGACAGATGTATGATTCTGGTGAATGACTCATTATAAAACCCCTTCCCTCTGATATTATGTATGTGGTTAGGGACTGAGTTAGAATCAGCGCCAGCCCTCCTCTGCTGCAACATCCACAGCTGCTAGCGTCCGACATTGCGCTTGTGCCTTAGCCTTGTTGTTTAGCGGCAGTGTCCATGCCACGCTGCAGTAGCAGCCGCTTTGCGTCCGCAGTTGCGACGCTCCGCACGCAGTAGGTCTAAACGGACGTAGTGCCGCTGTCTGGTTCTACTCCTGTGACCTGATACCGTGTGTGCGTTTTTACTGAGTACTGTGACCTCAACAGGCTCAGTCTTTTGTGTTTGTACTTATTTGGCATCTCTGTGGATTAACTGAGATTGCTCTGTGCACCTGGGTGAAGTTTAACCCTGTGCGCATCTCCTCCATATTGCTTCTGCCACCACTTAGCAGCGGTTATATCACCTACTGCACGGTGGACCCCGAGCGGCGAAAGCACTTTATTATTATTTTTATTTAGTGCATTCCGCCATTCCTAACATGGTGCGTCGCTAAATAATCGCTAGTAAGCTGCCAAACAGGCAGATCTCTTCAGCGACGCAGCAACGATCCAGCGATC
Organism: Dendrobates tinctorius; assembly: GCF_039654945.1. Classification (NCBI taxonomy): domain Eukaryota; kingdom Metazoa; phylum Chordata; class Amphibia; order Anura; family Dendrobatidae; genus Dendrobates; species Dendrobates tinctorius. Next base: position 38,451,020 of record NW_027361697.1, read on the forward strand.
AAACACAGTGATGCGCGCTGGCCAACAGGACGCCAACGACGAAAAAATGGCCCAGGACATTCCTGCACAATCAGCGATATCCAGCAGGGGGTCCGGTCGCTGCTGTGTGTCACATGTAGCAAGATCGCAGGCGAGATCGCTGTTGCGTCACAAAATCAGTGACATATTAGCGAATTAGCGATCTTGCTAGCGATCTCGCTATGTGAGATGGGGCCTTAACCCTCTCATTCTCTGTCTCTAGTATGCCCCACTTTTCTATGCCCACTACTGTCCTATGCTACTGCTACCTTCTGTCCTATTCTATCCCTAATCTTATACATGACACATTTCAAGTACATACACATTACAGCAACAGTAAATAAACACATTAATATTTATGAACACTATGGAACCACATACATTTAATGTGAATACTGTCCAAAGGGGGGAGGCATATGATGGCCTCTGTCACCTCCTTACAAACACAGGTTTAGACTAATTTCTCAAAAATATTTGAGAAACAAAGGCCTTCTGTGTACATAGAAAAAGTCTGAGATCTTTGAGTTCAGCTCTTGAAAAAGGGAGCAAACACAAAAGTGTTGTGTTGATATTTTGGTAAAGCATAGATATATATATATATGGTTCATTCATTAATGCTTGGAACTGTGTGGTTAATTACCCTGTGGATAGGAATTTGGCATGTTCCTAATTTACGTGATATTCTGCATGATACATCTTCTGTATATATTGCATATATTTGATAAATATGTGGATATATGTATATTTTTCTGCTATCACACTCATAGAATGTTTTCTTGTCATTTCTATTACAGCCACTCTATAGAGAAACATATTACTGATTGCCACAAGAAACAATACTTAGACACAGGAGAAAACAGGCGATCAAGAAAGTCCAAAAGACTAGATAAATTCAAAAGATAAAAAATTGAATCTTTATTGTAATATGACCAAGGTATAAGGAGGAGGAAAACAAGTCAAACATGACCATGGTAGCACGAGGGCGACCAAGTGGGGCATACACTGGGCTTGTGGACAGTACAGGGGAGAACAGGTTGCTTATACATGATTATGCTGGTAACATTAGAAATATAGCACCCATCCCCAGATTATACATGTTACATAAAGAGCCCAACAGGATGTACTAATGTAAAGATAACACTATACCATGATAACACATGAAAACATCTTTACCTGTTGGAATGGTAAGTGGAGGTCCACCCAGGTATGACCCCCCCAACGCACGTTTCGGAAAATGGCCTTTCTCAAGGGGTGATGGGAAAAGGGAAGTGAGGGATTCTTCTCAATTCTATATTCAAAGTCAGCAATCTTATCAGATGGACATACTGCCTTAAAATTGCATTCTACATCATCTATTGATTTATCAAGATCTATAATGATCTTGGAATTACGTTCAATTAACAACTTCAAAAAAATTGAGGAGCAGGTACCACATTTGTAACACAACTAAATAAAATCCTTAACTCTGCTGTTTTTAATGGGGTTATTACCAAGGAACAGGTACAAGAACCAACCATTGCAACATTCTATCTGTTGCCCAAGGTACACAAGAGTCTGGAGGCCCCCCAGGATGTCTGATCATTTCTGGTTCTGGTAACTATCTGGAAAGAGTTAATCGTTGGATTGACTCTAAGTTGCAACCTCTAGTGGAGAGCCTGCCCTCTTTTTTATTGGATACGGGAGAATTCTTAAAGAGAATAGATGGGCTTCATATTGGCACTGATACTATGCTGGTGACAGGTGATGTTGAATCCTTGTACACCAGCATTCGGCATAATGATGGACTATCAGCTACAAGATACTTTCTTAATATGTCCAACCTGCCTCCTGAGATCGTTTCTTTGGTTCTTGAACTGCTTGAGTTTTCCCTAACACACAATTTTTTTACTTTTATGGGGTCCTTCTACCTGCAGCTCCAGGGGACAGCGATGGGGGCATCTTTTGCACCATCTTATGCCAACCTGTTCCTGGGGCTGTGGGAGAGGGACCTCCCCCTGTCTGACCAGTATCAGTCGATGGACCCCATCCCCTTTTGGGTGCGATACATCGACGATATTTTTCTGGTCTGGCAGGGAAATGAGGTATAACTATCTAATTTTATGGAGGGGATAAACTCAAATGATAGGAATATACATCTAACATATCATTATGATATGACCAAAGTAAGCTTTCTTGATGTCAATGTGTGGAGAGATAATGATAACATACTTCAGACTAGCATATTTAGGAAGGAAACTTCCTCCAATATGTTGCTTCATGCCTCCTCAGCTCATCCCAAACCATTGATAAATTCAATCCCAATAGGCCAGTTCCTGCGTCTACGCAGGATCTGTTCCAATGATCAAGATTTCGTATTCCAAGCCCAAGATCTTTCGGACAGGTTCTTGGAGAGGGGATACAGCAGGCGAACCATTAAGAGAGCCTACAATCGTGCTAGATGGTCTACACGCCAATCTCTACTGTATAAGCAGAGAGAAAATAGATCTAGTAATAAAATTCGATTTATTACCAATTATCACGCTCAATTTTCCAAAATGAAAAGTTGTTTACAAAGGGCTTGGCCCATACTTCAAACGGACCCTATTTTAAACCAGTTAATTCCACATAAACCAAGTGTCACCATTCGACGCTCTATGAACCTCAAAGATTATTTGGTTCATAGTCACTACCAGCCTGAACCAAAACATAGTTTTTTGAACTTGAGTCGTCCTAGGTGTGGCTGTGCTCCCTGTGGCCGTTGTGTCGCCTGCCCCAATATTGACCAAGAAGACACGTTCTTCAATTCATCAGGGAATATTACATTTACTATTTGGCATCGCATTGTGTGTACCACCCGATATGTTATATACTTTGCATTATGTCCATGTAACCTGATATATATAGGCATGACTACCCGGCCATTGAAGGTGCGTGTCCGTGAGCATGTATTGGGGATACAGGCGGCAGTCGGCCATGATGATCCGGCCACACTTAGGACGTTACCGCGTCATTTCAAATTGAAACATGGTTGTGATGCATCGTTGCTCCGCGTTCGCGGCATAGATGCTATCAACCCAGGGGTTCGTGGAGGTAATATAACCCAGCGACTCCTACAATGTGAGACACGCTGGATTTGGTTATTAGATACGGCTCATCCGAAGGGACTAAATGAGGCTATCAGTTTTGCTCCATTCCTCTAAACGGCTTCCATCTGTTTATGTGGCCATAGTGTGGCCTTGGGCCTGTGTTTTTATTATTTTTTATTTAAATTTTTAGTTTCTAATTTTGTGTGTTTTTATCTTTAGAGTTCTCCAATATTACACATTTGTGTTTCAACTCTTGCGCCTCTTGGAAATCTACTTGGTCCTTCCATATTCGGATACAATAGGGCATATCATATTTTGGAGATGAGGAATGTTATGGGCATCTTCGTGGCAATGTACATCGCTTATTTGTGGTTTCGGGTGTACCTGCAATGTTGTTCAATATTTTGAATGTTATACAGTGGGGCAAAAAAGTATTTAGTCAGTCAGCAATAGTGCAAGTTCCACCACTTAAAAAGATGAGAGGCGTCTGTAATTTACATCATAGGTAGACCTCAACTATGGGAGACAAACTGATAAAAAAAATCCAGAAAATCACATTGTCTGTTTTTTTTTCATTTTATTTGCATATTATGGTGGAAAATAAGTATTTGGTCAGAAACAAGGAATCAAGATTTCTGGCTCTCACAGACCTGTAACTTCTTCTTTAAGAGTCTCCTCTTTCCTCCACTCATTACCTGTAGTAATGGCACGTGTTTAAACTTGTTATCAGTATAAAAAGACACCTGTGCACACCCTCAAACAGTCTGACTCCAAACTCCACTATGGTGAAGACCAAAGAGCTGTCAAAGGACACCAGAAACAAAATTGTAGCCCTGCACCAGGCTGGGAAGACTGAATCTGCAATAGCCAACCAGCTTGGAGTGAAGAAATCAACTGTGGGAGCAATAATTAGAAAATGGAAGACATACAAGACCACTGATAATCTCCCTCGATCTGGTGCTCCACGCAAAATCCCACCCCGTGGGGTCAGAATGATCACAAGAACGGTGAGCAAAAATCCCAGAACCACGCGGGGGGACCTAGTGAATGAACTGCAGAGAGCTGGGACCAATGTAACAAGGCCTACCATAAGTAACACACTACGCCACCATGGACTCAGATCCTGCAGTGCCAGACGTGTCCCACTGCTTAAGCCTGTACATGTCCGGGCCCGTCTGAAGTTTGCTAGAGAGCATTTGGATGATCCAGAGGAGTTTTGGGAGAATGTCCTATGGTCTGATGAAACCAAACTGGAACTGTTTGGTAGAAACACAACTTGTCGTGTTTGGAGGAAAAAGAATACTGAGTTGCATCCATCAAACACCATACCTACTGTAAAGCATGGTGGTGGAAACATCATGCTTTGGGGCTGTTTCTCTGCAAAGGGGCCAGGACGACTGATCCGGGTACATGAAAGAATGAATGGGGCCATGTATCGTGAGATTTTGAGTGCAAACCTCCTTCCATCAGCAAGGGCATTGATGATGAAACGTGGCTGGGTCTTTCAACATGACAATGATCCAAAGCACACCGCCAGGACAACGAAGGAGTGGCTTCGTAAGAAGCATTTCAAGGTCCTGGAGTGGCCTAGCCAGTCTCCAGATCTCAACCCTATAGAAAACCTTTGGAGGGAGTTGAAAATCCGTGTTGCCAAGCGAAAAGCCAAAAACATCACTGCTCTAGAGGAGATCTGCATGGAGGAATGGGCCAACATACCAACAACAGTGTGTGGCAACCTTGTGAAGACTTACAGAAAACGTTTGACCTCTGTAATTGCCAACAAAGGATATATCACAAAGTATTGAGATGAAATTTTGTTTCTGACCAAATACTTATTTTCCACCATAATATGCAAATAAAATAAAAAAAAAACAGACAATGTGATTTTCTGGATTTTTTTTTCTCAGTTTGTCTCCCATAGTTGAGGTCTACCTATGATGTAAATTACAGACGCCTCTCATCTTTTTAAGTGGTGGAACTTGCACTATTGCTGACTGACTAAATACTTTTTTGCCCCACTGTATATACTGTTTAGTTTTGCCCATGCTATTATATGATGTTTTTATAATATATCTACATAATGTCCTTCCTCCTCTGTTTGTATATGCCTAGTAAATTTTGTTGGCGCTGTATATATATGATTTTACATGGCTGAACATATGGTCCAGTAGCCACATATGCTTTAGGCATTAGAAACTAACTTCATATATGTCTATGCAACTTTGATTATCATATTTGTCTCTGATTCTTTTTCCTTTTCCGTTATTATAGTATCGGCACTCATATCCCTATAGATTTTGTACCAGCATGAGTCCTACTCCCCTGTAATGTGACTGGCGCCCCTGCCGTACGCGTACGCGCCGCTGTCTCCCACACGTCGATCGGCTCTTGGCATCGGGTCTTGTGATCAGTCACGTGATGTGGCGTCACGACTGGGCGATGACGATGCCGGCCGGCTGTCGTCATGGTTGCCAGGGTGACAGAGCGCGTCATCATGGTTGGACGCGTCGTCACATTTGACTCATCAGGGGGAGAAGTCTGTGACGTGGATCTCGTTCCCGTGACCGCGTCACTATGATCGGATGTGCCGCTGCCTGTGACTCATTAGGGGGAGGGGCCACTCTGACGTTACTCTTGTTTATTGTTATTGCGCCTGTTGATGTCATCAAAGTAGGACGGGGCGCAGTTTATTTATGCCCCAATATTAGATATCCTTTGTGATATCTTCTATAGGATAGTGATGGCGCCTTTATTAGAATTAAACTTCGGATGTGGTACTTGTCCATCTTCCCTTGCTGGGCACTGATATATGAGACGTTGTTATGTGGAGCTGCTTGGCTTATGTGTCGTAACCATGGTTACAAGCGCCATCTTTGTGAGTGATTCTTGTTATATGTATGATTGGCCTGACTTGTCACATGTGTGTGATCTACCATCTCATTGGTGGACTCTATCTTAAATATCCCTCACTTCCCTTTTCCCATCACCCCTTGAGAAAGGCCATTTGCCGAAACATGCGTTGGGGGGGTCATACCTGGGTGGACCTCCACTTACCATTCCAACAGGTAAAGATGTTTTCATGTGTTATCATGGTATAGTGTTATCTTTACATTAGTACATCCTGTTGGGCTCTTTATGTAACATGTATAATCTGGGGATGGGTGCTATATTTCTAATGTTACCAGCATAATCATGTATAAGCAACCTGTTCTCCCCTGTACTGTCCACAAGCCCAGTGTATGCCCCACTTGGTCGCCCTCGTGCTACCATGGTCATGTTTGACTTGTTTTCCTCCTCCTTATACCTTGGTCATATTACAATAAAGATTCAATTTTTTATCTTTTGAATTTATCTAGTCTTTTGGACTTTCTTGATCGCCTGTTTTCTCCTGTGTCTAAGTATTGCTTCTTGTGGCAATCAGTAATATGTTTCTCTATAGAGTGGCTGTAATAGAAATGACAAGAAAACATTCTATGAGTGTGATAGCAGAAAAATATACATATATCCACATATTTATCAAATATATGCAATATATACAGAAGATGTATCATGCAGAATATCACGTAAATTAGGAACATGCCAAATTCCTATCCACAGGGTAATTAACCACACAGTTCCAAGCATTAATGAATGAACCATATATATATATATATCTATGCTTTACCAAAATATCAACACAACACTTTTGTGTTTGCTCCCTTTTTCAAGAGCTGAACTCAAAGATCTCAGACTTTTTCTATGTACACAGAAGGCCTTTGTTTCTCAAATATTTTTGAGAAATTAGTCTAAACCTGTGTTTGTAAGGAGGTGACAGAGGCCATCATATGCCTCCCCCCTTTGGACAGTATTCACATTAAATGTATGTGGTTCCATAGTGTTCATAAATATTAATGTGTTTATTTACTGTTGCTGTAATGTGTATGTACTTGAAATGTGTCATGTATAATAATAATAATATAATGATAATAATAATGATAATGTATAAGATTAGGGATAGAATAGGACAGAAGGTAGCAGTAGCATAGGACATTAGTGGGCATAGAAAAGTGGGGCATACTAGAGACAGAGAATGAGAGGGTTTAGGCCCCATCTCACATAGCGAGATCGCTAGCAAGATCGCTAATTCGCTAATATGTCACTGATTTTGTGACGCAACAGCGATCTCGCCTGCGATCTCGCTACATGTCACACACAGCAGCGACCGGACCCCCTGCTGGATATCGCTGATTGTGCAGGAATGTCCTGGGCCATTTTTTCGTCGTTGGCGTCCTGTTGGCCAGCCCGCATCGTTGTGTTTGATCGCTGGATCGTTGCTGCGTCGCTGAAGAGATCTGCCTGTTTGGCAGCTTACTAGCGATTATTTAGCGACGCACCATGTTAGGAATGGCGGAATGCACTAAATAAAAATAATAATAAAGTGCTTTCGCCGCTCGAGGTCCACCGTGCAGTAGGTGATATAACCGCTGCTAAGTGGTGGCAGAAGCAATATGGAGGAGATGCGCACAGGGTTAAACTTCACCCAGGTGCGCAGAGCAATCTCAGTTAATTCACAGAGATGCCAAATAAGTACAAACACAAAAGACTGAGCCTGTTGAGGTCACAGTACTCCGTAAAAACGCACACACGGTATCAGGTCACAGGAGTAGAACCAGACAGCGGCACTACGTCCGTCTAGACCTACTGTGTGCGGAGCGTCGCAACTGCGGACGCAAAGCGGCTGCTACTGCAGCGTGGCATGGACACTGCCGCTAAACAACAAGGCTAAGGCACAAGCGCAATGTCGGACGCTAGCAGCTGTGGATGTTGCAGCAGAGGAGGGCTGGCGCTGATTCTAACTCAGTCCCTAACCACATACATAATATCAGAGGGAAGGGGTTTTATAATGAGTCATTCACCAGAATCATACATCTGTCCTCATACACACAGCAGCAAGTAAATCTATACTAGCGCATGGCGGAACAGCCATGCACACCTTTTATAGCAGCCGGGACCTTCTGCAAGCCTCCAGATCTCTGAGATGGACCAATGAGATCTGGAGCTGGACCTGAGCACATGACTCCCGATCTCCAATGGGAGATCATCCCATGAGCATGCTCAGTAGGAGGACAGAAGGACTTAGCCTCAGGAGAGATTTGCTGCAAGGCAATCTCCTCTGAAATCTCCTCTGCAGTAGATAAACAGCAGGAGACTGCAGAATGTGAGGGTCTGGATCCCTGTGGAGTAAACGCAGAAATCCGACACCTATCATTACCCCCCTCCTAGGGCCCCCTCCTCCCTGATCCTTCTGATCCATCAACTTGTGCCCATCAGAGAGATAGGCCTCAGACTCGTCCGAAGGCAAGTGTGATGTCCCGGTAGGTGACAGGGAGGCCCGGGACAAATGGAAGGCATCAGGGGTGGCAAGATCGCAAGGTTTGAGAAGGGACCCGTGGGAGACAATGGGAGCGGAAGTTAAAGTGGAACGCCACCATGTGTCGGCAGGTGTCTCCACCCGTCGTTTAAGGAGGCTATTCCGAGCACAAAAGGCGCAGGCCCAAATATATTTTTTAACATCCCGAGCCCTGTGCGGCCACCAGTAAGACCCAGACAGGAGTTTTGTGGTCTGCATATAGCCACAGTGACCACCCTTCCTGGACGCGTGTGCCCACGCGAGAACCTTCGGCTGAAGGCAGGGAGGAACCAGGGTCTTGCCCGGCGGCACAGAATTTGGCCATTGCGGGGCACTGTTGTTCTGAGAAACAAATATATGCGTGTTGACAAATATAACCGCAACTGGAGTCTTGTGCCGGACGCGCCTGAAGAACGGCGCGAGACACCTCCATGGGCTCTGGGGGTGGAACCTCTGGCTCGGGTGGTTCCAGAGGCTCAAAAAAATTGGGAGCCGAGGTAACCTTCCGTTTGGATTGAGCACGCTCCATACCGCGATCCAAAAAACGGAGGTCAATGCGGGTGGAAATGGCAATTAGCTCTTCCAAACTTGCAGGAACCTCTCTGGTAGAGAGAGCATCTTTAACATGCTCCGCCAAACCTCTCCAAAACACAGGGTTGAGGGCTTTATCAGACCACTCCAGCTCAGAAGCCAGTGTCCGAAAACGGACGGCATACTGACTAACCTAGAGAGAACCCTGAGTCAAAGCAAGAAGCTGAAGAGAGGTGTCATGCGTGTCCTTGCTTCTCCCTCGACTCCGGCACAGGCGTACTTTATCTGCCCTGTTGAGGGCAGAGTAAAGTACTGCCGTGCGCAGGCGCGGGACCTCTCTGACCTTTCCCGGTGCCTGGGAACTGCAGTACTTTACTCTGCCCTGAACAGGGCAGATAAAGTACACCTGCGCAGGAGCCGAGGGAGAAGCAAGGAGGAGGACATCATCGTATGAAGATGGGAGGCACCGGACTGCGACACCCACCACCCCCGACTTTGTCCGCCGGTGAGTATAATCAAACGTGTTTTTCGTATCTTTCAGGTTTCATCAGGGGCTTATCTACAGCATTACAGAATGCTGTAGATGAGCCCCTGATGGTGGTGTCGGCAGCTGATAGGGCTAAAAATAGGTGACAGATTCCCTTTAAGGGGTTTGTTTCATACAGACAACCCATTTCTATTTACCTAATTAGGAAAGTCTGTTTTTTAGAGGGGATCCTCTGTTCAGCATTCTCATTTTGTCCTCCATTTCACAGATAACATATTGCTTTGAATGAGCACTGTGTAATGCTTAATTTCTACATGTAGAGGCACTGCAGGGAAATTGGACACTTACTGCCAAGTTTACCTTTACCCTACAGCCGATCACTGGGAAAACCCAGCAGGTGCAGAATTAGTAATCAAACTCATTGTCAATGGAACCTTTCCACAAGTAGAGATTGGCCCCAGAGGACAACCCCTTTAACCTTACAGAACCTCTCTTTCCATATACCTATATTTAGGCCAAGTATTCCTTCTGGCTAATAAATTATAATGCGACAACTCTGAATCCCCTCTACTGTTAAAATCTAATTTATTCAGTGAAATAATGACCAAGTAGATGCCAAGAGATCATTACATGTCTATAGAAGACTTCTCAATTCTGTCACCAGGGACATATTTGGCATTTTGTAAAAATTGTTAGCAATGATATCTATTTTTCAATTTTTACTTTCTAGCAACATCTTTCCCAGCGTGTCCAGAGTTCTCTCATCTCTACATCAAGATTAATATTCCTATGACATTGCGCCCCACTCGTACTTTTGATGAACCTAGGTTGCACCCTCCCGAAGAAGTGCTGTTTACATTGGTATTTAATCCCCTCTGCCCTAAATCATCCCGCTCACTTAATATTTTTCTTTGAAACCAATAGTCAGTGGTTTCTGCTTTTTTTTTTTTCAAAACAATGCATTTTTATTACAAGCATATTTTTGTTCCAACCAATACTTTTTGACAGCTCAGATATAAATGTCCGACTCACTGCTATAAATATGCACCAAAGCAGAGCCTGCTCCTCTGAAGGGAAAATGATTTCTTTTGAAGAAGCACATTTTTATTTGAATCAACCGATTCCTGAACTAATATAAATATACATCCATACTTCCTGTATAAATGATGGATATTTCATTCCCCGAATCTCCCTGACTTAGATTTATTTCCTAAGTTGAGGGGAGTGTCAGTTGAACCCAATTTGGGACAATAAACTTTTTCGTCTTCTCTAATGCACTTAATGACAATTCGAAATAAAATCTTATCCCTGTCAATATGAATTACATCTAAGAATAATTTTAAACTAATTTACGGTTGTGAATTTTGCAAATCTGTGTTTCAGTTTAAGCTTCCGTGTTCCATACAGAAATCATCTGTTGTGTCTTTCATTAGTCTAATGTTTTACGATACAGCTGGAGTCTACGCTAATAATGAAACTTTACCAGCATCGCAGATAAAAAAAACGAGCAAGAGGCAGAATTTTACAATATTTCTTTTTCCATATGTATTGAAATCTTGCCATACACCCACATATCACTTCATTTACTATGGAAACAAGAAGCAGATATCAACAGAGTTCAGATAACAGATAGCTTCACCTTAAATGGAATGTCTCATTAGAGAATTACCTATTTTTTTTTTTTTTTTAAGTTTTTTATATTAAACATATTTTAATATTTTTTCTTATATTTTCCTTGTCATTATTTTGTTTTCACATTGTCCACTGAGCCTCATAATACACTGATACTTCATGTTCTGCTAACCTTTTGGTAGTTATTTCACTACCATCACAATGAAACTATACACTATAGACTATACATGTGCTGCGCCAATTCTTTGGAATGCACTTCCCAGGTCAATACGATTAGTCCCCAGTCCCTACAATTTTAAGCGTGCCCTGAAAATGCATTTATTCACACTGGCCTATCGCCTCAACACATTAACCTAATCTATCCCTGTGTGGCACAGCCAAAAGTTTTACCATAACCAGGTTCCCCGCATCATGTTCCCACATGCTTTATGCATCTATTAGCCCTCTGTGTCTGTACTGTTACACACTTAACATTATGGCTGGTCCATACAATCAGGGCAACTGTTACCACTAGAGTTGAGCGATACCGTCCGATACTTCAAAGTATCGGATCGGAATGGATCGGCCGATCTTAAAAAAAAGTATCGGTATCGCCGATTCCGATACCGGAAGTCCCATTCAAGTCTATGGGACTTCCGGTATCGGAATAAGAAAAATCCTGTTTTTCCCTTGTACAGCCTCTCTGGGGTCTGTACGGGCCTTTCGGGGGGCTGTGCCGGCCTGCCAGGGGGTCTGTGCAGGCTCCGGTGGTCTGTGCAGGCCTGCCGGGGGGCTGTGCAGGCTCCGGTGGGCTGTGCCGGCCTGCCGGGGGGCTGTGCTGGCCTGCCGGGGGTCTGTGCCGGCCTGCCGGGGGGCTGTGCAGGCTCCGGTGGGCTGTGCCGGCCTGCCGGGGGGCTGTGCAGGCTTCGGGGGTCTGTGCAGGCATCGTCCGATGGGACTACAAGTCCCATCGGGCGATGCCTGCTACCATGACAGTGATTGACACATTAGCCAATGATGGGACAGTAGTAGTCCCATCATCCGGCTAATGTGTTGAATGTAAAAAAAAAAAAAAGAAAAAATTACATGCTACATACATACAACATGCATACTACATACATGCTACATTCATACTACATACATGCTACATTCATACTACATATATACTACATGCAACATACATACTACATATATACTACATGCAACATACATACTACATATATACTACATGCATGCAACATGCATACTACATATATACTATATGCTACATACATACTACATATATGCTACATACATACTACATATATACTACATGCATGCTACATACATACTGCATGCTACATACATACTACATGCTACATACATACCACATATATACTACATACATACTACATGCATGCTACATGCTACATACATACCACATACATACTACATACATACTACATGCTACATACATACTACATATATACTACATGCATGCTACATACATACTACATGCTACATACATACCACATATATACTACATGCATGCTACATGCTACATACATACCACATACATACTACATACATACTACATGCTACATACATACTACATATATACTACATGCATGCTACATACATACTACATGCTACATACATCCCACATATATACTACATACATACTACATGCTACATACATACTACATATATACTACATGCATGCTACATACATGCTGCATGCTACATGCATGCTACATACATACTACATACATACTACATGCTACATACATACCACATATATACTACATACATACTACATACAATACATTCATACAATACATACATAGACATACAGTACATATAACATAGAGTAACATACTTACCAATACTTGTCACATTGTTCCCCGAAGCCATTGTCTTTTACGGAATAAATATTAACATAACAAACCACAAAAATACTCACCCACGATCCGAAGCAGTCCACGAGTGTGTCCCACGACGATCTTGGGTAGAGAACTGCAGCATCAGCTGTTGCTGCCGTTCTCTACGGGCTGCAGGAATCCAATGACGGAAGGTAGGTATCCTTCCGCACTGTATTCCTCCGCCACTTAAAAAAAAAAAAAGTCCCTAGTCTCACTTTATGCCATTGCTGTGTGGGAAATTCCCACGCAGCAATGGCATAAAGTGAGACTAGGGACTTTTTTTTTTTTAAGTGGCGGAGGAATACAGTGCGGAAGGATACCTACCTTCCGTCATTGGATTCCTGCAGCCCGTAGAGAACGGCAGCAACAGCTGATGCTGCAGTTCTCTACCCAAGATCGTCGTGGGACACACTCGTGGACTGCTTCGGATCGTGGGTGAGTATTTTTGTGGTTTGTTATGTTAATATTTATTCCGTAAAAGACAATGGCTTCGGGGAACAATGTGACAAGTATTGGTAAGTATGTTACTCTATGTTATATGTACTGTATGTCTATGTATGTATTGTATGAATGTATTGTATGTAGTATGTATGTAGTATATATGTGGTATGTATGTAGCATGTAGTATGTATGTAGTATATATGTGGTATGTATGTAGCATGTAGTATGTATGTAGCATGCATGTAGTATATATGTAGTATGTATATAGCATGCATGTAGTATATATGTGTTATGTATGTAGCATGCATGTAGTATGTATGTAGCATGCAGTATGTATATATGTAGCATGCATGTAGTATGTATGTAGTATGTATGTAGTATGTATGTAGTATGTATGTAGCATGCAGTATGTATGTAGCATGTATGTAGTATGTATGTAGTATATATGTAGTATGTATGTAGCATGCATGTAGCATGTATGTAGTATGTATGTAGTATATATGTAGTATGTATGTAGCATGTAGTATGTATGTAGCATGCATGTAGTATATATGTAGTATGTATGTAGCATGTAGTATGTATGTAGCATGTATGTAGTATGTATGTAGTATGTATGTAGTATATATGTAGTATGTATGTAGCATGTAGTATGTATGTAGCATGCATGTAGCATGCATGTAGTATGTATGTAGCATGTAGTATGTATGTAGCATGCATGTAGTATGTATGTAGTATGTATGTAGTATATATGTGTTATGTAGTATGTATGTAGCATGTAGTATGTATGTAGCATGCATGTAGTATGTATGTAGTATGTATGTAGTATTTTTTTTTTTTTTTTTTTTTTTTTAACATTTAACACATTAGCCGGATGATGGGACTACTACTGTCCCATCATTGGCTAATGTGTCAATCACTGTCATGGTAGCAGGCATCGCCAGATGGGACTTGTAGTCCCATCGGACGATGCTTGCACAGACCCCCGGACATCAGCACAGCCCCCCGGCAGGCCGGCACAGCCCCCCGGCAGGCCGGTACAGACCCCCACAGGGTGCACAGACCCCCGGACATCAGCACAGCCCCCCGGCAGGCCGGCACAGCCCCCCGGCAGGCCGGTACAGACCCCCACAGGGTGCACAGACCACCGGCAGGCCGGCACAGCCCCCCGGCAGGCCAGTACAGACCCCCACAGGGTGCACAGACCACCGGCAGGCCGGCACAGCCCCCCGGCAGGCCGGTACAGACCCCCACAGGGTGCACAGACCACCGGCAGGCCGGCACAGCCCCCCGGCAGGCCGGTACAGACCCCGGGAAGTCCACACAGCCCCCCGGCAGGCCGGCACAGCCCCCCGGCAGGCCAGCAGAGACCCCCGGAAGGCCCGAAATGACGGCGCATCATGATGCGCACACACCGCGCATCATGATGACGTCAGGCTGTCAATCAACTTTGAACTTCCGATTCCGATGCCGACTTCCGATATTGAAAAAATATCGGAAGTCGGTATCGGAATTCCGATACAGCAAGTATCGGCCGATACCCGATACTTGCGGTATCGGAATGCTCAACACTAGTTACCACCCACCTTTCATGTCTACCTTTTTTCCTCATAGATTGAAAGCTTGCGAGCAGGGCCCTCATTCCTCTTGGTATCTGTTATGATCTATGTGATTATTGTTATGCTGTAATGTCTATCGTCTGTACATGTCCCCTCTGAAATGTAAAGTGCTGCGAAATATGTCGGCACTATAGAAATAAAATGTATTATTATTAAATAATGAAACATAAAACCTATACACAGATAATATGGTATTCACCATTACGATAGGTGATGGTTACAGCTCACCTCCTCCTCCCTCCTGCACAGTAACTTTTGCATAACATACCCACAATGCTGTCCCATAGGAGTCAATGAAGCTCCAATATACGACTATATTTTCCTCTAAGCACCAGAAGCCTTGACTCTGGAGCTTAGAACAACAGTTTCAGGGGATGGCACTGGCTATGCCAAAAGGAAAAGAAGTCTTCTTTAGGCTAGTTTCACACTTGCTTTTTTTTGCAGCGCATTTTTCCCGCAAAAAAACGCATTAAAAAAACGCATACAAATGCATACAAACGCTGCGTTTTTTTCAAGCATTTTTATGCGCATGCAGGAAAAAAACGCAGCGTTTTTGCGCGTTTGTATGCGTTTTTTGTGCGTTTGCGTTTTTTTACAGATTTTGGAAAAACCCCACAAAAATGAAAAAACAACCATTCAACAACACACAAGACCAATGGGACTTCATTGTGGGTGTGGTATGTTAATATATAGACCCTGTCTACAGTATTCTTCACATTTGCTTGATTCTTCTCGTGACCATGGATCTGCGCTGGAAGAGTTTTCACTTCAACTTGGATTTGGACATCGCGATGGCTCAGGCGTATGCAGTTGCTTGCCATGAACAAAGGAAGAGAGAGAGGCAGCGAAGACGGCGGCGTATGTGGATACATCCGATTGTTGAGCTCCGGGAGAGCCGTGGGGCATGCCACACCCTCTACAGCGAGCTACAGGCAAACCCGGAGAAATTTACAGATTATATCAGGATGTCCCACGAAAGTTTCATGGATTTGCTTGCTCGTGTCCAACAATCCATCCGGAGACAGGACACACAGCTCCGTCGTGCGATTCCTCCTGAGGAACGGCTACTGGTGACATTACGGTATGTTTTAAAAACCAAGGGGTGCGGTCTGCTGGGTTTTTTTTAAATTTAGTATTCAAAACCGTGGGTAATTAGTTTTCGTGAATGTACTAATATTTTATTTTATAGTTTTTTAAAATAATATACATAAATATTAATTTTACTTCTTTGTCTGTTCACAGATTCCTGGCGACTGGAGAAACCCTATCTTCACTACACTTCCAGTACCGTATTGGAATCTCTACCTTGTCTGGAATTGTTGCTGACACCTGCCGGGCTCTCTGGAATGTTCTTTGCCCAGAATTTATGCCCCTGCCCACCGCTGAAAAGTGGATGGAAATTGCTGACAAATTCTGGACAATATGCAATTTTCCCAACTGTTTGGGAGCTGTTGATGGTAAACACATACGGATCATCAAACCCCAAAGAACGGGATCTGAGTACTATAATTACAAAAAGTACTTTTCAATAGTACTCATTGCGATTGCGGATGCCGGATGTATGTTTGTAGCAGTGGACATTGGAGCATTTGGCCGTGGTAATGACTCACAGGCTTTTAAAAACTCAGACATGGGCCGTAGGTTGTATGGCAACCAATTTAATTTCCCTATGCCACGGCCTCTTCCTCACACCGAAGCTCCGCCACTGCCCTTTGTAATGGTTGGCGATGAGGCTTTTCAAATGTGCGGAAACTTACTGAAACCCTACTCCAGCCGGGACTTGGACCACACCAAAAAAATATTTAATTACAGGCTGACCAGGGCCAGAAGAACTGTCGAGTGTGCTTTTGGGATTCTTGTTTCCAGATGGCGAATTCTGGGCACGGCCATTAATCTTAAACTTGAAACAGTCGATGAGGTGGTGAAGGCCTGTGTGGTTCTACATAACTTTGTGATGGCTAAAGAGCACCCGACCTTTGAACTGGACGATGATGCTCCTAACCCATTGCCTGAATTCACTCAGCACACTCTCAGGTCATCCGTTGAAGTTGGCCAAATGAGGGACCAATTTGCGGCCTACTTTATTTCTGATGTAGGACGGGTGCACTGGCAAGATGAAATGGTGTAATGTTTTTGTTTGTTTATGGTAATAAAAAACCTTATTTGATACCATTACTGAGTGCACTATATTTTTTAAACTCCAATTTAATAAAAAACTTCCCATGTATAACTGAATTTTATGATGTTCACACACCTGGGCAGGTAAATACACATATGAGTTAAAATGCAGCATTGCTAGTCTGCGTGAAATATATTGGAACGAGCAAAGCTGCAGGCCATGAATCAGGAAACCATTTTTTTTCAAGAGAAAATTGTGCAACTAGTTGAAAACAAAGTATGTGATTTTCTCAAAACACAACCCTCAAAACCCAACCCCAATGAAAGTCCATGGGGAATACAAGTCAGCATTGAGTGGATGAATGTAATCTGCTCCATTCCAACTTACAAGTTATTACACTAGGCCTTGGAATGACTATACTAGGCCGTGGTATTTCAAATATGAGTATAGTATGCCTTGGGCCTACTAGTATAGTCATAACAAGGCATACTCAAATTTTGCCAACTAGGATCTTGTTTCACGAAAAACAAACGGGTGAAACTTGAAACCAACAGTTTGCTTTTCATGAAACCAGATTCTAGTTGGTAAAAATAAAGTTATTACACTAGGCCTTGTAATGACTACACTAGGCCGTGGTATTTCAAATATGAGTATGTATAGTAGGCCTTGGGCTAGTAGTATAGTAATATGTGAAATACCACGGCCTAGTATAGTCATACCAAGGCCTACTGTAATAACTCGATTTTTAACAACTAGCATCTTGTTTCACAAAAAACAAACTGGTGAAACTAGAAAGAAACTTATTTTTAAGACAAGTTTCAACAGTTTGTTTTTCATGAAACCAGATCCAAGTTGGTAAAACTCGAGTTATTACACTAGGCCTTGGTATGACTATACTAGTCCGTGTATTATTTCACATATGACTATACTAGGCCTTGGGTTGGTTTTTAACATGTATTTACCCATCAGTGTGTGTGAGCGGCGCAAACAACATTAATGAAACTTAGTAATGGTGAACCACAAATGTAAATTTATTTTTTATCACAAAAATAAACCAAAAAATTATTTTTTCCGGCGTTTGGGGGCAGATGGTTTCAATTTGGGGGTGTGCAGGGAATATGCAACACTTGCTGTTGAAGACGGTGTTTGAGGGGAAGGGGCAACAAAACTTGTGGGGGAAGGTAGTCCAGTTAAGGGAATTAAACTAGGAACACTTGGAGGAGAGGAAATCTGTTCAGGTACATTAGTTGTAATGGCATGTCGCCGTAGGCTTGTGTGCCTGGACCGACTTTGGCCCAATGCCCGCCTTGATAGATTTCGCCTTGAACTAGGGGCAAATATTGAGTGTAGGTCCCCCGTCTGCAGGTGTGGCTGCTGCTGCTGCTGAGGTGGCGGCTGCTGCTGCTGAGGTGGCGGCTGCTGCTGAGGTGGCGGCTGCTGCTGAGGTGGCTGCTGCTGCTGAGGTGGTTGCTGCTGCTGAGGTGGCTGCTGCTGCTGAGGTGGTTGCTGCTGCTGAGGTGGTTGCTGCTGCTGCTGAGGTGGCTGCTGCTGCTGAGGTGGCTGCTGCTGCTGAGGTGGCTGCTGCTGCTGCTCTTCGTTGTCAGTGCTCGTCCTTGCAGGAGGACTGGTGGCGGCAGTGATGGTCCAGGTTTGCAGAGTGGTGGTGGCAGGGCTACTACATGTTGTTGTAGCGGCAGGGCTGTTCCATGTTTGCCTAGTGGTGGCTGAGCTCCACGCATGCATGGGAGTGGCGGTGGTGCTCCAGACAGGAGCAGCGCTTGCCATGGTGGTGTCGGTGAAGTGACCAGCTGCACTCATACTTGTGGTGGTGTAACGGTGGGTGTCCTGGCTTTGAATAGAGGTGTCCGTGCAGTGGTATGCAGCACAAGTCGGTAGTGAGGTGAAGCGAGTCAATGGTGGCACAGGTGGAAAGGACACCACTGACTGCTGACCGTACCGATTATGCTGCATAGCCTGCAAGAAAGCATTGTTGCAGGCCTGCAGCACATTCAGCTGTTGATCAGGACTAAGGTGTTCAGCCATGCCCTTTTCAATCTTACTAAAAAAATGGTGTGCTGGTCTGTTGAGGTCGGCCTCCAGACGTTCAAGGCGCTGTTCTACAGAATTGAAGCGGTGTTCAAAGTGGTTAAAACCACGTTCCATGAGTGCAAAACCGCTTTCAACTCTGTCGGACAGTGACTTGAGGCTGGAATTAAATGTCTCGCTCAAATGCATAAACTCGGGCAAGACATTCCTGTCCAAGGCCCTCTGCCGCTGGCGGGTAGTGCCCGCATAACCAGTGGCAGAGACCTGGGACAGGGGAACACCTGATGGCCCAGCTTCCTGGTCACCAGCTGTGTGTGTGGTTGACCTGCAAGGTGCTTCCTGGCTGTCGGATGGCTGGGACGGGTCAGAGAACGTCCGAGGAAGGACCGCTCCAGGGCCAGGTTGCAGGGTGCTGCTCCAGGTGCTGTTGAAGAAAGGAAAATCATTACTACCATGCCTTTACAAGAAGCATCAGCTGTGGATTAGAAAAACACAGATTAATAAAAATAAAAACCCAAAATTTATAATACTTACGATCTCGTGGCAAGGACCGGTCTTAGGAACTGCAACGCGTGATAGTGACGGTATCTAGTTCTGGTCCTTGACGCAGATCCACTGCGAACCTGGCCCTCAGCACGAACATCACAGTTGAAGCGGTCCTTGATCGAACGCCAACGTGTTCGGACTTTGTCCACTGTTGATAAAAAAAAAACAGTGCCGTCAAGGACAACAGTCACTGCGGCACAATGTAGCAATACAATACTCAAAGCAGTCACTGTAGACCCCGATGACACTGTTGGGTTTCCTGCTAGAATACGCCTAGCACGAAACCCAACAGTGCCGTCAAGGACAACAGTCACTGCGGCACAATGTAGCAATACAATACTCAAAGCAGTCACTGTAGACCCCGATGACACTGTTGGGTTTCCTGCTAGAATACACCTAGCACGAAACCCAACAGTGCCGTCAAGGACAACAGTCACTGCGGCACAATGTAGCAATACAATACTCAAAGCAGTCACTGTAGACCCCGATGACACTGTTGGGTTTCCTGCTAGAATACACCTAGCACGAAACCCAACAGTGCCGTCAAGGACAACAGTCACTGCGGCACAATGTAGCAATACAATACTCAAAGCAGTCACTGTAGACCCCGATGACACTGTTGGGTTTCCTGCTAGAATACACCTAGCACGAAACCCAACAGTGCCGTCAAGGACAACAGTCACTGCGGCACAATACAGAGCAGGGAAATATTCACTAAACGCCTTTTTGGAGGATGCTGTGGCGCTGTCCCAGCCATCCATCAATGCTGCGGCCACCTCATTCCATAGCCGCCGGGTCACCACAATGTCCTTGTGCAGCCGGTCACGGCTGTCCCACAACGGCGAATGCTCCTGGACCAGGCTGATGAGCTGCTCATTATCCAGGTACACGTCTTCATCTCGTTGTGGAACCTAGACAAAACACATTCATTAGAATAATCCAATTTAAATTGAATAAAAAGTTACAAAAAAAGAAACATAAAAAAGAGTAAAAATAGAAGATAAAAAATAAAGAACATTACAAATCATTTGATACTTACATTCCGTATCACCACCGGGACTTGGCTGCGCTGCTCCTGCTCTTCGCCCTCACTAGTCCCGTCCACAGAAGAGGATGATGACGATGTCTTAAAAAAGTTGAAAAAAACGTAAGAGATTTGGAGAAGCAGCAGATATACTTACCAGATGCACAAAAATAATCACCTCACGGTCTGCTTGCGCCAATTCCTGCCGCGATGGGGAATACTCTGATTCTGAAGACATACTGCATGTAAAAATAATAAAAATCATTAGTACATACATAATTTAAAAGGACAGGCATATAATGTAATATACTCACATTCTTCGCTGATATAATGGGTTCTTGGTTGACTGTCTGCTCTTCAATCTGTCAGTGTAGTAGTGGCAGAGTTTTGGCAGGCACCTCCTTTATATAGACTTTTTTTTTTTGACTTTAGAAGATTATAACTAGGACAACAAGTGGACACCACCAAAAAAACGCAGCGCTAAAAAAACGCATACCTGCGCATGCCAGTGCGCACGTATGCGCATCCATAGGCTATAATGGCCATTTTTAGCGCAAAACGTGCGCATACGTGCGCATGCGCTTTTTTCAAGGGCCAAAAAATGCAACATGCTGCGTCTGGAAAATACCAACGCACACCCCAAAAAAACGCAGCGCATGAAAATCGCATACATGCGCTTACCAGCGCGCAGGTATGCGCACCCATGTTAAATATAGGGGAAAAAACGCATGCGCAGGTATGCGTTTTTTTCCAGCGCTAAAAAACGCAAATGTGAAACCAGCCTTAGATCTCCATTCCACCAGTCCAGCATCTGTTTGGGAGCAGATTTGGAAGTTCCAGGAGACATTTGTACAGTATTTGCGTAGGCAATAGTGCCCTTGTATTTTCTATGACAGAGGTGCTGCTACACATCTCTGGAGGCAGGTTCTCTCTTAGAGCAGGGGTCCCCAACCGCCGGTCCGTGGCCCAGCACCGGGCCGCTGCAATGCCCTTGCCGGTCCGCGGACACAAGGGGAGCCAGGGGCGGTCAGTGGCGTAGCGGGGGCTGGAGCGGTGCGCAGCAATTCTTAAACTGCCCTCATGTGTAGCGGCGGCCAGGGAGCGATCCAAGCAGCTCCGCTGCCTGCAATAGGGAATAGCAGTAGCGGACCTGCAAGGACCCGTCCAGCTTCCTGCCCGCCGCCCGCTCTTCCTGTCTCTGACTGACACAGAGAGGAGCGCGCCGCTGCTGTGTCAGAGCGAGGAAGCGCGGGCGATGCTGCCACAGGTGAGAGGAGAGAGGTGGTGTGTATATGTATGTCTGTCTGTGTGTGTATGTATGTCTGTCTGTGTGTGTGTAGGTGGAGCCTGGCCCTGGAGGAGATGGGGACATGAGGAGAAGACCGTGATGGGGAGAGAAGGCCATGATGCCTGGGGTGATGGGAGAAGGCCATGAGGGGGTAATGGGAGAAGGCCATGATGGGGGTGATGGAGAGAAGGCATTGATTGGAGTGATGGAGAGACGTCAGTGATGGGGTGAAAGCAATGATGGGGAGAAGGGAGTGATGGGGTGAAGGCAATGATGGGGAGAAGGGAGTGATGGGGTGAAGGCAATGATGGAGAGATGGCAGTGATGGGGAGAATGGAGTGATGGGGTGATGGAGCAGGCAAGAATGGGGTGATGGAGCAGGCAAGGATGGGGGTGATGGAGCACTCATTCAAAACCTATGGTGAGTTGAGTCACATTATAAATGTTATTTAATTATAAGTATGCACTGCTACACTACAACCGCGTCCATAGCCCCACCCCCTTATGACCAAAGCCCCGCCCCTGCCACACCTCCATCCCCGCCCTGCCGGGCCATGGAAGAATGGTCTTGCTTGAAACTGGTCCCTGGTGCAAAAAAGGTTGGGGACCACTGTCTTAGAGAACAAAAGGATCAGTAGTTCGAAATCCGACATGCTTTTGTATGCTGGTTTCAGTGTCACGGGGATACCGCAATAGAGACTGGTCTCCTCATTTCAGGTGTCAGAAATAGCAGCATTTAGCTATCCACACACCTGCACTAGTTGGATCTGCTTTGTCCTGAGTTGTTCTGAATTTCTCCACACCCCTCTGGTATAAGTACGCACATGTTAGCTTGAGTAGTTGCCAGTGATAGCTTGATATATATTGGAATTAGTTTGGAGCTGTGAGCTAGTGGAAAGACGTTGTTTAGGAGTCGCTGTTTGGAAGTTTGTCTGGCGTCTTCCCTTTCTTTATCTCATTTTTTAGTTTGCTTCACCCTTCCTTTCCCTTTATATATACAATTACATAATTGGGAGGCTTAGAGTTACTGTTTTATTTTACCCTTGTCTGTTTCCCTTTGTGTCTGTATTATATAGCAGGACTAATGTTCCTGCTACCCCACATAGTAGAAACATAGAATCATAGAATGTTAGAGGTGGAATGGACCTCCAGGGTCCAACCCCCTGCTAAATACAGGATTCACTAAGTCATCTCAGACAGATGTCTGTCCAGCCACTGTCTGAAGACCTTCCATTGATGGAGGACTCATCCCCTGTCATGGCAGTCTGTTCCACGCATTGATTACCCTCACTGTCAAAAAGTTTTTTCTAATATCTAATCTGTATCTTCTCTCTTTCAGTTTCATTTAATTGCTTCTCATTTCCATGTGAAAATGAGAATAAGGATGATCCCTCTACACTGTGACATCGCTTCAGATATTTGAAGACCACTATTAAGCATCCTCTCAGTCTTTTTTTGCAAGCTAAACATTCCCAGATCCTTTAACTATTCCTTGTAGGACATAGTTTGCAGTCCGCTCACCATCCTGGTAGCTCTTCTCTGAATTTGCTCCAGCTTATCAATGTCTTTTTTTAAATGTGGTGCCCAGAACTGAACACAGTATTCCAGATGAGGTCTGACCAAGGAGGAATAGAGAGGGATAAATACTTCACATGATCAAAACTCTATGCTTCTCTTAATATATCCCAGAACTGTGTCAACTTTTTTGTCTTCTGCATCACACTGTTGACTCATGTGCAGTCTGTGATCTTTTAGTATACCCAAGTCTTTTTCACATGTGCTGTTGCTTAGTTCTATTCCTCCAATTCTATAGATGTAATTTTATTTTTTCTTGCCATGCTTAAGGCAAGACAGGGATAGGAATGTGATTGCCACATGGGGTGAAATAATCCGTCTAGAGCTCATGTTTGTGTAGGGAAGGTGACCTGACGGGCGGACGGACTAGTCAGAGTGAAGAAAGATAGGTTTGCACAGTGTAGGTAGGAGTCAGTGATTACAGTGGGGAAACAACTAGGAAAGTGTAGTGGATGTGCAGTACCTTGGGATGACCATTAGATGGCAGGGTGGAGTGTGAGCGAAGGACTTTACAGCAGCTTAGGGCTTTAGAAACCGTTGGTCATGGGGGGCGAGGTGACAGTTGGAGTGACAGTTTCAAGGAACCGGGGGAGTTATAAATTCTGAGGGAGGGTTCCAGAAGATTCCAGTCCCCAGGGGGAGCTCAAGTGACAGGAGGACTACGACAGTCTGTGCACTCTGAGGAGAATCCAGACCAGGGGGACTGAGGAGAGAGGACGTCAGGGGGGTGGTCCTGACAGGAAAGGACCGCAGTTGAGACGAGGTACTGGGTGTAAGACACCGTATGTGACACGACGACTGAGCAGTAGAAGCGCTGTTGGTTAATGGGCCTAAGGCGGCCACAGTGACGGAACTGTCAGGAGCGTCGACAGTAAAGGAGGGGACGGTGTGTGCAGACACGTCTCCAGTGTACGGTGTGAGAAGCGGCTCTGGAAACGGAGGGCCGCGAGGTGTGCCGTCAGTCGGACGGCAAGTGAAGAAATAAACTTGGACCTGTTGCACCCAGAATCTGCCTCCATCGTGTCTCTGTTGTCATCTCTGCGCGGTATAAAAGTAGGACCACCCCCCCCAGCTCGGCACCCCACCACCGACACTACATTTGGCGTAGTCGGCAGGATAGACGCCGCTAATACATCATCTTCTGCGGCAGGCCTGCCTCAAAGACTGGAAAAGGACTTGGACTACTCTTTGGATTACAATTACCTGTGGATTACAAATGACCTACCTGTGGAATACAAATGGGAAGCGCTGTGGCGGATCTGTGTGGCCAGCAGAGGATCCGGGGCGGTATCAGGTACTGTGCAGTATGGCGGTGTTGCTTCAGCGCAGAGGAGAGGTCCGGGTGTTTGCAGTCATGTTGAATGGACTGGGACCCCCTCCAACGTATCCCAAAAGGAAGCAGTATGTGCCTGGAGATCGACGCTTCCATATATTGGACCCTGACAGGAGGGTGGAGAGGCCTGCCGACACCTCACCTCACAGAGGGAGTGGCACAGAAGAAAAACTTGGCTGTGGCTGTCTGATGCCATTCGAGTGCTGCCCAACGGACGGTATGAGACTCTGCAGGTGTCGGGGCATCGGCCGCCTAGAGTGGCAGTGGCGGCAGGGGATGGAGCTGTGCCAGAAGTCGCCCTCAGAGCCACGGGAGAGCAGCGGGATGCTGAGCTGGGGAGCGGAGCCTGAGCGGAGTCAGCGAGAACGGCCGCCACCAATACCAGCAGAGGACTTCTCAGCGGAGCCCCCGAGTTTAGGGGAAAAACCCGCGGGACAGTGGAGCGAGGGACGGAGGCTGCGGGTGAAGCCACGTATTGATGTGATGGAGGCCGCAGCGCCGGGGAAGGTGAGAGTACCCCCGGCACCACCAGTGCCTCCGCCAGCGGCCCTCATCATTCCGCCGCAGCACGCTGCCCCCTGCGCACCGGAAGGCCTGGGTACATCGGGCCCAGTGGTGTATGCAGAGTTGTGCGAGGCCCCTGCTCAAGTCCCTGAGGTACCCCGCCTGGAGCCGCCAGTGCGGAAGTCATCCAAAGAAGACGCTGCTGCGTTCCCCCTGCTGATAGCAGCTGCGTCGTTGGAACCGGCCGTTACTCCGGCTCCATTGGAAGTAGTGGATGCGGCCTGTCCTGAGGCCGCGGTTATGCCGCTGCTGAAGTCGACTGCGGCCGACTTAGTGGGCCTTGTGATTCCAGCCTCCAAGGACCCGGTTGTCCCCATTTGCCACCTGGCCCCAGCGGCTGTTGAGCCGCAGGAATCATCGGCCGCCTCTGATCCACGTCCTTCCTCGGTTAAGTCCCGCCCACCGGACTCCAGGGCTCATGCCGGACCCTCTGTTTGGGTCGCAGGAGTTATAGAGAAGAAGAGGGCCAGGGGGCAGGAAGTCTGGAACCTGCTCCATGAGAGGGGAGAGGCTGGCATGGCGGCTGCACGACCCCCGGGACGGCTCGTTTATACTATCTTGCAGAAAGGGACACTTCTTGCATCCTGGGAGCTCCACGGTTGTGGGGTCCCATACTACTGACCACCGAAAGGAGGATTGAACTGTCAGGAGTTCGTTGCACCGTTGTGCAGGTCAAAAGGACAGTTCGCGGTCAGCTTTTAAAAAAAAAAAGAAATGTTTATCTGTGATTTTTATGTCTGTTTTTCTATGTTCCTCTTACAGGATAGTTTGTGTTTACTTGTTAGACTGACAGAGCGGGGATACTTATAAGAGAGGGAGTGTCCATGTCCAAGGAAGGGGGGAGAAAGAAGACATGCAATGTTATGTTGTTATATGTTGGTTTTAAAATGAGCAAAAGAAAACGGAAAAAAAAAAATTATAAAAAATGGGGTACTTGTGCTATTATAAAGTTGTATGATGTATAATATGCAAAGTAAAATGCAACAGGTCCGGGTAAGGGAAGGTCTGCGGGACCAAAGGAAAGTGTGAGATCCGGTAGGGATCTAAGAGTTGAGGAGGTCTGGGAGACCGGGACGCCGACCATGACATGTAATTGAAAGAAGGAAAATGAGTTGGAAGACGTGAGAAAGACAGCCGTCCTAGGTCAGGTCCCCAACACCACGGACACCCCTGAAGAAGGAAAGGCGGGCGCGGCAATGATCTGGTAGGTGAGTGGCCTCGATCATGGCGTACCGGATAGTGAAAGGTAACAGTAGGGGAGAGTAGGTGAAAGATACACGCCGTAGAGAGAATACGGGTGTACCTTGCCCAATTTGAAAGACGTTGTCATGTGGCGTGCGCGCTGGTGAGTAGCAGTAGGCTGCTCAGAGCATAGTGCTCCCAGTATGGTTCGGCCCCCGCAGATAGTGGGTTTGGCTCAACTTCTGGTCCGACAACAGAATGTAGGTGTAGATTCAGAACGACGAAGGCAGGGATGACGATTGTCGAGGACGACAATGGACAAAGGAAGGTGGAGTGTAGGGAAGGTGACCTGACGGACGGACGGACTAGTCAGAGTGAAGAAAGATAGGTTTGCACAGTGTAGGTAGGAGTCAGTGATTACAGTGGGGAAACAACTAGGAAAGTGTAGTGGATGTGCAGTACCTTGGGATGACCATTAGATGGCAGGGTGGAGTGTGAGCGAAGGACTTTACAGCAGCTTAGGGCTTTAGAAACCGTTGGTCATGGGGGGCGTGGTGACAGTTGGAGTGACAGTTTCAAGGAACCGGGTGAGCTATAAATTCTGAGGGAGGGTTCCAGAAGATTCCAGTCCCCAGGGGGAGCTCAAGTGACAGGAGGACTACGACAGTCTGTGCACTCTGAGGAGAATCCAGACCAGGGGGACTGAGGAGAGAGGACGTCAGGGGGGTGGTCCTGACAGGAAAGGACCGCAGTTGAGACGAGGTACTGGGTGTAAGACACCGTATGTGACACGACGACTGAGCAGTAGAAGCGCTGTTGGTTAATGGGCCTAAGGCGGCCACAGTGACGGAACTGTCAGGAGCGTCGACAGTAAAGGAGGGGACGGTGTGTGCAGACACGTCTCCAGTGTACGGTGTGAGAAGCGGCTCTGGAAACGGAGGGCCGAGAGGTGTGCCGTCAGTCGGACGGCAAGTGAAGAAATAAACTTGGACCTGTTGCACCCAGAATCTGCCTCCATCGTGTCTCTGTTGTCATCTCTGCGCGGTATAAAAGTAGGACCACCCCCCCCAGCTCGGCACCCCACCACCGACACTACATTTGCATAGAGCAAGTTTCAGGGGTTACCCCTTTAATTTTTCCCTAGTGTCAGTGCTTCTCTTCCCATCCGTCTCACCTTGCGCCATCTGGCTCCTTGGTGGAGTGTGACATTTTGGTGGTATTATTCAGTCACTACTGTATTTGTGTTATTTGGCCTTTGTATTGTGATATTATTAGTTATATTAGTGTTTTGTTTAGTACGAATATTTTGATATTTATTTTTGATAATAGTATGACTATGTTTTTTCTAGATATATTATTATTGATTTTTGACTACAAATAGAACAATATAGACTCCTGCGATGCCACTGCGTCCATGCATCTGAGCGCCGCCTTTTTGACAGAGGAGAGCACTTATCCAAATTTGCCTCAGTGCCCATTGGACTAGCTATGTCTCAGAGCAAAAATCTGTGAGGTTGAGGGAATCTGCAGTGTGGTGAGCTGATCTTATCTTACAATATAGTGTTTCCTTTAAAAGTATTAAATATCTCTCTTCATAGAAATGTTAATCTTAATTTAGTCAATAGCAAAGTCTTTTGCAAAAACAGTAACATCTGCGGGAATGAGTACCGGCAAAGATGTTAATGTTTGTAGTGTCAGTAACATTGTTTCACAAAGTAACAGTTGTGTTTCTTTATTGGGTAAAAGTGTTAATGAATCATATCTGAAAGAGACTTTACATTGTGAATTATCCCCACTTGGTTTTCATCTCCGTCTGAGTGTTAAGTATAGAATATGGAAGAGTGAATTTGTCGATATTTTCTTTTTACGTCCAATTTTGAAATCAGATAAAGCAGAAGAAAAGTGTAAGGAGCGCCGTAGGCTAGCTCCAAGAACATCTGATAATTGTCTCCAAGGGTTCTGAATTTATTCTGCTGTACTTGGGGAAAAATATCTGGAGAAATGCAGTAGTCTTCCAACATCTAGATATTATTTTGAAATCATGCTAACAGTTTCATGGCTTGTCATGGTTCACCATGTTCTGTTGGGTTTCGTTTTAACAACGATCACTGCAGTATTATTAATGTGCTACCTTTGTTCTCCTAGTCAGTATGGGTCAATAAAACCCCAAATATTTGCTGCTTTCTATCTGGATGGTTGATGACCATTCATTTATACTTTGGGTTTGAACACGGAAAAGAGCAAGTGTAAATATTTTGCCTAGAATTAAGATATTTTTATTTTACATAAGCATGCAACTCAACTAAAAGTTTTCAAAGGACACAGAATAACCCTCGCTCACTCCCAACAATCAACTCTTTACACCACCGTCTCATTCAGTCAGGCACAAACTGACCTGGGGCATTTCTCCAATAAACTAATATTCATGCAGAATTCTTCCTAATTGTCACACATAACTGTTGATTAAACGTATACTATGGAAATCAGCATGACTAAGGCAATTAGTAATTAGGAAAATCGCCTGTGCAACAAGATCAATGATATCCCAAGGAAACAGCAAAGAGAGACATGAGGGTCGTTGATAGTAAAAAACATAGCAGTAGAGTTTGGGGGTCCCAATTCCTTCATTTTTTATAAAAAGAGACCTCTTACCGGCTCAGTCACTCAAAAAAAAGGTTGGGTAGGTTTTTATTTATTTGCTTGGGTATTAAAGCTTGTACTTATTAGCTGATTGATTTATTCTAAAAGTATTTCTGTAACCATTAATAAAGCATTTTGCATAGTCCATCCACAGTTTGTATCTGTGACTTATTATTCTTTTTTTTTTTACAGATTGTTAATACGGTATGTTTATTTACGGTCATTTGGAGCATAAAATCCAACAGAAGCTTCTATTATAATTGCTTAATAGTAAAAGGAGGTTGACGTTTCAGAGTAGACCGCTCCGCTGTATGAAGGAAGCAGTTCCAGAATGGAAAAGTCATTTCGTAGTTTTTATTTTTATGAGCCCATTTTCAAAAATAAACTATGCAGCATCTTTCAATGTCACCCTATGTGCGCTTGTAGTTTATTTTTTGAAAAGGGATCGGTTCAAGCACAAAACGCGTAAATATAAAATCTACAAAATTACTTTTTCATTTTTGAACTGCTTCTTTCATACAGCAGCACGGTCTACTCTGAAACGTCAATCTCCTTTTTCTATTAATTGATATGTAAAAGAGGATTTACATTAATTTGTCGACAGGACAATTATTGGAGTTTTGACAACCACAACCCAACTATCACGATCCATCCTTGGATCTGTGGCAGATCTGCATTTTCACATATAAACCTTTTCTCTTTCAGGCCATCGGGGGTTAATATAGTCCCCCCCCCCGGTGGCTGCTGGTGTAATTACGTGGCTGTTTAGTTTGCTGATGGATGTGGTGACCACTCCCACATTCCTTTAAAAGGTCACCTGATGCATCAGCTGACTGTTGGTTATACAGATCCTTTTGGATACCACCCGTGCTGAAGACAGGAGGTTGATGGTGCAGTGGTTCTTCAGCTGAATGCTGCTATCTGGTGCCTTACTCTGCTGTGCGTTGCATTGCAGCACAGAAAGCTAAGTGTGGTTTTTGGTACCCTGTTTCCTTGCTGCTGTCTGTCAATTCTTACCTTGTGTTGTATTAGTGCAGCGGTGGGACCAGTGTCTGCACTTGCCAATTCTCTACTTAGGGATAAGTGCAGGGCAAGCAAGGGCTAAGGTATCCTTCTCGGCGACGGTTTGAAAGAAGCCGTATAGGGAAGTCAGGATAGAGCAGGGCATATCCTTAGGAGAGTGCAGGAGGTGTCCATTTCCCTGTTCCCTATCGCAGGGCCCACCGTTGTAATTGTGTCCCCGGTGTTCCCTTGTTTGTTTTACCATTTAGTAACAGATTTTTGGGTCGTGTCACACAGGGCCAGTCACTTCGTGACACAAACTTCATCACTCTCTTCTCATCTGTACCTTTCAAAATCACCCTATGTGCGCTCATCTCCCCTTCCTTATTTTAACTTTTTTTTGCGACTCTCCATGTTAGTTAAAGGGAATCTGTCCCAGGTTTTTGCAACCTTATTTGACAGCAGGATAATGTAGAAGGCAGGTGCACACAACTGTTTATATTGGAAGAGGACTATCCATGGTTTTGACAAATAGCACTTGTACCCATGTTATTCTATGGTTCTGTGTGCATGCCTGATTTTTTCCTCGGACCAAGTGTTTTGGAAAAAAATTGCCAATACAAGTCTATTGGTCGGTGAAAAACAACGGACCGCACTCAGATGACATCACTGACTGACTGAATGGAGTAGGTGGAGAAACTTTTTTGCTTTCTTCTCCACCTTGGAGAAAAACTAATGACACTCTGATCAAACTTTGATCAGAATAATCAGACTGTTTTTCTTGGATGGAGGGAAAAAAAGTCATGTGCACCTGCCCAAGGGAATAGAACTTTACATCCAAGTGTATCACTTAGTTTACTGGGTACATCAGTTGTGATATGATTAGTTTTTAGATGCAGAATATAACAGAGCTAAGAATCTGACTCCAGTAACATTCCTGATTACAGTGATTTGCAAAAGTATTCACCCCCTTGGCTTCTACCTATTTTGTTACATTACAACCTGTGTCTAAATATTTTGTAATCCGATTTGTGTATGATGCATCAGCATTAAATAGACTAAAGCCCCTGTTACACACTGCGATATCGCTAGCAATATCGCTGTAAAGTCACCGATTTTGTGACGTTGCAACGATATTGCTAGCGATATCGCTGCATGTGATACTTACCTCCGACCGGCTCCCCCGCTGGTTATCGCTGATCGCGCGAGAAGCTGCTGGACTGTTCCTCGTCGTCCGCTTCCTGCGGCGCTTTCTGCTGTGACGACGAGTGACGCGTGGAGCCGGGCGGGAGGACGCAGGATCGCCGCGTCTGACAGGTAAGTAGCGATCCCCGTCCCCTGCGATGTCGCTGGTGAGATCTGCCTGTTTGGCAGCTCACTAGCGACCACCCAGCGATTCACCAGCGATCCTGACCGCGTCATATCGCTGGTCGGGATCGCTGGTGAGTCACTAGGTGTAACGGTACCCTAAGTTGGTGAAGAAAGACAAATATAGGCATAAATTAAATTTATGGGATCAAATGCATGTGCATATGGATTCATCCCTTTTGTGATGAAGCTCCTAATATTTCTGGTGCAGGCAATAACCTTCATAAGTCACAGGCTTAGTGAAAGGAAGTTCACCTGTTTGCAATCTAAGTGTCACATGGTCTGTCAGTATATACACAACTTTTCTGAAAGGCCACAGAGGCTGCAACACCGTCAAGTTAGAGGCACCACTAACACAACACAAACACCATGAAGATGAACGAGATCTCCAAACAAGTTCAAAGTTGTTGAGAAATACTGAACAAGTCAGGGTTAGGTTATAAAAAAATCCCAATCTCTGATGATTCCTTGGAGCACCATCAAATTCATTATTATCAAATGGAAAGAACATGGTACCACAACAATCCTGCCAAGAGAGGGCCACCTATCAAAACTCTCATACTGGGCAAGGAGGGCATTGATCAAATAGGCAGCACAGAGACCAAATGTAACCATAAAGGAGCAGCACAGCTCCCAAGCAAAGACTGGAGTATCTGTCAATACCACCACAATAAGCCGTACACTCCATAGAGGTGGCCTTTTTGGAAGAAGGGTCAGAAAAAAGCCTTTGCTTACAGCATGGAATCACTGACAAGGTGGATGCGGGAAATGCGGTAGATATAGTATATCTTGACTTCAGCAAAGCATTTGATAAAGTATCTCATACTATCCTTATAGAAAAAATTACCAACTATCGGATTGACAAGGCTACAGTTAGCCTGAATCAATCTATGTGCACATGTTGCGGATTCTGCTGCGGATCCGCAGCGTTTTTGGCTCTGCGGAACCGCAGCAGATTTAGCTGCGTTGTACAGTACCATTGTTTTCAATGGTAAAATGAAAAACGCTGTGCACATGCTGCGGATTTTTCCACGCGGATTTGCTGCGGGTTCAAATCCGCAGCATGCCAATTCTTTGTGCGGTATCCGCAGCGGTTTCACACCTTCTCCATTGTAGAGGTGTGAAACCGCAGGGCTAAACCGCAGGCTAATCCGCAGGTAAACCGCAGGTCTTTTGACCTGTGGATTTACCTGCGGATTTTTCCAAATCAGCGTGGAAAAATCTTCAGCACCTTTCACTACGTGTGCACATAGCCTCATAACTGGCTCAGTGATCATACTCAAAGAGTGGTAATCAATGGTTGCACATCAAATAGGATGAATGTTTCAAGTGGGGTACCACAAGGTTCTCTCCTGGCCCTGGTGGTGATTATCATTTTCATAAATGATCTAGATAAAGGAACTGAAGGTAAAAAATTAGCAGACAATGCAAAGCTAGGAGGGATAGCTAATACTAGAGAAGACAGAGAAAGGATTCAGAAGAATCTAGATAAAGATAAGCTTGAACAATGGGCAGTGACAAATATAATTGTATTGAACAGGGAAATATGCAAGATTCTACATCGGGAAAAAAAATTTACATCTACAGAATGGGAGGGACAGAACTAAGCAACAGTATGTGTGAAAAAGACTTGTGTATAGTAATAGATCACAGACTGCACATGAGTCAACAATGTGACACAACAGCAAAAAAGGCAAACACAGTTCTGGGATGTATTAAGAAAAGCATAAAGCCTAGATCACATGGGTCTGGTAACGTTTAGCTTGCAAAAAAAGAAGGCTAAGAGGAGACTTAATAGCTGTCTACAAATATCTGAAGAAATGTCTCAGTATTGGGGGATCATCATTATTCTCAATTGCACATGGAAACACGAGAAGGGAATAAAAGTGAAAGGGAGAAAATGTAGATTAGATATTGGAAAAAACTTTGTGACAGTGAGGGTGACAAATCAGTGGAACAGGCTGTCGTAAGAGGTGGTGAGTTCTCCTTCAATGGAAGTCTTCAAGCAGAGACTGGACAGACATCTGTCTGACATGGTTTAGTAAATCCTGCATTGAGCAGGGTGTTGGACATAATAACCCTTGAGATCCCTTCCAACTCTAACATTCTATGAGTCTAAGATTTTACAGACAAAAATTGCAAGGCTCATTTTGAGTTTGCCAAAAGACATGTGGGACACTCCAAAAATATATGGAGGAAGGTTATGTGGTCAGGTGAGACCAAAATTGAACTAATGGACCACCAAGGTAAACATTATGTCTGGCGCTAAAGCAACGCAGCTCATCACACCAAGAACATCATCCCCACAGTGAAACATGGTGTGGCAGCATTTTGCTGTGGGGATGCTTTCTGGCAGCAGGGAAAATAGTAGATGGGAAGATGGATGGTGAGAAATACAGGGATATTCCTGAGCAAAACCGGCTTCAGTCTGTCAGTGATTTGAGACTGGGACGGAGGTTTACATTCCAACAAGACAATGACCCAAAGCATACTGCCAAAGTAACACTCGAGTGGTTTAAGGGGAAATGTGTAAGTGTTTTGGAGTGGCCTAGTCAAAGCCCAGGCCTTAATCCAATTGAAAATCTGTGGTTAGACTTTAAAATTGTTGTTCACCAGAGGAAACCATCTAACTTGAAGGAGCTGGAGCAATGTATGCTTTGAAGAATGGGAAAAAATCCTAGTGGCAAGATATGGAAAGCTCATAGAGACCAAAGCGACTTGCAAATATAATTGCAGCCAAAGGAAGCTCTAGAATGTACTAAATTTAGGGAGAATAGTTATGCACACTGAAGTTTTTAGTTATTTCGTCCTATTTGTTGTTTGCTTCACAATAAAAAGAAAATCAAATGTTCACAGTTGTTGGCATTTTTTTACTGTTTAAAAAAAAACAGTGAAATTCCAGGTTTTTTTCAGCAACACCCAGGGGTTAAATTATTTCCTTCAACACCCTGCATTAATGATTGAGGGTGCCATTGTGTATAACCAGCACAAGGAGGAGCCGCAGCCGGTCCACTCTTCACAAGTTCTCAGAGAGTTGTGCCTGTTGTAAGCACATCTCACTAAGGTGAGCAATTCCACTTACTCTCAATTTTACTCAAATCCTTTACACTATAGAGCGCCACTTTTTTGTCTTTTTCTTTTTGATATCTAGGAATCTTTTGCAGTGCGATTTTTGTCGTAGCCAAAGTCACTGTGAAGCTCCAGCATTAATATTACCTCTGGTCACAGCATTGTTGACCTAAAAAAGTGTAAAAAATGTGAATGAGAATGCTGAATGCTAATTCATCTGAACAATCTATTAGAGACCAGTAATATATATATATATATATATATATATATACACACGCCTATAGAGCAAACGCATAAAGAAGCATATCGTAATACTGATTTAATAGCTGGATGCTATGAAAACAATAATTACATTGAAAATATGTCCACAGCTCCGTTAGTGAGTAATTGCATGCTAAATTGAAACTGTTAATATAATTTTTTCTGCACCATTGATTCTTATGTACTGGGGATGTTTCTCCCCTTCTCGGTAACAGGAGTTTCCAGGCTCAGTATCAGCTCCGTGGACGCCGAGGGGTCCAGAGTCGCGGTGGAGGATTGAGTAAATCGGCATGCAGAGATCCCAAGATATTAACTCATTTGGGAAACATGTACATTGTGGCCTACACAGAGATCACATGCAGCAATTATGTCCACGATACCACTCTACCAAGTGGGACACCTATCTTCTGGCACTATTAAGGTGATAAAAATATAGTCATGCATGACGCTGAGAGGACGATTAATACGGGCACTAGTTATACTTTATGTAACATTTTATATCAGTCATGCACTTTCTCTATATTTATGTGATGCTTGGATGCCCTTGCTGCAATTTTTCCATACTGTATCAGCTAGCTGTTTAATAGCTCGGCTTTAAGTGGGTCTACATTTTATAAAATGGTCAATGTTCAGAGGATTGTCCAAAAATATGCTCAATATGTCCTTTTTTCCGTAGGCTATGATCCAAAAACGATTCTAGGGGAAATGGTATGGAAGAAAGGACCCCTTTAAGATGGTTATACCTTGAGCTTTTATGTTCATCCATATGTCCACATGTGTTTAATAGCTAAGGGCCCTTTCACACTGCGCTCTTCACCACGTTGGTTGGTCCAGTCAAGACTTACATTCGAATCTCGTTTTGTGGGGGCTCTGGATGTAAGTCCCGATGGGACCAACGAACGTGGCAAAGAACGCAGTGTGAAAGCACCCTAAGTAGTATAGTATTGAGTAGTGACATGGCATTCATAGGGGGCATAAGGGGGACCTTAAGGGTACCGTTACACCTAGCGATGCACCAGCGATCCCGACTAGCGATATGACGCAGTCAGGATCGCTGGTGCATCGCTAGGTGGTCGCTAGTGAGCTGCCACACAGGCAGATCTCACTAGCGACATCGCTGGGGATGGGGATCGCTACTTACCTGTCAGATGCAGCGATCCTGCGTCCTCCCGCCCGGCTCCACACGTCGCTCGTCGTCACAGCAGGAAGCGCCGCAGGAAGTGACCGACGAGGAATGATCCAGGAGCTTCTCGCGCGACCAGCGATAACCAGCGGGGGAGCCGGTCGGAGGTAAGTATCACATGCAGCGATATCGCTAGCAATATCGCTGCATCGTCACAAAATCGGTGACTTTACAGCGATATTGCTAGCGATATCGCAGTGTGTAACGGGGGCTTTAGGCTTTATGTCTCATGGTGGCATGTTCCTCGGGGTGCCTAATTATGGAGGTATTCTTTCATTGAAACAATGCCTCTAGGGAAGAATACATTAGCACAAAGTTACAATGTGAATGAGCCAAACAGTATCATAGTGTTCACCTCACAGGGAGCTTGTCGATGAAGAATAGTATTTTCAGGACACAGGTATAATTTTGGATTCCACACTTTATCATTATTTTTCAAAAATGTGCACGAAAAAGCCACTTACTAAAATATTATAATAATTGCAGATTCCTCCACTAACTAGTGGAAGCTGCGTTTTTTTCACACGGATCGAGTCATGTGAGCAGCTCTACTGAATTTCAATGGTCATTGTTCTGTCTAATTTTTACTTGGACAGTATCGTATAATTTGCATGTCTGAATGAGCAGTTAGGTTAAGTTCCATGATCGGTTTTTGAAGCTGCGTATTTTCCCTGAGCAAAAAACACAGTGTATTATAGTTCCAGTGAAGCGGATAGGATTTATAGAAATCTCCTGACCTGCGTGTTTGAAATATGCAACATTTCAAAGTTCTTGTACAAGTTCACTGGGTTTAATGTGTGGATTTTCGCCTTAGAATTGCATTAGATGCAGGAAACCTTCATTTTTAGTGCATTTCTGCTATGGAAATGCACTGACAATATTTATAATCCACACATGACTATATCAATAAAGTTTTGTCAAAGCCAAATACCAGGAACTATCAAAAAGAAAGCAGCTTTATTCAAGACATGTCACAGCAAAAAGAGACAAAAAAGCAGAGTGAAAAACGTGGAAAAAAACCCATGTAAAAAAACGCTATGAAAAAGTAAAAAAAATCTGCAACATCAAAGACTAATCAAATAGTCATCATGGGAACGTAACATTAGGGGTGGAAATAAATTTTGCTTAATATATTTTTAATCTATAGTATTTATTTTTTGTTTGCATTACTTTTCCACATGTATGTGACTAGAAATAACCCCCAGACATACGACATAAAAAAATTGTTCAATCAGTCATATACTTGTATTCAGTGGCGTATGTAGAAATCATGTGGCCCCATAGCAAAAGTTCTAATTAGACCATCCACCATACCCTTCCCCCAAAAAAAATATTCAGTGAAGTAGGTGTGATAATAATTCATAACTTTTAAAATCAGGGAGAGGGAAACATATTGTGGCACTTAGACAATAGTTTAACCAATACTGAAGCCCCTTAGAGTTTTGGCCCACTACTATACCTATTTAAGAACACTTACAGAGTATAATGCCCTCAAAAATGCCCTCCATACTGAATTTTACTGCCACAGTGAATTCTTCCAAAAATTTCACCCCACAGTGTCCATAGACACAGAATGAGGTCACCACAATGGCCCTCCTCAAATTATGATACTGCCACAGTATCCCCAACACATTATAATACTTCCACAGTCTGATGCCCATAAAGTGCCCCCCAGAGACCCCGATAGAGTATGATGGCCCACACCACAGCCCCCTACTCACAGTATGATTGTCCCAACAGGCAGTATTTAACACCCACACACAGTATGTGGGCACCCACAGATCCAACAGGCAACGTGAAGGCTCTCCCACACAGAATAATGTCAGCCACAACTCCCCACACAGTATTAGGGCCTCTACACTTAATATTCATAATGAGGTCCCCCGCAGCCGCCACTCAGTATGAGCGTCCCTACAGCCCCCACTCTGTACGAGTATTCCACACACACACACAATTCTGTAGCATTGCAGCCCACCCTCCTCGCACATGTGATGCCACCACAGGGCATTGTCTCCACCACAAATACTGACAATAAGCAAAAAATACAAACTACTCACGTTCTGCAGTTCCCGTGATATCAGCTCTGGTCAGTGTACTGTGCAGACTGAGACTCTGTCCACACAGGAGGTCCGATCTAATGATGGATTTTTATTTAAATTTAAAGGGATTACTTACAAGAATACATTACCAACACCACTGTGGTGCTGAGTCACTTAGAAGGACAAGCATAGTGATGCAGGAGGGAAATAATGGTTCCCGCAGCATAATGCTACTCAACGGTCGCGGGGAGTTGGGGCGGTGGTGATACTCGGCATTGTGTCCGCCTTGGTCACGAGTACCACAGTGGGTCTGTAATCTGCCACTATGGACAAGACGAACTTGTATGGAATGCAAAAATAAATTTCTAAATTTTGTATGCTTGCTACAATGAAATAAATCAACAGAAAGCAGGGTTACTAGACTTGTGGGTACTATGATAAAGCTTGTAATTTAGGTTGTATGCTTCCAGTGTTGTAGATAGCTATCCTTTTACTTTTACCCACAGCAAAAATTCAGCTGACTGATCTTTCCTTGTGGTAATAGAATAGTGAAAGAAATGAGGTTTGTTGACATCCCTGTGGCACCCCTGGAGTAAGTGCCTTAAAAAGCTTCCCTCTAGCAACATATCAATGATGCCTTAGGGCATGCTGGAGCTAAAACAGGAGTAAGACCCATTAGTTGTAGATTTGTTGCAAATTTGCTGATCAGTGGGCTATGGTGAACATTCTCATTTATGGTTTTTATATGCTGTGCTAGAACTGTCTTTCAGTATAGCAGTTTTAGGCACATATTCAAGACTTTGTGACCATTTCATAATCTGGGATTTCTGAAAGTCACTATTTTTGTCATGTAATATTCGCTGAAGGTTTTAAAATTCTTCAAAAGATCACACACAATTCATGATTTTATAGCAAAATGGGGTTTTGCGACTTTTCAGCATCAGCACCAAAAGTCCTTTGAAATGTAACAAACTCCACCAGAATGAATGAAACGTACCATAAAAATCCAACATTTGTTAAAAGTCGTACTTGATGAAACTATCTAAAACAGGGGTGCACAACATTTTAAGTCCAAAGCCCAAATTGTCGTGCTAATCCAATCCAAACGGCTGAAAAACATGTACAGGGATACTTACATGAATACATCACCAGAACCACCTTCAGTACATTAACCGCTTCACCCCCAAGGGTGGTTTGCACATTCATGACCGGGCCAATTTTTACAATTCTGACCACTGTCCCTTTATGAGGTAATAACTCTGGAACGCTTCCATGGATCCTGGTGATTCTGACATTGTTTTCTCGTGACATATTGTACTTCATGTTAGTGGTAAAATTTCATTCATATAACTTGCGTTTATTTGTGAAAAAAACGGAAATTTGGCGAAAATTTTGAAAATTTCACAATTTTCCAACTTTGAATTTTTATGCCGTTAAATCACAGAGATACAGCACACAAAAAACTTAATAAGTAGCATTTCCCACATGTTTTTCACAAAACATGACTAAGTAGCATTTCCCACATGACTTTTTTTCACAAAAAAAAATACTGCAAAAGTTATTGTGCAATTTGTCCTGAGTACGCTGATACCTGATATGTGGGGAGGAACCACTGTTTTGGCGCATGGCAGAACTCAGAAGGGAAGGAGCGCCGTTTGACTTTTTCAATGCAAAATTGGCTGGAATTCTGATCAGACGCCATGTCACATTTGGAGAGCCCCTGATGTACCTAAGCAGTGGATACCCCCCACAAGTGACCCCATTTTGGAAACTAGACCCCCCAAGGAACTTATCTAGATATGTGGTCAGAACTTTGAACCCACAAGGGCTTCACAGAAGTTTATAGCGTACAGCGGTACAATTAAAAAATCATATTTTTTCCACAAAAATGATCTTTTCACCCCCAATTTTTATTTTCCCAAGGGTAACAGGACCCTAAAAGTTATTGTGCAATTTGTCCTGAGTACGCTGATACCCCATAAGTGGGTGTAAACGACTATTTGGGCGCATGGCAGAGCTCGGAAGGGAAGCAGCGCCATTTGACTTTTTTGGCTGGAATTGAGATCGGACACCATGTCGCGTTTGGAAAGCCCCTGATGTACCAAAACAGTGGAAACCCCCAACAAATGACACAATTTTGGAAACTAGACCCCAAGGAACTTATCTAGATGTGTGGTGAGAACTTTGAACCCCCAAGGGCTTCACAGAAGTTTATAACGCCCGGGTGTGAAAATAAAAAAATTGTATTTTTTCCACAAACATGATCATTTAGTTCACAATTTTTTATTTTCCCAAGGGTACCAGGAGAAAATGGACCCCAAAAGTTGTTGCCCAATTTGTCTTGAGTACACTGATACCCCATATGTGGGAGAAAACTGCTGTATGGGCACACTTCGGGGCTCGGAAGGGAAGTAGTGACGTTTTGGAATGCAGACTTTGATGGAATTGTCTGCGGGTGTCATGTTGCCTTTGGA
Organism: Dendrobates tinctorius; assembly: GCF_039654945.1. Lineage (NCBI taxonomy): Eukaryota > Metazoa > Chordata > Amphibia > Anura > Dendrobatidae > Dendrobates > Dendrobates tinctorius. The sequence continues at coordinate 38,491,792 of NW_027361697.1, forward strand.
GAGCCCCTGATGTACCAAAACAGCGGAAACCCCCCACAAATGACACCATTTTGGAAACTAGACCCCCTAAGGAACTTATCTAGGTGTGTGGTGAGCACTTTGAACTCCCCCAGTGCTTCACAGAAGTTTATAACGCCCGGGTGTGAAAATAAAAAAATTGTATTTTTTCCACAAACATGATCATTTAGTCCCCTATTTTTTATTTTCCCAAGGGTACCAGGAGAAACTGGACCCCAAAAGTTGTTGCCCAATTTGTCTTGAATACACTGATACCCCATATGTGGGAGAAAACTGCTGTATGGGCACACGTCGGGGCTCGGAAGGGAAGTAGTGACGTTTTGGAATGCAGACTTTGATGGAATTGTCTGCGGGTGTCATGTTGCCTTTGGAGAGCCCCTGATGTACCAAAACAGCGGAAACCCCCCACAAATGACACCATTTTGGAAACTAGACCCGCTAAGGAACTTATCTAGATGTGTGGTGAGCACTTTGAACCCCCAAGGGCTTCACAGAAATTTATAATGCCCGGGCGGGAAAATAAAAAAAATCGTATTTTTTCCACAAGCATGATCATTTAGTCCCCAATTTTTTTATTTTCCCAAGGGTACCAGGAGAAAATGGACCCCAAAAGTTGTTGTCCAATTTGTTCTGAGTACCCTGATACCCCATATGTGGGAGAAAACTACTGTATGGGCCCACTTTGGGCCTCGGAAGGGAAGTAGTGACGTTTTGGAATGCAGACTTTGATGGAATGGTCTGCGGGTGTTATGTTGCCTTTGGAGAGCCCCTAATGTACCTAAACAGTGGAAACCCCCCACAAATGACACCATTTTGGAAACTAGACCCCCTAAGGAACTTATCTAGGTGTGTGGTCAGCACTTTGAACTCCCCCAGTGCTTCACAGAAGTTTATAATGCCCGGGCGTGAAAATAAAAAAATTGCATTTTTTCCACAAGCATGATCATTTAGTCCCCATTTTTTTAGTTTCCCAAGGGTACCAGGAGAAAATGGACCCCGAAAATTTGTTGTCCAATTTGTCCTGAGTACCCTGATACCCCATATGTGGGAGAACACTACTGTATGGGCCCACGTCGGTGCTCGGAAGGGAAGTAGTGACGTTTTGGAAAGCAGACTTTGATGGAATGGTCTGCGGGTGTCATGTTGCCTTTGGAGAGCCCCTAATGTACCTAAACAGTGGAAACCCCCCACAAATGACCCCATTTTGGAAACTAGACGCCCTAAGGAACTTATCTAGATGTGTGGTGAGAACTTTGAACCCCCAAGGGCTTCACAGAAGTATACAACGCCCGGCGTGAAAATAAAAAAATCATATTTTTTCCCCACAGAAATGATATTTTTGCCCCCAATTTTTTATTTTCCTAAGGGCAACAGGAGAAACTGGACCCCAAAAGTTGTCTTGCAATTTGTCCTGAGTAGGCTGATACCCCATATGTGGGGGTAAAACACTGTTTGTGTGCATGGCAGAGCTTGGAAGGGAAGGAGCACCATTTGACTTTTTTCAGCACAGAATTGGCTGGAATTGAGATCAGACGCCATGTTGCGTTTGGAGACCACCTGATGTGCCCAAACAGTGGAAACCCCCCAATTATAACTCCAACCCCAACCCCAACACACCCCTAACCCTAATCTCAGCCCTAACCCTAGCCCTAACCCTAGGCCTAGCCCTAACCCTAGCCCTAACCCTAGCCCTAGCCCTAATGGGAAAATGGAAATAAATACATTTTTTAAATTTTATTATTTTTTCCTAACTAAGGGGGTGATAACAGGGGGTTTGATTTACTATTTATGGCAATTTTTATTTTTGGCAGCCGTCACACGCTAAAAGACGCTTTTTATTGTAAAAATAGTTTTCGCATCACCACATATTGACAGCTATAATTTTTACATATTTTGACCCACTGAGTCATGTGAGGTCTTATTTTTTGCGGGACGAGTTGACTTTTTTTGGTATAATTTTTGGGCACGTGACATTTTCTGATCGCTTTTTATTCCGATTTTTGGGACGCAGAATGAACAAAAACCAGCGTTTCATGAATTTCTTTTGGGGGGTTCGATTACACCGTTCCGCGTGCGGTAAAATTGATAAAGCAGTTTTATTCTTCGGGTCAGTATGGTTACAGCGATACCTCATTTATGTCGTTTTTTATGTTTTGGCGCTTTTATGCAATAAAAACAATTTTATATAAAAAAATAATTATTTTTGCATCGCTTTATTCTGCGAGCTATAACTTTTTATTTTTTCTCTGATGATGCTGTTTGGTGGCTCGTTTTTTGCGGGACAAGATCACGTTTTCAGCGGTACCATGGATATTTATATGTGTCTTTTTGATCGCGCCTTATTGCACTTTTTGTTCAGCGGTATGATAATAAATCATTATTTTTTTCTTCGTTTTTATTTTTATTTTTTAAGGGGTTCGCTAAAGGGGTTAACTAATGGGACAGTTTTATAGGGCAGGTCGTTACGGACGCGGCGATACCAAATATGTGTACTTTTATTGTTTTTTTTTTATTTCCAAAAAATGAATTTATTAGGGAATATTTTTTTTTTTTTATTTATTTAGCGATTTTTTAACAATTATTTTTACACTTTTATTTTTTTTTTAACTTTATTAGGTTGCCCCTGGGGGGACATCACTGTCCTGTGACAGATCGCTGATCTGTCACATCACAGATCACTGTGACAGATCAGCGATCTGTCACAGGCATAGACGCAGACTTCCTCATGCCTGCCTCACCACGTGGGCCCCGCTGATCGCGCTAGACATACTATCCCGTCCATGGGCATAGGGGCCCGGGTCCCATGGACGGGATAGTACGTCTGATGTCAGAAAGGGGTTAATACATAATCAGAACCATGTTTTGAGTATTTGTGAAGGATTTGTAGGATTTGCTCAGTTACTGATCCATAAAAATCAGTGCTAGTAAGCCAAAATTTACAATGAGTTTTCAGAGCAGAAACTCAACAAATGACACTCTTTCTAATCTCAAAACTAAGTTTTGAGGATTTATCCAATTTAACATGATGCATCTTATAGATTGCTACAACTACATGATCAGAACCACCGTTAGTACATGAACGCAGAGCCAGAATAACTGTCACGATATTGTAGCAGTACTTCCCCAGGCAATTAGCTTCTTCCCTGTCCCGCAAGCTAGGAGGACCCTAGTCTATCCCTGTACTGCAGATTACCCCTGAAGGTGGAGATGCAAGGGTCCCTATATGCATGCTGATCTGTTTCCACTTCCACTCAGAACTCTGCAAAGGAATATGTGGATTTCGTCCGCGCTGCCCAAATGATGAAATTCCAGAAGGTTAATAAAGTTTGACAGTTTTTTATTCTACGCGTTTCAAGGTTTTTTGCAACCTCTTCTTCAGGTATACCACATGAAGCATACATAGGTGGTGCATTAAGTACACACAGATTTTAAAAAAATGAGCTCCAAACAGTCAGATGACACATGTCAAAGTTAAAGTTAGCAGACAGTGTAAAAATGAATAGTAATAGTTAGAAGCTGTTCTTATATTGACATGTCTATTTTAATTTCACAGGTTGTTGAACAAAAGGAAAAAAATAAGGAAAATTAAAAAACACATATATACTGAGCAAGAAAAGCAAATATCGGACACGAGCTCCTAGAGATATGCCTCAGTTTCCTCCAGATCTGCCGCCTGACAATTTGACCACTCAGCTATACTAACAAGTTCCTGCAAGCGTGTCCAATGTGGAAGAGACATACGTTGAAATAAACCATTAGTTCAAAAAATTAAATTGTAAGGATCTAAATTTTAATCAATTAAAAATATTTTATTAATAAAAAATATAGAAAATATGTATATTTTTTTTAAATCTTAGGTTCGGCTTATTATTCCTATTTAATGAAGAATTAGAATAAAGAGGAAAAAAAGGGAATCACTCATCTGCCAAAGTTCAGTGGTGAGAGAAGCTGACGATTCCACCGATGACGCTGCAATGTAGGAAAGAGGCGGAGGGATTTCTGGGAGTTGGAGAGCCGCAGATAATTACTGCGCATGCCCGAGATTCCCAGCCCCGCAGTGTGAATAAATCATAAGCGACAGCGGGGCGGGATCTCTGGTCGCGCATCCACGCAGGCGCAATAGGAAGGCCAGGAAGTCATGAGAGAGGACGGGCAGTGGTAACTGCGCATGCCCAAGAATAAATAGGACAGCGCAGACGCCAGAATTTGAAAACAGCGATGTGGAGGCGGATCCAAAAATGCTGGAAGACATGAGTGACGGATGTGAGGAGTCTCTGTCAGATGGGGAAAGACCTGCCCCTTGTCAAATATCAGGTATGTCTGACCAATTTTATAAACGATTATTTCAGCGGTGGAAGGTACCCTAAATAAAAGAGCCACCTTGACAGAATGCAGCATTAGTGCTGCGCAAGGTGGCTCTTTTACTTAAAAACGCCGGGGGGGTGACAGGTTCCCTTTAAGAAATAGTAGTTAACAGGAACAGAGGAGGCAAAGAGAAGGTCTAGAATACTAAGCAAGCGAGAGATGCTCATAGAATTGCTAGAGAGGCAAATCAGAACCCCTGCTTGACCGCAAAAGGCATTCAGAAAGATTTAGCAGACTCTGGAGTTGCGGTACATTGTTCTACTGTTCAGAGACACCTGCAAAAATATGGACTTTATGGAAGAGTCATCAGAAGAGAACCTCTCCTATGTCCTCACCATAAAATCCAGCATCAGAAGTATGTAAAAGAACATAACAAACCTTATGCATTTTGGAAATTAGTCCTGTGAACCGATAAGGTTAAAATAGAACTCTTTGGCTACAATGATCGTATGTGTGGAGAAAAAACGGCACAGAATTTCAGGAAAAGAACATCTCACCAGCTATTAAGCATGGAGTTGGATCAATTATGCATTGGCGCTGTGTTGCAGCCAATGCAACAGAGATCATTTTATGGGTATAGGGGAGAATGGATTCAATTAAATTTCAACAAATTCTTGATGCAAACACAACATCATCTGTAAAAAAGCTGAAGTTGAAAAGAGGATGGCTTCTACAAATATATAATGATTCTAAACATACGTCAAAATCTATAATAGACTACCTCAAAAGGCACAAGCTGAAGATTTTACAATGGCCCTAACAGTCCGCTGATCTGAACATCACTGTGGCTAGACCTGAAAATAGCAGTGCACACAAGATGACCAAGGATTCTCACATATATATTTCCCATAAAATACAAAGGAAATGTGTCATCTTTAACTTTAGACCTTTTAGAGATCATTTCATCTTCAACTTGCTTAACTGTTCACAATAACAGTAATTTTGACCAGAGGTGCCCAAAATTTCAAATGTCATTGTACACCAACTGACTACAACTAATTCAGAACTCTCCATCACCACCAAACCAGGAAGTTGCAAGTATCACCTGCAATTCCCTAGTGCAAGAGGTGAGCATACATATTTGAGAGCAGTGGCCAACACAGAACAGCTGAGAAAGTTCAGAATGGAGAGCTCCAGGATATAGAGAGAACTGAATAAATCCTTGCAATAATATAGCAAGAAAAAACTTGCACTGCTAATAGGAAGGTGAAGCAGCTCTACTACATATAAGGGTTTTGGTAACCATACGCCGCAATATTCTGACCCCTCACTGTCGCGGTATCCCCATTACCAAAACCATCAGTATATGAATGTAGAGCCAGGATTACCATCAGTACATAAATACAGACCCAGAACCACTATTAGTACATGATTACATCACTAAGACAACCTTCAGTACATTAATATATTACCAGAGTCACCGTCAGTACAGGAATATATCAACAAACTTAGTAAAGAGATCAATTGCAGTTTTGGGTCAGCCCCATATACACTTTTATCATGTTAACATGCAACTCCTTTTATGTCTTTTTATGATAATATGCTCAGAAATTATTATACCAGCCATCGTCAGACTGCGGACCTCACAGGAACCGCAGTAGTGATAAGATGCAGGCAGTATCACAAGTAAACTATTACATTTAGGTACCTTATATTTGACTTATCTGATTGAAATCATAAATAGCTGCCCCTCTCTGTGCTACTTGCATAAAATTTCCTCCACACAGTGCTTTCCTTCAAAATATTTTCCCCACACTGCCCCTCTACATAATGAATCCCCCACATTGCCTCTTTTTATAATGTCCCCCACACATTGCCCCTCTCCATAATTTCCCCCACACACTGCCCCTCTTCCTACTGTGCCTCTTTACAATTTTTCCCAAGTTGCCCCATAATGTGCCCTCATATTAACACCATGCTCCCCCACATCTATATATATAATCGTCTTATTCTGTCTGTCTGTAACCAAAATCCCATGTCACTGACTGGTCGTGGCCACCAGGCCTTGACCAATCAGCGACAGGCGCAGTGCGCAGGCGCAGTCCGGAATTCGAAGTACGCATGCCACTACTACCGTCGGGAGATCAGTGGCGCTAGCCGCTGATCTCCCGACGGTTGCCACAAGTCATCTCCGGCCACATGCACGTCCGTGGTGATGTAGCTGGGAGATGACCAGCGCTAGCCGGTACCCAAGGTCAGGAGGAGAGGAGACTCCTCCGGACCCCGGGTACCATCAACCTGTAATAAATAAAATTAAAATAAAAAAGAGTGATATACTCACCTTCCGATGGCCTCCGGACTCTTTCTCTCCTCTCCACGCTCCCGGCATCTTCCATTCCTAGTAATGCTTTGCACCAAAGACCGCTGATGACGTTGCGCTCTCGAGAGAGTGATGTCAGCAGCGGTCTTTTGCGCAAAGCATTACTGGGAACGGAAGATGCTGGGAGCGTGGAGAGGAGGGACAGAGTCCGGGGGCCATCGGAAGGTGAACATATGTAAAAAATAGTATTAAAATAAAAAATAGTGATATACTCACCATCCGACGGCCCCCGGACTCTTTCCCTCCTCTTTTCCTCCTCTCACCACACGCCCGACACCTTCCGGTCCCAGTAATGCTTTGCGCTCTTGGGGGCCGTCAGAAGGTGAGTATATCACTTTTTTTTATTTTAATCTCCCGCTGGCCATATTCTAGAGTACCCGATGCTTTAGAATCGGGCCAACATCTAGTGTCCTATAATAGACAGGATGTTTAATCTTAAGCTCTCCATGGAGTGCTTACTGTTTTTGTCTACATCCTTGCCACATCTGCACTGGGGCTTCGACAACAGCAGCATTGTGATGATCTTATCACGCCACTGCACATCAAGGCGAAGGGTTGACGATCGCCGCTCTGCTCCTGTTGCATTGCCACAAAGAAAGACACAAATGCAGTTGAATATTAGAAGATGAGAATCGGTGTCTCCTGGTTCTCTGCGGGTCACAAAATATCTTTCAGCTGGCCACATGCGGCCCGTGGACCGTATGTTGTGGAGGCCTAGTCTACAACATCTGGAAAAGCAAAGTTGTGGAGGAAAAATAAAGAAAATTAAAGAGAAATAAAGAAAACTACTTAAAAGTTGGATAGAGACTAAGGTGCAAATGCTAAAGGCACTAAAAAAGTAACAATTATGATTAATGGCCTGTGCATTTAATATGAGGTTTTACCCATTTTTGCTTTCTAAGACATCTCCCAACATTTATTAGCATACCCTTATGGATTTTATTGAATTTTTGGCAAATGATCTATACCAGTTTTCTGTTGCCTTGGCCCAAAAGTTACTTTTATAATCTAATGTACAGAATTATTAGCTGCAATAACGAAAAGCAAAGAAAACAAAGCTATGTGCCGAATTATCGAGCTCAGCAGCAATAATCAATTATTTATCTCAGTTGCGTAAGGAATGTATCTTTAACTGGCAGCGACAGCGGGGTGAGGGTAGAGCCAGATTAAAAAAAATAAAATAAAATAAAAGTAGGCCTCCTAACGGCAGCACAAGATATCAGGACACCGAAATAAGCAGCAGCTGCTTGCAATAGATTGCGTGCAGAATGCATTAAATGGGAATCTTTGGCTGCCCAGTCAGACTGTCTGCAGAACAGTTATTAATCACCCATGTCACAATCCCTAATCCTATTCAATGGAAAAGAAAGGTGAGAGCCCACAGCCCCCGTCCAATGCAATTAGCATTGATTGTGCAGAGTGCAGAGCTGGTCTTTGACAGAGATGAGTTAACAGAGTCTCCAGGAGAAATAACCCCTTTCTCAGACAGTATTGCAGGAACATATGCCCTGCAGTGTAGAAAGCAAGAGGGCATTATCATACTAAATAAAACCAAGTTCTGCTCATCCAACAATCATGGCTGCCATTCTTTACAGGCAAGGAAGGAAGATGGGTCACAAAGGCTTGGTGCTGGCAAAGGGCTAGTCACACTATAAGGGCTCATTCACATGTCTCGTATGAGTGTTATCTGTGGTTCTCACGGATAGCAGTCATACCAATGATATTCTATGGAGCGGTGCACATGTCCAATATTTTTTTCGGACTGAGTGGTCCGCGAAAAAATAGAGGAGACATGTCCGATTTTGATCCGTATGTCCGTGAAAAATTTGGATCACACTAGGATGACAGCTGAGTGTGGTCCGATTTTCACAGACTGTCAGAATGGAGAAGGTGGAGAAACAAGATTTTTTCTTTGTACAAGCAAAACTGATGTCACTCGGACCACATTCCGATGAAAATAATTGGTCCATTTTTCTTTTACATGGAAAATACTGACTTTTGATTAAGCACTTCTTTGTGAACTCAAGTTATATAATATCCTACAATCCAGGTGGTGGACATACCGCATGTGCAGCCAGTGCAGCTGCACCAGGACCTGGAGGTGGAGGGGGCCCCTGCAGGGCGGCTAACACTGAGGGCAATCTGGCCTGTTTCTCCGGCCCCGAGGGGCCCCTGGTCAGATTGCCCTCATGTGCGGTGGGCAGGGAGCAATCCCTGCAGTTCTGCTGCCTACAGGAGAAAATGGCAGCGGAGCAGAGATGCAGGGATCCGTCCTCAGCATCCTGTCTGACACAGCCGCACAGATGAATGACGTCAGCATTCAGCATGCGCCTGTGTCAGAGAGAGGAAGCTGCTGGTGACGATGATGCTGCAACTGCGGGGGGAACGTGTGGAGAAGTGAGCTGTGGTGTGTGTGAATGTATATGGAGGTATGGGGAGAAGGGGGGAGAACAATGATGGAGGTGGTGGGGGAGAACAGTGATGGAGGTGTTGGAGAGCAATGATGGAGGTGATGGAGAGAACAATGATGGAGGTGGTGGGGGAGAACAATGATGGAGGTGGTGGGGGAGAACAATGATGTAGGTGGTGGGGGAGAACAATGATGGAGGTGGTGGAGAGGGCAATGATGAAGGTGGTGGAGAGGGCAATGATGGGATGTGGGAAGGGGGAGGAGGACAATGAGGGATGTGGGAGATTGGGATGGGAGGAATAGGGACTTATAATAGACTTACCAACAAGGGAATGAGGATGTTAGATATGGATGTAAAATGAATTGGGTGGTGGAAGAGGGGCTAAGCCCCTGATAGGGCCCTCCCCCATCTCACAATTCATTATGATGCTATCAGGGACATAAAGAATATATTTGGGGAGTGGGAGAGGAGGCTGTAAGGTGCATAGGACACTTTAGAATGAAATGAAAGGTGGGAGAAGACTCTGTCAGCGACTTGTAATGAATTGGGAGGTGGGGGAGGATGCTCAGTACCTGATAAGGTCTTCTCCCACCCCCAAATTCATTATGATGCTATCAAGGACTTATAAGGACTTATAATGTATGATAGGGATGCAATACCATGGCCGCTGGGGGGTAGCCTCTTTGGTCGCTCCAGTACTCACTGTGCTGGAGGCTGTTCCATCTCCTGTATGCTGTTCACTTTGGGGACTCAAATGACTGCAGACAGAGGCTGGAAACAACTTAAGCAGTTCAGCTTTATTCTCTTCAGGGCACAGCACATCCACAACGGCTACAGGACTCTACTCGGTACCAGCAATACATCTTCATCTACAGCAGCACATTACTTCTTCTTCCATTACACACATATGAACCACACAAGCAAGCGGACACGCCACACGGAACACTGTGAACATGGCACTTCGACCCTTCTTCCTGAGACTGATTTCAGCCCACGAAGGTACCGGTCTACATGTTAAAGCTCACCCTTTTATGGCACTTTTGCTCCTGTACGTGTCCTAGGTTTGCAGCTCACTAGACTTTAGGCACAGCTCCCGTACTCCAGCTGCCACTTCCACAGGGGGCTCATCCACTGACCTCCCTGGCTTGACAATTCCAGACACGGGCTATTTTTCACAGACTGGCTTGGTTGTCACTTCAGCTCTTCGTTTCTAGCTAACTTGACTTCTGAGACTCCTCCATTAGTCTCCCTAGTCCTCCAGTTCCCAGTCTCTAACTGTAGAACCTCCAGTGACCTTCCTCACTGGCTGCTGCTGTAGACATCTACTGTACTCAACTGTCCAGTATGGCTACCCCCGGATCAACTAACTCAAGGAGGGAATCTATCTTCTTTTTGCTCATGGCTAGCCACTCCTCTAAATTAACCCTTCCAAAGGTTTCCTCCAGTTGTGCTCAGTGCCCCCATCTAGTGTCCCTTTTCTGATATTACAACTAACTCTAAATCTCTATCTAACTATTGTCATGTGGCTGCAAACACACACACATGACATACATACAGCACATAGACATGTCAGGAATACAGATAATATACAATAACGTCAATATTGACAGGGCTAGGCCTTGACCTCCTTACAGGGACACAGGACAGGGACTAAGGCTATGCACACACGTTCAGGATTTGCAGGACAAAACTCTGCTGCATATCCTAATGTGTTGTCAGGAAGAAAGTTGCATTAAATTCATCTTTTTTTTACACATTTTTGCCATGCTTTCATTACGTATTTTCCCCATTAGTACGGTTGAAATGCACTGCAAGAATTGACATTATGCAGATTTTAATCTGCTGCAAATCTGCAAGGAAAAAATAAGCAACGTGTGCATGAGACTTGGGATCTCATTCACTTTTCCTGTACTGTAAAACCTTGCATATATTCTGTGTGCACATAGCCTTACAGGTAATTGGAGAGAGTCACAGACTGAATAACTTATATTATTGGGAGTCAGAGATTAAAGTTCATGGGAGGCACAGTGCTGCTTATCACTTTATATGTTTATATGTATAGCACAGTCCCTGTAATCACTTATTATGTATAGCACAGTCCCTTAGTATTGAGTGTACTCACTTACTATGTATAGCACAGTCCCTCTGTATATATTGTAATCACTTATTATGTATAGCACAGTCCCTTAGTATATAGTGTAATCACTTATTATGTATAACACCATCCTTTGTTATATAGTTTCCTCTTTTATTATGTATATCACATCCCATATTACGTTCCGTCCTCTCTAGTTATATATGGTGCTGTCTCTTAATATATGCTGTATCTTCTTCTGCTGTTATGTACAGTGCTGTCTTTTATATAGTCTATTCTTGTTATTTTTGTTATTCACAGCGCCATCCTTTATTACATTGTCCACTCTCTTGTTAGAATATAAGATGACTGCTGATGGAGGAGCCGGTGACCAGACGAACAGTTCATCAGCTCCTCCATTAGAAAAGAAGATTTCCCATGCTCAGCCGTCATTGCATTAAACATCTATCAAGAGAGCAAAGAGCACAACATGTAATAAAGACAGGGCTCTATGTAATCCGGTATGTAAGGGATGGTGCTGCATATAACAAGAGAGGGCACTGTGTAGAAAGAAATATCAATATACAAAATAAACTAGACTATGTAATATATATACACGCATGTGTGTTTGGCCGCATCAAACTGTCAGTGTCCGCCCCTGCTGCACTCAATCTACTTTTCTAACAATAAGGTTATGTGCACAATATCCTTTTCATGAGGACAAACATGACAAATTTTTCAAGAATACGCTTTTTGTCTTTTTCAAGGTTTTTTTTCTCAATTTCTTTTTTGACCTACTTTTTTTCCAGCATTTTTGTGGCGTTTTGTAAATGGTGTTTAAGGCTGTGTGCCCACGTAGCGATTTTTAAGCATTTTTGCCGCGATTTTCAGCGCGAAAATGCTGCAAAAACGTTTAAAAATCGTGTACAGAATGCCCCCCATGCATTCCTATGGCATTCCGCACATGCTGTGCTAATGCTGCGCTTTTTTCCGCGGCGGAATCGCATTGCGGAAAAAATTGCAGCTTGCTCATTCTTTTGTGCGGAATCGCAAAAAATTGCCGCGATTCCGCACCCATAGGAATGCATGAGAATCGCTGACTTCGCGCATGTGGCTATGCCCACCATGCGGGAAGTTAAGCGTCTCATGTGCGGTTGGTACCCACGGTGTGGAGGAGAGGAGACTGTCCTCCAGGCCCTGGGTACCATACCCCTGTAAAAAAAAGAATAAAAAATAAAAAATCGGGGTATATTTACCTTCCGGTGTCCCGCGCTGCATTCCCGGCCTAAGCATTCCCAGTAATGCCTTGCGGCAAGGCCCTGTAATGACGTGGTCTCGCGAGATCGCTATAGCAACTCGAGACCAACATCATCACAGGTCTCGCAAGGCATTACTGGGAACGCTGAGGCCCGGGATGGCAGCGCGGGACGCCGGAAGGTAAATATACCCCGATTTTTTTTATTTTTTTTAGCATTTTAACATTCTATCTTTTACTATTGAGGCCGCATAGGCGGCCTCAATAGTAAAAACCTGGTCACACTCGTCAAACACTATGTTTGACGAGTGTGACCAACCTGTCAATCACTTTCCAAGCGATGCTTCAAATCGCTTGGAAAGTGCTTGAATATCGCACGTGAAAATCGCGGCAAAATCGCGATCATAATCGCGGTAAAATCGCGGTGAAATCGCGCAGAAAAAAACGCGCGATTTCTGGTGATGGAGTCCGGTTTTTAGTGAGCGTTTTAAAACGCTACGTGGGCACATAGCCTCAAGGTATTTTTTTAATTCCAACTATGAAGAAACTGCTAGCTGTTTTCAGGGAAGGATATTGGCAAAATGGTTAAAAAAAAATACCCAGGCATTTATTGAACCTTTCCATTAATTTATAGTAAGTACAGAGCTTCTTCAGAGAGGAAATCACCTTAAGGGTATGTGCACACGTTGCGGATTTTGCTGATGATTTTTCTGCACAGATTTGTCAAAATCTGCAGGTCCAATGACCTGCGGTTTATTTGCGGATTTACTGCGGATTAGCCAGCGGTTTTCCCCTGCGGTTTGACACATGTCATGGAGCAGGTGCCAAACCGCTGCGGAATCCACACAAAGAATTGACATGCTGCGAATTTAAATACGTAGCAAACCCGCATGGAAAAATCCGCAACGTCTGCACTGCGTTATCCATTTTTGATTGACTAAAATGGTACTGTACAACGCAGCAGGGACTGCTGCGGATCCGCAGCAGAATCGGCAAAGTTTGCACACGCCTTAAGGATGCTCAGTTCACTTATTTCACCGCTTGATGGTTATGCAGCAGCTGTGACTGTTACAACCCCTGCACATCCCTGATGACTGGAGGTGAGCTGCTTCAGGGTGGATATAACCTCATTTTCTCCCTGTAGCTGCTTATCCAGTAAGCCAGCTACATATGATTTAAGCGCTATTTACCTGTAGATTTTCACTATATCTGCAGTATATATAGTGTTTTTAGTGTTTTCTAAGGTAAAGTATAATTCTGAAGCTCAAAAAGATAACATTTCCGAATTTGGAAATCTTAGGAAAAATGAGATCTGTTATTTTGAATTTTCCATTTGGAAAATATCTTTACAAAGATAATCTTTACTTTCTGTATAATTTTTCTTATTACCATTATTTATAATTTGTAAATGTCTTTTTGTGTTGGAAGTACAATTGCTTGTGAAAGTATTCACCCCATTGGCATTTTCTGTGTTTTGCTACCTTACAACCTGTAATTTTACTGTTTTTTTTAGGATTTACATCAGTTTAAGTAAATAACATGCCTACAACTGTGAACATTTGGTTTTCTTTTTTTTGTGAAGCAAACAACAAATAGGACAAAATAACTGAAATCTTCAGTGTGCATAACTATTCACTCTCCTAAAGTTAGTACATTGTAGAGCCTCCTCTTGTGGCAACTACAGCTGCAAGTCGCTTTGGAAAAGTCTCTATGAGCTTTCCACATATTGCCAGTGGGATTTTTGTCCAATTCCTCAAGGTAAAACTGCTCCAGCTACTACAAGGTAGATAGTTTCCTCTTGTGAACAGCAATCTTCAACTCTGACCACAGATTCTAAATTGAACTAAGGTCTGGGCTTTGACTAGGCTGCTCCAAAACATTTACATGTTTCCCCCTAAACCACTCGAGGGTTGCTGTAGCAGTATCCTTGGGTCATTGTATTGTTGAAAGGTGAATCTCAGTCCCAATTTTAAATCACTGCAGACTGGTTTTGCGCGAGAATATCCCTGTACTTTGCACAATCTATCTTCTCCTCAACTTGGACCATTTTCCCTGTCCCTACTGCCAAAATAAATCCCCAAAGCTGCCACCACCATGTTTCACTGTGGTGATGGTGTTCTAAGGGTGTTGAGCTGTGTTAGTTTGACACCAGACATAGCGTCTACCTTAGTGGCCAAAAAGTTTAATTTTGGTCTCATTTGACCACTGTTCCTTCCTCCATACATTTTGGGAGTGTCCCACACAGGGGTGGATTAAGGGTAGCCAGGGCCCGGGGCAGTTCAGACTCTGTGGGCCCCCCTCGTCACGTGACAGGGGTCACGAATCGTAGAGCCACACTCTACATAGAGAATAATGGGGCCTCCAGCACCGACCTCCACCCGCAGAGCCACACTCTACATAGAGAATAATGGGGCCTCCAGCACCGACCTCCACCCGCAGAGCCGCACTCCACATAGAGAATAATGGAGCCTCCAGCACCGACCTCCACCCGCAGAGCCGCACTCCACATAGAGAATAATGGAGCCTCCAGCACCGACCTCCACCCGCAGAGCCGCACTCCTCATAGAGAATAATGGGGCCTCCAGCACCGACCTCCACCCGCAGAGCCACACTCCACATAGAGAATAATGGAGCTTCCAGCACCGAACTCCACCCGCACTCCACATAGAGAATAATGGGGCCTCCAGCACCGACCTCCACCCACAGAGCCGCACTCCACATAGAGAATAATGGAGCCTCCGGCACCGACCTCCACCCGCAGAGCCCCACTCCACATAGAGAATAATGGAGCCTCCAGCACCGACCTCCACCCGCAGAGCCGCACTCCACATAGAGAATAATGGGGCCTCCAGCACCGACCTCCACCTGCAGAGCCGCACTCCACAGAGAATAATGGAGCCTCCAGCACAGACCTCCACCCGCAGAGCCGCACTCCGCATAGAGAATAATGGAGCCTCCAGCACCGACCTCCACCCGCAGAGCCGCACTCCACATAGAGAATAATGGAGCCTCCAGCACCGACCTCCACCCGCAGAGCCACACTCCACATAGAGAATAATGGAGCCTCCAGCACCGACCTCCACCCGCAGAGCCGCACTCCACATAGAGAATAATGGAGCCTCCAGCACCGACCTCCACCTGCAGAGCCGCACTCCACAGAGAATAATGGAGCCTCCAGCACCGACCTCCACCCGCAGAGCCGCACTCCGCATAGAGAATAATGGAGCCTCCAGCACCGACCTCCACCCGCAGAGCCGCACTCCACATAGAGAATAATGGAGCCTCCAGCACCGACCTCCACCTGCAGAGCCGCACTCCACAGAGAATAATGGAGCCTCCAGCACCGACCTCCACCCGCAGAGCCGCACTCCACATAGAGAATAATGGGGCCTCCAGCACCGACCTCCACCCGCAGTGCCGCACTCCACATACATGGCTGCTCTCAGTGCTCTGTGCTGTGCGCACAGGACCTGTGATGAGGTCACAGGAGGGGAGGAGACAGGGGTCACATGATCGGGGGCCCTGACACCTTACCTCCTGTGATCTCATCACAAGCCTTTGCACGCTACCAGCAGCATCAGCGTTCACGCTACTTGTAGATGCTGCTGGTAGCAGAGCACATAATGCCGCCCCCACGATCACTCACTTTTAGGTGGGGAGAAGATGGAGTGCCATTGCAGCAGCCAGCAGGAATGTGGTGGGGGCCCCCTTAGAAGCTCTTGTGGTGGGGGCCCCGGGGCTGAAGCCCCGCCTGCCCTGCCTATAATCCGGCCCTGCGCGGTGGCGGATTATAATGGGGCAATTTACTGGCCTGGGCTGTGGGCCCCTTAACCCCACTGGGCCCGGGGCAACTGCCCAAATTGACCTCATTATAATCCGCCACTGGACCCACATGTCTTTTTACAAACTCAAAATGAGTCTTACAATTTTAGTTCGTAAGTAAAGGCTTTTTCTGGCCACTCTTCCAAAAAGGCCACCTCTATGGAGTGTACAGCTTATTGTGGTTGTATGGATATACACTCCAGTCATTGCTTGGGAACTCTGCAGCTTCTTCAGGGTTACCTTTGGTCTCGATGCTGCCTCTCTGATTAATGCCCTCCTTGTCCAGGCTGAAAGTTTTAGTGGTTGGCCCGTTCTTGGCAGGTTTGTTGTGGTACCATCTTCTTTCCATTTGATGATAATGGATTTGATGGTGCTCTGGGGGATTATCAGAGATTGGGATTTTATTCATTACCCAAACCTTGACTTGTGCTTATCAGCAACTTTGCCCCTGACTTCATTGGAGATAAATGGTGTTGCTTGGTTAGTCGTGCCTCTTGCTTAATGGTGTTGTATCTTCTGTGGTTTTTCAGAAAAGGTGTGCATATACTGACAGACCATGTGACATTGTGATTGCACACAAGTGGTCTTCCTTTCACTAAGCATGTGACTTGTGAGGGTAATTGCTTGCACCAGAAATTTTTAGGGGCTTCATAGCAAAAGGAGGGAATACATACAGTGGGGAAAAATGTATTTAGTCAGCCACCAATTGTGCAAGTTCTCCCACTTAAAAAGATGAGAGAGGCCTGTAATTGACATAATAGGTAGACCACAACTACAGTTGTGGCCAAAAGTATTGACACCCCTGCAATTCTGTCAGATAATACTCAGTTTCTTCCTGAAAATTATTGCAATCACAAATCCTTTGGTATTATTATCTTCATTTAATTTGTCTTAAATGAAAAAACACAAAAGAGAATGAAGCAAAAAGCAAAACATTGATCATTTCACACAAAACTCTAAAAATGGGCCAGACAAAAGTATTGGCACCCTCAGCCTAATACTTGGTTGCAGAACCTTTAGCCAAAATAACTGCGACCAACCGCTTCCGGTAACCATCAATGAGTTTCTTACAATGTTCTGCTGGAATTTTAGACCATTCTTCTTTGGCAAACTGCTCCAGGTCCCTGATATTTGAAGGGTGCCTTCTCCAAACTGCCATTTTTAGATCTCTCCACAGGTGTTCTATGGGATTTAGGTCTGGACTCATTGCTGGCCACCTTAGAAGTCTCCAGTGCTTTCTCTCAAACCATTTTCTAGTGCTTTTTGAAGTGTGTTTTGGGTCATTGTCCTGCTGGAAGACCCATGACCTCAGAGGGAGACCCAGCTTTCTCACACTGGGCCCTACATTATGCTGCAAAATTTGTTGGTAGGCTTCAGACTTTATAATGCCATACACATGGTCAAGCAGTCCAGTGCCAGAGGCAGCAAAGCAACCCCAAAACATCAGGGAACCTCCTCCATGTTTGACTGTAGGGACCGTGTTTTTTTTTCTTTGAATGCCTTTTTTCTCCTGTAAACTCTATGTTGTTGCCTTTGCCCAAAAAGCTCTACTTTTGTCTCATCTGACCAGAGAACATTCTTCCAAAATGTTTTAGGCTTTTCAGGTAAGTTTTGGCAAACTCCAGCCTGGCTTTTTTATGTCTCGGGGTAAGAAGTGGGGTCTTCCTGGGTCTCCTTCCATACAGTCCCTTTTCATTCAGACGCCGACGGATAGTACGGGTTGACAGTGTTGTACCCTCGGACTGTAGGGCAGCTTGAACTTTTTTGGATGTTAGTCGAGGTTCTTTATCCAACATCCGCACAATCTTGCGTTGAAATCTCTTGTCAATTTTTCTTTTCCGTCCACATCTAGGGAGGTTAGCCACAGTGCCATGGGCTTTAAACTTCTTGATGACACTGCGCACAGTAGACACAGGAACATTCAGCTCTTTGGAGATGGACTTGTAGCCTTGAGATTGCTCATGCTTCCTCACAATTTGGTTTCTCAAGTCCTCAGACAGTTTTTTGGTCTTCTCTCTTTTCTCCATGCTCAATGTGGTACACACAAGGACACAGGACAGAGGTTGAGTCAACTTTAATCCATGTCTACTGGCTGCAAGTGTGATTTAGTTACTGCCAACACCTGTTAGGTGCCACAGGTAAGTTACAGGTGCTGTTAATTACACAAATTAGAGAAGCATCACATGATTTTTCGAACAGTGCCAATACTTTTGTCCACCCTCTTTTTTATGTTTGGTGTGGAATTATATCCAATTTGGCTTTAGGGCAATTCTTTTTGTGTTTTTTCATTTAAGACAAATTAAATGAAGATAATAATACCAAAGAATTTGTGTTTGCAATCATTTTCAGGAGGAAACTGAGTATTATCTGACAGAATTGCAGGGGTGTCAATACTTTTGGCCACAACTGTATGAGAGTAAAAATGAGAAAACAAATCCAGAAAATCACCTTGTCTGATTTGGCAAGACTTATTTTGCAAATTATGGTGGAAAATAAGTAAATAAGTATTTGGTCATTAACAAAAGTTAATCTCAATATTTTGTTATATATGCTTTGTGTTAGGGACGGCAGAACACACTAAATATAAATAATAGGAAGTGCGTTCACCACCCGGGGTCCACCGTGCAGTAGGTGTAACAACTGCTGCTGAGTAATGGCAGACTAGCTATATGGTGGTACACTGCGCTCGGGTTAAACGTCACCCGAGGTGCACAGAGCGGACTCTGTTAAATTCACAGAGGTGCTTTAGCACAAATAAAGCATAAACGCCGAGCCTGTTAGCTTCACAGGTCTCAGCTGGCGTGCATACATGATATACGGTCACAGGACACGGCCCTAGGCCGAGATCGGTGTCCGTCCTGACCTACCATGCATGCGGCGCCGCTACCGCGGACGCCAGTAAGTGCTGCTAACTACTGCCGCTGTACGACAGTGCCATGAGGCATCACACTATCGGACGCTAGTGTAGCGTGCGGTATGCACTGTGGCGTATGGCTTGCCACTGACTGGCGCTGACTATGACTCTAGCTCCCTATCCACATGCGTAATATCAAAGGGAAGGGGTTTCAAATGAGTCAGTCACCAGAATCATACATCCGTCACCATTCACACATCTAGCAAGTATAGCCTATACTAGCGCATGGCCGAGCGGCCATGCGGGCCTTTTATAGCCATGCACATCCGGGACCTTCCAGGCCTCTGAAATGGGCCAATCAGATCAGGACAAGGACCTGAGCACGTGACCCCCGATCTCCACTGGGAGATCATCTCGAAGGCATGCAGGGGTGGCATTTATGCACATGTAATCGAAGTACATGTATCAAAGTACTACTGGCAGTTATAACATGGATGAATGTGACACGCATCTCTATTCTCTTCATACAGGTAACCAGCTTTTCCAATCTCTGCTCTGAATCCACTCCTGTGTCTCCATTCAATGTCAGCAAGCAGTTAATCCTGAATGCTATCTCTGTGTTTTCAACTCTGCAAGCTTCTTTCATTCTCTATAAAGAACTGCCAGGCTGCTCAGGTCACCCCCACTGTCCAGACTTATAGAAACATACAGGCCATTAACACCCAGAAACTTATGAAGAACTTGCAGTCTTCATTGGCCCCTAATCTCCTCCCTCTCATGTCCTGATTCTGCATTGAAGCATTACAATGAAACATTTCAAAGTGCCCTAGATGAATTTGCACCCCCTATAAATAGAACACCACAACGCAGACGGCGACAACCCTGGCACACGGTGCAAACACGTTTCCTGCAGTGGTGCTCCAGGTGCGCCGAACGTCTGTGGAGAAAATCCAATCTACAGGAAGATTTCATCCATTTTAAGTTTATGCTTAGAACATACAACACTGCCCTTCACCTCTCCAAACAAACCTATTTCAACACCCTCATCACCTCACTGTCCAATAACCCGAAACGTCTCTTTGACACTTTTCATTCTCTACTCAATCCAAGAGTACAGGCCCCAACCACGGAGCTCCGAGCTGACGATCTGGCCAATTACTTCAAAGAAAAAATTGACCAGATTCTACAGGAAATTATCTCCCAGTCACCTCATACCATGCACTGTCCGCCCTCCCCCACTGCATCTAGCTCACTCTCTGATTTTGAACCAGTCACAGAAGAAGAAGTAAGCAGGCTCCTTGCATCTTCTCGCCCAACTACTTGCACCAGTGACCCATTTCCGTCACATCTCCTCCAGTCCCTTTCCCCTGCTGTCACCCCTCACCTAACTAAAATATTTAACCTCTCTCTCTTCTGGTATTTTTCCCTCCTCATTTAAGCATGCCATCATACATCCACTACTTAAAAAACCATCCCTCGACCAAAACTGTGCCGCTAACTATAGACCTGTCTCTAATCTTCCCTTCATCTCTAAACTCCTGGAACACCTGGTCCACTCCCGTCTTATCCGCTATCTCTCAGAAAACTCTGTTCTCGACCCTCTCCAATCCGGTTTCCGTTCTTTACACTCCACTGAAACTGCCCTCACTAAAGTCTCTAATGATCTGCTAACAGCTAAATCAAAAGGTCATTATTCCATGCTAATTCTCTTGGATCTCTCTGCAGCATTCGACACTGTGGATCATCAGCTCCTCCTCACTATGCTCCGTTCCATTGGCCTCAAGGACACCATTCTCTCCTGGTTCTCCTCCTATCTCTCTGACCGCTCCTTTACTGTATCTTTTGCCGGTTCCTCCTCCTCTCACCTTCCCCTTACTGTTGGGGTCCCCCAAGGATCGGTTCTAGGCCCCCTCCTCTTCTCCTTGTACACTGCCCCTATTGGTCAAACAATCAGTAGATTTGGTTTCCAGTACCATCTCTATGCTGATGACACCCAATTATACGCTTCTTCTCCTGACATCACGCCAGCCTTTCTAGAAAACACCGGCGATTGTCTAAACGCTGTGTCTAATATCATGTCCTCACTATATCTGAAACTGAACCTGTCAAAGACTGAACTCCTGGTGTTTCCTCCCTCTACTAATGTACCTATACCCGACATTGCTATTTCTGTGTGTGGCTCCACTATTACTCCCCAGCAACAGGCCCGCTGTCTTGGGGTCATACTTGATTTCGAGCTTTCCTTTGCCCCCCACATTCGATCACTGGCTCGCTCTTGTCATCTGCACCTCAAAAACATTGCTAGAATTCGACCTTTTCTTACTTTTGACTCTGCAAAAACTCTTACTGTTTCTCTTATTCATTCTCGTCTCGACTATTGTAACTCTCTTCTAAACGGTCTCCCTCTTACCAAACTCTCCCCTCTCCAATCTGTCTTGAATGCTGCAGCCAGGATCATATTCCTCACTAGAGTTGAGCGACTTTTGGTTTTTTAGGGTCGCGTTTCGTTTCGTGAAACCCGACTTTTCCAAAAGTCGGGTCGAGCAAGATCGTCCGATTATAGGGAAAAGTCGGGGTCGTCCCGAAACACGAAACCCAATGTAAGTCAATGGGGAATAAAAGTCGGCAGTGAGAGGAGGACAGGAAACACACCTACAGTGCCCATTTGAATGCCAAAAGCATCAATTCTTCTTACTTAAGCTTGTCAACCTTAATTAACTTCATAATACAAGTTACGCACTGAAAAATGGGGGTTATTTGGCTAAAGTTGTGGGGGGGGAGGGCTGGCTGCAGGTTTTCATGTGCCCTGGGTGAAAGAGCGCCCCTTTAACACATACCACAACTCATCATGCTCCGATACGGCAGAGAAATAGCGGTATAGTACAATGAAAAATACCTCACTTTTTACATCTCATGACGAGGCCCATCTATTTCTCCATACAGAATCATTGGTCCCATATAATGTTTGAAATAGTATATGATGAGCTCCACATAATGCTACAGTATATGTTGGTCCCCATGGATGAAGCTCCACTGTCTTATGGGCCCAAATAATACTCCAAACATAATGGGCCCCATTTCTAATGCTCTAGTGTATAATGGGCCCTGTAAATGCTGCTCCAGTGTCTGATGTCCACCTTTGGAATGTTCCAGTGTATGGTGGGCCCCATCTATCATTCTCCAGAGTATAGTGCTCCCCAAAAATTGCTGTCCCAACATTGAAAACAATCAAATAAGTCTCCTCGCTAGGGAATCCCTGTACTAGTCTGGACTCCTCGTCGTCCCCATCTTCCATCTCACTGTACAGTATTTCAACTTTGCAAGTGCTGTGATCCTGGGCAAGCAGGGGGGGCCCACTCGTTGGCGACGGCACTGGCACAGGGCCCCTGATAGTACGGTGGTGTGTCTGATGGCGGGTGGGCCGAACCTGCACTTTCATCTGCAGCTTCCTCTTTGTCACCGTGTAAGATGGAACTGTATATGGGAAGGGTAACCTGAGTTTCATCAGGGTCAGATTCAGGCCGGGTAGCGTGCGAGGGGAATGTAGTGGTCTGGGTCAATGTACCAGCAGATTCATCGAGCAGTGGCTGGGCATCAGTGCACTTGTGTCGCCCCCAGGAGTACGGTCGCCACAGTGGCATTACCTTCTTCCTAGGGAGTGTGATGTCATGCTTGGGAGCAACGAAGGATCTCTCTAGCAGGTTAACTGATTGGGCGGCGTTATTCCCACGAGTCATGACCCTCCAAACAGCGTTCATGAAGGCAAAGTGTTTGTTTTACGTGGGCAGTATGGTTGCAAAGCTGAACCTTAAAGGAATGTCCAGAAGGGCACCACCAGGAGTGGAGCCTACGGTTAAATTCGACTCCACCTGGGAAACCTCAACCATGCCAGCTACAGAACAGATGCACACATTGCAAGCTTAATTCCGCTAACGAACGAGACTCCGTCATGCCCCGCGGTCCGAGTCCGGCTTACTAGAGGGACACGTGAGGCTCTGGCACATGAGATTGGCCAATAACTGGTGTGTCATGCCCTTACATGTCCGTGGCTGCATGTGCGCTACACTGAAAAGGCCAGCGTTTGTCGCTTACAGGTGCAGATAACCCGCTGAGCAACGTTAGTGATGGGGATCACTGATTACAATTATTACCCGCGAACAATGATTTCCCAGTAAGTACAGGTCAACCGCAGTTCCGGAATTAGGCCTAACCGTCATTCCTGAAAAAATGAAAAACTTACGTGTGCAAACCACAGGTGCTGTAGCTTGCTTAACAGCTCGCCAGCCGTTCTCACGCGCAGTATGGATTACACGTGATTGCACAAAGGTGAGAAAGGGTACCGTATCCCCAGATAACATGTATGGATAGCGTACACATTCAAAATATATGTCTATACATCAGGAGGCAGGCTCAGACAGTGTTAGGCCCAGTATGGATTGCACGTGATTGCACAAAGGTTAGAAAGGGTACCGTATCCCCAGATAACATGTATGGATAGCGTACACATTCAAAATATATGTCTATACATCAGGAGGCAGGCTCAGACGGTGTCAGGCACAGTATGGATTGCACGTGATTGCACAAAGGTTAGAAAGGGTACCGTATCCCTGGATAACATGTATGGATAGCGTACACATTCCTCCTCCTGGACCTGTCGGCTGCCTTTGACACAGTGGACCATTCCCTATTATTACAGACCCTCTCATCCCTCGGCATCACAGACTTGGCCCTCTCCTGGATCTCATCATACCTAACAGACCGGACATTCAGCGTCTCCCACTCACACACCACCTCCTCACCTCGCCCCCTATCTGTCGGAGTCCCACAAGGTTCAGTCCTTGGGCCCCTGCTGTTCTCTATTTACACCTTTGGCCTGGGACAGCTCATAGAATCTCATGGCTTTCAGTATCATCTTTATGCTGATGACACACAGATCTACATCTCTGGACCAGATATCACCTCCCTACTAACCAGAATCCCTCAATGTCTGTCCACTATTTCATCCTTCTTCTCCACTAGATATCTGAAACTCAACATGGACAAAACAGAATTCATCATCTTTCCCCCATCTCACGCGACCCCCCTACGAACCTATCAATTACAGTAAATGACTGCCCACTCTCCCCAGTCCCACAAGCTCGCTGCCTCGGAGTAATCCTTGACGCTGATCTCTCCTTCAAACCACATATCCAAACCCTTTCCACTTCATGCCGACTTCAACTCAAAAATATTTCACGCATCCGTTCATTCCTCACCCAAGAATCTGCAAAAACCCTAGTCCATGCCCTCATCATCTCTCGCCTTGACTACTGCAACCTCATGCTCTGTGGCCTCCCCTCAAACACTCTCGCACCCCTCCAATCTATTCTAAACTCTGCTGCCCGACTAATCCACCTGTCCCCCCGCTATTCCCCAGCTTCTCCCCTCTGTCAATCCCTTCACTGGCTCCCAATTGCCCAGAGACTCCATTACAAAACCCTAACTATGACATACAAAGCCATCCACAACTTGTCTCCTCCATACATCTGTGACCTCGTCTCCCGGTACTTTCCTGCACGCAACCTCCGATCCTCACAAGATCTCCTTCTCTACTCCCCTCTTATCTCCTCTTCCCACAATCGCATACAAGATTTCTCTCGCGCATCACCCCTACTCTGGAACTCTCTACCACATCATATCAGACTCTCACCTACCATCGAAACCTTCAAAAAGAGCCTGAAGACCCACCTCTTCCGACAAGCCTATAACCTGCAGTAACCACCGATCGACCAAACCGCTGCACGACCAGCTCTACCCTCGCCTACTGTATTACCACCCATCCCTTGAAGATTGTGAGCCCTCGCGGGCAGGGTCCTCTCTCCTCCTGTACCAGTTATGACTTGTATTGTTTAAGATTATTGTACTTGTTTTTATGTATACCCCTCCTCACATGTAAAGCGCCATGGAATAAATGGCGCTATAACAATAAATAATAATAATAATAATATGTCTCAGGAGGCAGGCTCAGACGGTGTTAGGCGCAGTATGGATTGCACGTGATTGCACAAAGGTTAGAAAGGGTACCGTATCCCCAGATAACATGTATGGATAGCGTACACATTCAAAATATATGTCTATACATCAGGAGGCAGGCTCAGACGGTGTCAGGCACAGTATGGATTGCACGTGATTGCACAAAGGTTAGAAAGGGTACCGTATCCCTGGATAACATGTATGGATAGCGTACACATTCAAAATATATGTCTCAGGAGGCAGGCTCAGACGGTGTTAGGCCCAGTATGGATTGCACGTGATTGCACAAAGGTTAGAAAGGGTACCGTTTCCCCGGATAACATGTATGGATAGCGTACACATTCAAAATATATGTCTATACATCAGGAGGCAGGCTCAGACGGTGTCAGGCCCAGTATGGATTGCACGTGATTGCACAAAGGTTAGAAAGGGTACCGTATCCCCAGATAACATGTATGGAGAGCGTACACATTCAAAATATATGTCTATACATCAGGAGGCAGGCTCAGACGGTGTCAGGCACAGTATGGATTGCACGTGATTGCACAAAGGTTAGAAAGGGTACCGTATCCCCAGATAACATGTATGGATAGCGTACACATTCAAAATATATGTCTCAGGAGGCAGGCTCAGACGGTGTTAGGCCCAGTATGGATTGCACGTGATTGCACAAAGGTTAGAAAGGGTACCGTTTCCCCGGATAACATGTATGGATAGCGTACACATTCAAAATATATGTCTATACATCAGGAGGCAGGTTCAGACGGTGTCAGGCACAGTATGGATTGCACGTGATTGCACAAAGGTTAGAAAGGGTACCGTATCCCTGGATAACATGTATGGATAGCGTACACATTCAAAATATATGTCTCAGGAGGCAGGCTCAGACGGTGTTAGGCCCAGTATGGATTGCACGTGATTGCACAAAGGTTAGAAAGGGTACCGTTTCCCCGGATAACATGTATGGATAGCGTACACATTCAAAATATATGTCTATACATCAGGAGGCAGGCTCAGACGGTGTCAGGCACAGTATGGATTGCACGTGATTGCACAAAGGTTAGAAAGGGTACCGTATCCCTGGATAACATGTATGGATAGCGTACACATTCAAAATATATGTCTCAGGAGGCAGGCTCAGA
This sequence comes from Dendrobates tinctorius, assembly GCF_039654945.1. NCBI lineage: Eukaryota > Metazoa > Chordata > Amphibia > Anura > Dendrobatidae > Dendrobates > Dendrobates tinctorius. Next base: position 38,518,065 of record NW_027361697.1, read on the forward strand.
CGGTGTTAGGCCCAGTATGGATTGCACGTGATTGCACAAAGGTTAGAAAGGGTACCGTTTCCCCGGATAACATGTATGGATAGCGTACACATTCAAAATATATGTCTATACATCAGGAGGCAGGCTCAGACGGTGTCAGGCACAGTATGGATTTGACGGCCCAGATTACACAGCGGAGGAGCAGGGACAGGTAAAGATTGCAAATGCTGGGGCCCTGCCCAAGCAAGGGGGCCCACTCGTGGGCGTCGGTACTGGCACTGGGCCCCTCATAGTACAGCGGTGTGTCTGACGGCGGGTGTGCACCACCACCGTCAGAGACACTTGATTGCACTATGAGGGACCCTGTGCCACTGCCCGCGCCCAATAGTCGGCCTACCCACCTGTCCAGGGCAACGGCACTCGCACGGTGTCGTGCGCTAGGTGGTGACCCCGGCCATGGGGGGGTGGCAGCACAGTTAGGGAGTTTTAGAAAGTGGCATATGTTGATGTTGGACATTCAGCTGATGCAAAAGGTGAAATAGGTGAAGTCCCAGGAAGAGGTGGACCAAAGCAAGCCATTTTTCTGTCACCCTATGTGTCATCAGGGGAAGGTGGGACAAAATCCTTTGAAACCCATGCATGGTTCATTTTAATGAAGGTTAGATCATCCACATTTTGGGTTGACAGACGGGTCCTTTTTTCTGTCAGGATTGATCCAGCTGCACTGAAGACTCTTTCCGATAGCACACTTGCAGCTGGGCAAGCGAGCTCCTGTAAGGCATATTGGGCCAATTCAGGCCAGGTGTCCAGTTTAGCGGCCCAATAGTCAAAGGGGAATGACCTGTGTGGGAGAACATCGATATGGGAGGAAAAGTAGTTTGTAACCATAGTTGACAACTGCTGTCTCCTGTCACTTTCCATCGATGCAGTATTACCAGTTGTGTGAGCGGTATTTGAAAAATCAGTCCACAACATTGTCATGAAACCCCTGTCTCCAACGCCACTTCTGCTGTGTGCACCACGAACACCTCTGCCAAGCTGCCCCCGGCCCGTACGGCTCGTGTGAGAACCATCACCGCTGCTGTGTGCTGGGAATGCCTCAAGCAACCGATTTACCAGAGTTGCTTGTTTATTAGCCAATATTAGGTCAAGGTTCTCCTGTGGCATGATGTTTTGTAATTTGCCTATATAGCGTGGATCCAGGATGCTGGCCAACCAGTAGTCGTCATCGTTCATCATTTTGGCAATGCGGGGGTCCCTTTTTAGGATCTGCAAGGCATAATCTGACATGTGGGCCAATGTTCCCGGTGTCAATGATGCACTGCGAGTGCTGGGTGGAGGAGCACTTTCTGGCAAATCCACATCCCTCCAGTCACGCACAAACCCTGTACCAGACTTTGCCACGCCAACATTTTCACTTGCCCCACGAGATGCATCCTCCTCCCCTAAGTAATCATCCCCATCATCATCCTCCTCCTCCTCTTCTTCCTCCACCTCGTCCAGGAGAGGTCCCTGAGCAGACAATGGCTGAATGTCATCAAGGATTCCCTCCTCCTCTTCCTCCTCATCAACATTGGCTGCAGACGCCTGCTCCTTAAGGTGCGTCAAAGTTTGCATGAGCAGACGCATAAGTGGGATGCTCATGCTTAGGATGGCGTCGTCTGCGCTTACCAGCCGTGTGCATTCCTCAAAACACTGAAGGACTTTACAGAGGTCTTTCAGCTTCGACCACTGCACACCTGTCAACTCCATGTCTGCTCTCAAAGTGCCTGGCCGTGTATCCTCCCACAAATGCATTATGGCCTGCCTCTGCTCGCACAGCCGCTCCACCATGTGCAGGGTGGAGTTCCACCTTGTTGCAATGTCGATAATGAGGCGGCGGTTGGGAAGGTGGAGCAATCGCTGCAGCTTCTGCATACGAACGGAGTGTACAGGCGACCGGCGGATGTGCGCGCACAGTCTTCGCACCTTCTGGAGCAGGGCTGTTAACTCCGGATAATTTTTGAGGAAGCACTGCACCACCAGGTTCCAGGTGTGAGCCAAGCAAGGTATGTGGCTGAGTTTTGAAAGGGCTATGGCTGCCACAAAATTACGGCCGTTATCACTAACTACCTTGCCTGCCTCAAGATGTACACTGCCCAGCCATGACTCAGTTTGTCGCTTCAAGTACTCGGCCAGCACCTCGGCGGTGTGTCTGTTTCCCATACACATCATCTGCAACACAGCCTGCTGACGCTTTCCACTAGCTGCTCGATAGGGGGACACATCGTGTGCAACAGTGGCAGCTGCAGATGGAGTGCTCGTACGACTGCGCTCTGTGGACGAGCTTTCGCTTGTGGAGGAGGAGGAGGAGGAGGGTCGAACGCCTACAGCCAACTGTTTCCTATACCGTGGGCTAGGCAGCACTGTCCCACCACCGCTGTCCCCTGTGGACCCTGCATCCACCACATTAACCCAGTGCGCAGTGATGGACATGTAACGGCCCTGGCCATGCCGACTGGACCATGCATCAGTTGTGAGGTGCACCTTTCCGCTCACTGACTGCTTGAGTGCATGGACAATGCGGTCTTTCACATGATGGTGGAGGGTTGGGATGGCTTTGCGAGAGAAGAAGTGGCGACTGGGTAGGTCATAGCGTGGTACTGCATAGGCCATGAGTTCGCAGAAAGCTGTGCTTTCCACCAACCGAAAGGGCATCATCTCAAACGAGATTAGTTTGGCAATGTGGGCGTTCAAACCCAGTGTACGCGGATGAGAGACTGAGTACTTTCTTGACCTACTCATAGTGTCTGGGAGGGTGAGCTGGACTTGAGAGCTGCATATGGTGGAAGTAGCGGTGGACAGGGCGGACTGAGAGAGGGTTGATGATGGTGATGGAGTTGGTGTTCTTTCTGATGGCCTAGAATCAGTCTTTCGTTGATATAACAGTGTGATTCCCTGACTGCTGTGGCCTTGCAACGACACCTCAACATTTGCTGCTGTGCTAACCGGTGGGCTTACAGTGGGGGAAACAATGTAGCGTTGCTGACTACCTTCGTTGTGATCAGTTGCACATGTGGCACTTGAGGTTTGGTGTTGTGTCCACGCTTGCAAGTGCATGCTGGTTAAATGTCTAAGCATGCAACTGGTATTCAAATTTTTCAGATTTTTCCCTCGGCTAAAGGTCTTTGCGCACTTCTTACAGATAACCTTGGCCTGATCATGAGGATTTTGTTCAAAAAAGTGCCACACTGCACTCTTCCTACTTTGGCAGACATTTTGCGGCCTAGCATGCTGTGATCTTTTGACCCTCTGGACAAGCTGTCCAGCAACTCTTTTGATGTTTGGAACCTGTCTTTGGAGTGCTCCGGGCCTGCCAGATAACAGCTGTTGCGATGTCGATGTCTGCTGTGGATGCTCCTCATCTGAGCTATTGGAAGCAGCACCCTCTTCCCCCAATGGATGCCAATCTGGGTCAACAACTGGGTCATCCATCACCTCCTCTTCTATGTCATGTGCACCTTCCTCTGTGTCACCGTGTATGGTGGTATAGTGTGCGGGAAGGGGCACCTGAGTCTCATCAGGGTCAGAATCTGGCTCTGTACACTGCGAGGACAATGTAGTGCTCTGAGTGAATGTACCAGCAGAATCATCCATCAGCGGCTGTGCATCAGTGCACTCCATGTCAGATTCATCTTGGCCTGGGTAATTCACCATTTCACTTGATAATCCAGGCATGGTATGTGAAAACAGCTCCATGGAGTAATCAGTAGTATGGCCTGCGTCATCCTTCAATCTTGGTTGGGGTGAAGGACACAAGGAAAGGTGTGGTTCATGAACATGAGCCTCCAATGACGACTCAGTGCTTTTACTTTTTACAACTGAAGAAGAGGAGGCGATAGAGCTGGAGGCTGAGTCAGCAATGTAAGACAAAACTTTTTCCTGATGCTCTGCCTTTAAAAGCGGTTTGCCAACTCCTAGAAAACTAATCGTTCGAGGCCTTATGTAGCCAGACGATGACGCAGGCTCAGCACCTCCTGCATTCGGTCCTATTTTGCTCTTGCCACTACCATCAGATCCACCACCAACACCATCATTACCAGCTGCCAACCCCCGCCCAATTCCACGGCCTCTTCCACCAGCCTGAAAGAACTGGGAGCGCAGGTGGTCTTCTCTTCCATCCTCCCAGTGGATGGCCATGGAACAAGGAGGTGGAATAAGATTCTGCAGGTGAACAACTGGCTACGTCGATGGTGCCGTCAGCAACGATTTGGATTTCTGGATCACGGAGTGAACTACTTATATGATGGACTACTTGCTAGAGATGGGGTGCACCTTACGAAGACTGGAAAGCAGGTATTTGGAAGTCGCCTTGCTACACTTGTAAGGAGAGCTTTAAACTAGAACAACATGGGAAGGGAAGCAAAAGACCAGAAAAAGCCATACACCTGACAAATGCTACTGAGAACTCTGCTATTAGAAGTGGAAAGGAAGAACAAAGACGAAAGAATCTAATTAAAAAATATTGGAGAAAGAGAAACCAATCACAAACTAAAATGTTTCTATACTAATGCACAAAGCATGGGCAACAAACAAGGAGAATTGGAACTACTAACACAGGAAAAGAAATATGATGTCATTGGAATCACTGAAACTTGGTGGGACAATACACATGATTGGAATACAAGACTAGAAGGATACAACTTATTTGCAAGAAACAGACTTGATAAATGAGGAGGGGGTGTCGCATTGTATGTTAGAAATGCGTATATCTGCACAGAGATTGAAGCTTCAGAGACTGGGAGTTCTGTGGAAACTGTTTGGGTAAGAATACAAGGACATAACAATGGAAAGGACACCATTGTAGGCATTTACTACAGGCCGCCTGTGCAAGCTGAAGATATGGATGAACTCTTTATGCATCAAATGGCCAAGTTCTCCAAAAAATATGACATAGTTGTCATGGGAGATTTCAACTATCCAGACATTTGTTGGGAATCTCTCTCAGGCAAAACTAACAGGTCAAGGAAATTCTTATCCTCTCTTGCTGACAACTTTATCTTCCAAAAGGTAAAGGAGAAAACAAGGGGAACTGCTACCTTGGATCTAATCCTTATAAACAGGGAGGAAATGGTTGAGGAGGTAAAAGTGGCTGGGACCCTAGGAGGTAGCGACCATGCTATTTTAGAATTTTGGATAACTAGAGGCGGAAGACCTGTGAAGACTCAGACGTCAAGGTTAGATTTCAGAAAGGCAGATTTTAAGGGATTCAGAAAGAGAATTGGAGGGATCCAATGGCTGGATATCCTTAAAGACAAAAATGTCCAGGAAGGATGGGAAATCTTGAAAAATGAAATTCTCAAAGCACAGTTGTTAACAATTCCGAAAAGAGGGAAGAATAGGAAGCATTTAAGGAAACCAGGATGGATGAACACAGAACTTAAGCACATGCTAAAAAGGAAGCAAAAAATGTTTATAAAATGGAAAGAAGGAGGCATATCTAAAGAAGAATATAATGCTGTCTGCAGAACCTGCAAGGCACAAATCAGATTATCTAAAGCTGAAAATGAATTGAGGCTTGCAAGAGATGTCAAAAGCAATAATAAAGGATTTTGGGGATATGTCAAAAGTAAAAGAAAAGTCAAAGATGCTATAGGATTTTTACAGGATGAAAATGATGAAATGGTAAGACAGGATGTTGAGAAGGCTGAACTTTTAAATTCCTATTTTGCATCTGTTTTCTCTCAGAAAGGAAATGTAACATCAACTGTTATTCACTGTCCTATTAAGGGAATAGAAGAATCCAGGATATCTATAAACAGAAAGATAGTGAGGAAACACTTAGCTAACCTAAATGTATTCAAGTCTCCAGGTCCAGATGAATTACACCCCAGAGTACTGAAGGAGATAGCAGAAGAAATTTTTGAACCCCTCTCCATAATCTTTGAAAATTCTTGGAGAACAGGAGAAGTGCCAGAAGACTGGAGAAGAGCAAATGTTGTTCCTATCTTCAAAAAGGGGAAGAAGGTGGACCCAGGCAACTATAGGCCGGTGAGTCTGACTTCTATACCAGGAAAGATCTTTGAACAAATTATTAAACAACATGTATGTCAATACCTGGATAAGAATGAAGTGATTAAACAGAGTCAGCATGGGTTTGTAACTAATAAGTCATGTCAGACTAATTTAATTTCCTTCTATGATGGTATTACTGATTGGGTGGATCAAGGAAATGCTGTAGATATAGTATATCTTGACTTCAGCAAAGCATTTGACAAAGTCTCTCATACAATCCTTATTGAAAAAATGACTAAGTATGGAATGGACAAGGCAACTGTTAGGTGGATTCATAACTGGCTTAGTGATCGGACCCAAAGAGTGGTCGTAAATGGCTGCACATCCAGTTGGAAGAATGTCTCAAGTGGGGTACCACAGGGCTCTGTCCTGGGCCCTGTATTGTTCAACATCTTTATCAACGATTTAGATGAAGGAATTGAGGGTAAACTGATTAAATTTGCTGATGACACAAAGCTAGGAGGGATAGCTAATACTAGAGAAGAGAGAGAGAGGATTCAAAAAGATTTAAATAAACTGGAGAAGTGGGCAGCAACTAACAGAATGGTTTTTAACAGGGAGAAATGCAAAGTACTACATCTGGGCAATAAAAATGAAAAAAGCATATATAGAATGGGAGGAATAGGGCTAAGTGACAGCACATGTGAAAAAGACTTGGGTATACTAATAGATCACAGACTGAATATGAGTCAACAGTGTGATGCAGCAGCAAAAAAGGCAAATGCAATTCTAGGATGTATTAACAGAAGCATACAGTCTAGATCACGTGAAGTAATTATTTCCCTCTACTCCTCTTTGGTCAGACCTCATCTGGAATATTGTGTCCAATTTTGGGCACCACATTTTAAAAAAGACATCAACAAACTGGAGCAAGTTCAGAAAAGAGCGACCAGAATGGTGACCGGTCTGCAAACCCTGTCTTATGAGGAAAGGTTGCAGGATTTGGGAATGTTTAGTTTGCAAAAGAGAAGACTGAGAGGAGACTTAATAGCTGTCTACAATTATCTAAAGGGCTGTCACATTGTAGAAGGATCAACTTTATTTTCATTTGCACAAGGAAAGACTAGAAGCAATGGGATGAAGCTGAATGGGAGGAGACACAGATTAGATATTAGAAAAAACTTTTTGACAGTTAGAGTGATCAATGAGTGGAACAGGCTGCCACGAGAAGTGGTGAGTTCTCCTTCCATGGAAGTCTTCAAACAGAGGCTGGACAGACATCTAACTGGGATGATTTAGCGAATCCTGCTTTGAGCAGGGGGTTGGACCAGATGGCCCAGGAGGTCCCTTCCAACTCTACGATTCTATGATTCTATGAGCCTTCCTCATTTTTGGTAGAAATGTAGACAAAATCCAACAAACTATATAGTAATGTAAAACAAGGTACAAGGTGTCTATAGGACAGGGGAGATTTTGAATTTCTGCAGACACTTGTGGACACTGGACACTTTTGGATTGTGTGAGGCCTACTGATATCTGAGCGCTATGTCACAGGCTCGATGGCACAGCTGTGACCAAAGTGACTAGAGGATAAGGGAGATTTTGAATCTCTGCACACACTTTTAGACACTGGACACTTTTGGATTGTGTGAGACCCAATGAATATCTGAGCGCTATGTGACAGGCTCGATGGCACAGCTGTGACCAAAGTGACTAGAGGATAAGGGAGATTTTGAATCTCTGCACACACTTTTGGACACTGGACACTTTTGGATTGTGTGAGGCCCACTGATATCTGAGCGCTATGTGACAGGCTCGATGGCACAGCTGTGACCAAAGTGACTAGAGGATAAGGGAGATTTTGAATCTCTGCACACACCTTTGGACACTGGACACTTTTGGATTGTGTGAGGCCCACTGATATCTGAGCGCTATGTGACAGGCTCTATGGCACAGCTGTGACCAAAGTGACTAGAGGATAAGGGAGATTTTGAATCTCTGCACACACTTTTGGACACTGGACACTTTTGGATTGTGTGAGGCCCACTGATATCTGAGCGCTATGTGACAGGCTCGATGGCACAGCTGTGACCAAAGTGACTAGAGGATAAGGGAGATTTTGAATCTCTGCACACACCTTTGGACACTGGACACTTTTGGATTGTGTGAGGCCCACTGATATCTGAGCGCTATGTGACAGGCTCGATGGCACAGCTGTGACCAAAGTGACTAGAGGATAAGGGAGATTTTGAATCTCTGCACACACTTTTGGACACTGGACACTTTTGGATTGTGTGAGGCCCACTGATATCTGAGCGCTATGTGACAGGCTCGATGGCACAGCTGTGACCAAAGTGACTAGAGGATAAGGGAGAATTTGAATCTCTGCACACACTTTTGGACACTGGACACTTTTGGATTGTGTGAGGCCCACTGATATCTGAGCGCTATGTCACAGGCTCGATGGCACAGCTGTGACCAAAGTGACTAGAGGATAAGGGAGATTTTGAATCTCTGCACACACTTTTGGACACTGGACACTTTTGGATTGTGTGAGGCCCACTGATATCTGAGCGCTATGTCACAGGCTCGATGGCACAGCTATGACCAAAGTGACTAGAGGATAAGGGAGATTTTGAATCTCTGCACACACTTTTGGACACTGGACACTTTTGGATTGTGTGAGGCCCACTGATATCTGAGCGCTATGTGACAGGCTTGATGGCAAAGCTGTGACCAAAGTGACTAGAGGATAAGGGAGATTTTGAATCTCTGCACACACTTTTGGACACTGGACACTTTTGGATTGTGTGAGGCCCACTGATATCTGAGCGCTATGTCACAGGCTCGATGGCACAGCTGTGACCAAAGTGACTAGAGGATAAGGGAGATTTTGAATCTCTGCACACACTTTTGGACACTGGACACTTTTGGATTGTGTGAGGCCCACTGATATCTGAGCGCTATGTGACAGGCTCGATGGCACAGCTGTGACCAAAGTGACTAGAGGATAAGGGAGATTTTGAATCTCTGCACACACTTTTGGACACTGGACACTTTTGGATTGTGTGAGGCCCACTGATATCTGAGCGCTATGTGACAGGCTCGATGGCACAGCTGTGACCAAAGTGACTAGAGGATAAGGGAGATTTTGAATCTCTGCACACACTTTTGGACACTGGACACTTTTGGATTGTGTGAGGCCCACTGATATCTGAGCGCTATGTCACAGGCTCGATGGCACAGCTGTGACCAAGGTGACTAGAGGATAAGGGAGATTTTGAATCTCTGCACACACTTTTGGACACTGGACACTTTTGGATTGTGTGAGGCCCACTGGTATCTGTGCGCTATGTCACAGGCTCGATGGCACAGCTGTGACCAAAGTGACTAGAGGATAAGGGAGATTTTGAATCTCTGCACACACTTTTGGACACTGGACACTTTTGGATTGTGTGAGGCCCACTGATATCTGAGCGCTATGTGACGGGCTCGATGGCACAGCTGTGACCAAAGTGACTAGAGGATAAGGGAGATTTTGAATCTCTGCACACACTTTTGGACACTGGACACTTTTGGATTGTGTGAGGCCCACTGATATCTGAGCGCTATGTCACAGGCTCGATGGCACAGCTGTGACCAAAGTGACTAGAGGATAAGGGAGATTTTGAATCTCTGCACACACTTTTGGACACTGGACACTTTTGGATTGTGTGAGGCCCACTGATATCTGAGCGCTATGTGACAGGCTCGATGGCACAGCTGTGACCAAAGTGACTAGAGGATAAGGGAGATTTTGAATCTCTGCACACACTTTTAGACACTGGACACTTTTGGATTGTGTGAGGCCCACTGATATCTGAGAGCTATGTCACAGGCTCGATGGCACAGCTGTGACCAAAGTGACTAGAGGATAAGGGAGATTTTGAATCTCTGCACACACTTTTGGACACTGGACACTTTTGGATTGTGTGAGGCCCACTGATATCTGAGCGCTATGTGACAGGCTCGATGGCACAGCTGTGACCAAAGTGACTAGAGGATAAGGGAGATTTTGAATCTCTGCACACACTTTTAGACACTGGACACTTTTGGATTGTGTGAGGCCCAATGAATATCTGAGCGCTATGTGACAGGCTCGATGGCATAGCTGTGACCAAAGTGACTAGAGGATAAGGGAGATTTTGAATCTCTGCACACACTTTTGGACACTGGACACTTTTGGATTGTGTGAGGCCCACTGATATCTGAGCGCTATGTGACAGGCTCGATGGCACAGCTGTGACCAAAGTGACTAGAGGATAAGGGAGATTTTGAATCTCTGCACACACTTTTGGACACTGGACACTTTTGGATTGTGTGAGGCCCACTGATATCTGAGCGCTATGTCACAGGCTCGATGGCACAGCTGTGACCAAAGTGACTAGAGGATAAGGGAGATTTTGAATCTCTGCACACACTTTTGGACACTGGACACTTTTGGATTGTGTGAGGCCCACTGATATCTGAGCGCTATGTGACAGGCTCGATGGCACAGCTGTGACCAAAGTGACTAGAGGATAAGGGAGATTTTGAATCTCTGCACACACTTTTGGACACTGGACACTTTTGGATTGTGTGAGGCCCACTGATATCTGAGCGCTATGTGACAGGCTCGATGGCACAGCTGTGACCAAAGTGACTTAAGGATAAGGGAGATTTTGAATCTCTGCACACACTTTTGGACACTGGACACTTTTGGATTGTGTGAGGCCCACTGATATCTGAGCGCTATGTGACAGGCTCGATGGCACAGCTGTGACCAAAGTGACTAGAGGATAAGGGAGATTTTGAATCTCTGCACACACTTTTGGACACTGGACACTTTTGGATTGTGTGAGGCCCAATGAATATCTGAGCGCTATGTGACAGGCTCGATGGCACAGCTGTGACCAAAGTGACTAGAGGATAAGGGAGATTTTGAATCTCTGCACACACTTTTGGACACTGGACACTTTTGGATTGTGTGAGGCCCACTGATATCTGTGCGCTATGTCACAGGCTCGATGGCACAGCTGTGACCAAAGTGACTAGAGGATAAGGGAGATTTTGAATCTCTGCACACACTTTTGGACACTGGACACTTTTGGATTGTGTGAGGCCCACTGATATCTGAGCGCTATGTCACAGGCTCGATGGCACAGCTGTGTCCAAAGTGACTAGAGGATAAGGGAGATTTTGAATCTCTGCACACACTTTTGGACACTGGACACTTTTGGATTGTGTGAGGCCCACTGATATCTGTGCGCTATGTCACAGGCTCGATGGCACAGCTGTGACCAAAGTGACTAGAGGATAAGGGAGATTTTGAATCTCTGCACACACTTTTGGACACTGGACACTTTTGGATTGTGTGAGGCCCACTGATATCTGAGCGCTATGTGACAGGCTCGATGGCACAGCTGTGACCAAAGTGACTAGAGGATAAGGGAGATTTTGAATCTCTGCACACACTTTTAGACACTGGACACTTTTGGATTGTGTGAGGCCCAATGAATATCTGAGCGCTATGTGACAGGCTCGATGGCACAGCTGTGACCAAAGTGACTAGAGGATAAGGGAGATTTTGAATCTCTGCACACACTTTTGGACACTGGACACTTTTGGATTGTGTGAGGCCCACTGATATCTGAGCGCTATGTGACAGGCTCGATGGCACAGCTGTGACCAAAGTGACTAGAGGACAAGGGAGATTTTGAATCTCTGCACACACTTTTGGACACTGGACACTTTTGGATTGTGTGAGGCCCACTGATATCTGAGCGCTATGTCACAGGCTCGATGGCACAGCTGTGACCAAAGTGACTAGAGGATAAGGGAGATTTTGAATCTCTGCACACACTTTTGGACACTGGACACTTTTGGATTGTGTGAGGCCCACTGATATCTGAGCGCTATGTGACAGGCTCGATGGCACAGCTGTGACCAAAGTGACTAGAGGATAAGGGAGATTTTGAATCTCTGCACACACTTTTGGACACTGGACACTTTTGGATTGTGTGAGGCCCACTGATATCTGAGCGCTATGCGACAGGCTCGATGGCACAGCTGTGACCAAAGTGACTTAAGGATAAGGGAGATTTTGAATCTCTGCACACACTTTCGGACACTGGACACTTTTGGATTGTGTGAGGCCCACTGATATCTGAGCGCTATGTGACAGGCTCGATGGCACAGCTGTGACCAAAGTGACTAGAGGATAAGGGAGATTTTGAATCTCTGCACACACTTTTGGACACTGGACACTTTTGGATTGTGTGAGGCCCAATGAATATCTGAGCGCTATGTGACAGGCTCGATGGCACAGCTGTGACCAAAGTGACTAGAGGATAAGGGAGATTTTGAATCTCTGCACACACTTTTGGACACTGGACACTTTTGGATTGTGTGAGGCCCACTGATATCTGAGCGCTATGTCACAGGCTCGATGGCACAGCTGTGACAAAAGTGACTAGAGGATAAGGGAGATTGGATTGCTTTTAAAAAAGCAGTTTGCGGAGCAGTGGGTAAACAGCAATGCAGGAATGTCAGGAAGCCTTAGAAGGCAGCCCAACAACCAACACCACTGATGCACCACTATATAGCCTCCCCTTGCACTGCACACACAGTGACTGGTGTGTTGTGCAGGCCAAATTGCTAGCAGCAGAAGCAGTTTTTTTTTCTTCTCAGCAGGACAAAAAAAAAAATTGGGATTGCTTTTAAAAAAGCAGTTTGCGGAGCAGTGGGTAAACAGCAATGCAGGAATGTCAGGAAGCCTTAGAAGGCAGCCCAACAACCAACACCACTGATACACCACTATATATCCTCCCCTTGCACTGCACACACAGTGACTGGTGTGTTGTGCAGGCCAAATCGCTAGCAGCAGAAGCAGTTTTTTTGTCTTCTTCCCTGCCTAACGCTCTCCCTACAGAATCAGCAACCTCTCCTTATACTGAGATCGGCAGAAGTAAGATGGCGGTCGGCGTGCACGCCCTTTTATACCCCCTGTGACGCCCACCAAAGCAAGCCAATCACTTGCATGCCCTTCTGAAAGATGGTGGTGACCCCTGCCTATGTCATCACGTTGCCCACAGTGTCCGTGGATCCTGATTGGCTGAAAAAGAGCGCAAAACAAACTTTTGAAACGCGACTTTGGCGCATAAGTCGCCGACCTCGTGGCCGACCTCATCCTAGGGTCGGGTTTCGTTTCATGAAACCCGACTTTGCCAAAAGTCAGCGACTTTTGAATTTTTTCGACCCGTTTCGCTCAACTCTATTCCTCACCAATCGCTACACAGATGCCTCTACCTTGTGCCAGTCATTACACTGGCTACCCATCCACTCCAGAATTCAGTATAAACTTATTACCCTCACCCACAAAGCCCTACATGGCTCAGCACCACCCTACATCTCCTCCCTTGTTTCAGTATACCACCCTACCCGCGCCCTCCGTTCTGCTGATGACCTGAGGTTAGTATCCTCAATAGTCAGAACCTCCCACTCTCGTCTCCAAGACTTTACACGTGCCGCGCCAATTCTTTGGAATGCACTTCCCAGGTCAATACGATTAGTCCCCAATCCCCACAATTTTAAGCGTGCCCTGAAAACACATTTATTCAGACTGGCCTATCGCCTCAACACATTAACCTAATCTATCCCTGTGTGGCACAGCCAAAAGTTTTACCATAACCAGATTTCCTGCATCATGTTCCCACATGCTTCATGCATCCATTAGCCCTCTGTGTCTGTACTGTCACACACTTAACATTATGGCTGGTCCATACAATCAGGGCAACTGTTACCACCCACCTTTCGTGTCTACCTCTTTCCTCATAGACTGTAAGCTTGCGAGCAGGGCCCTCTTTCCTCTTGGTATTTGTTATAATCTACTGTATGTGATTATTGTTATGCTGTAATGTCTATTGTCTGTACAAATCCCCTCTGAAATGTAAAGTGCTGCGGAATATGTCAGCGCTATAAAAATAAAATTTATTATAAAATTTATTATTAATGCCCAGTAGCGCGGCGAGAGGACTTAGCCTCTGGAGTGGTTTCCTGCAAAACAGGCTGCGTTACCATTGCTGGTCCAGAGGTTGCAGCAACATCCAGACCAAGAGAGCTGGTCTGAGCAGGGTGCCTGGATCGCCGCGATTGCTGTGCAGGTCCCTGAGTGGTCGGAAAGGAATGGGAGACTGCTGGATGTATGGCTCTGGATTCCTGCTGTGCAACCGCAGGAATCCGACAACTAACATTTTGTTGGCAATGACAGAGGTCAAACGTTTTCTGTAAGTCTTCACAAGGTTGGCACACACTGTTGGTGGTATGTTGGCCCATTCCTCCATGCAGATATGCTCTAGAGCAGTGATGTTTTGGGCCTGTCGCTGGGCATCATGTACTTTCAAATCCCTCCAAAGGTTTTCTATGGGGTTGAGATCTGGAGACTGGCTAGGCCATTCTATGACCTTCATATGCTTCTTACGAAGCCACTCCTTCGTTGCCCTGGCAGTGTGCTTGGGATCATTATCATGCTGAACGACCCATCCATGTTTTATCTTCAATGCCCTTCCTGATGAAAGGAGGTTTGCACTCAAAATCCCACAATACATGGCCCCATTCATTCTTTCATGTGCACGGATCAGTCATCATGGTCCCTTTTCAGAGACACAGCCCCAAAGCATGATGTTGCCACCCCCATGCTTCACAGTAGTTATGGTGTTCTTTGGATGCAACTCAGCATTCTGTCTCCTCCAAACAAGCTGAGTTTTGTTTCTACCAAACAGTTCTACTTTGGTTTCATCAGACCATATGACAATATGACATTCTCCCAATACTCTTCTGGATAATCCAAATGCTCTCTAGCAAACTTCAGACGGGCCCGGACATGTACTGGCTAAAGCAGGGGGACACATCTGGCACTGCAGGATCTGTGTCCCTGGCAGCGTAGTGTGTTACTGATGGTAGCCTTTGTTACGCTGGTCCCAGCTCTATGCAGGTCATTCACTAGGTCCCCTCGTGTGGTTCTGGGATTTTTGCTCACCGTTCTTGTGATCGTTTTGACCCACGGGGTGACATTTTGCGTGGAGCCCCAGATCAAGGGAGATTATCAGTGGTCTTTTATGTCTTCTATTTTCTTATTATTGTTCCCACAGTTGATTTCATCACACCAAGCTGCTTGCCTATTGCAATTCAGTCTTCCCAGCCTGGTGCAAGGCTACAATTTTGTTTCTGGTGTCCTTCGACAGCTCTTTGGTCTTCACTATAGTGGAGTTTGGAGTGTGACTGTTTGAGGTTGTGGACAGGTGTCTTTTATACTGATAACATTTCAAACAGATGCCATTACTACAAGTAATGAGTGGAGGACAGAGGAGCCTCTTAGAGAAGAAGTTACAGGTCTGTGAGAGCCAGAAATCTTGCATGTTTTAATGTGACCAAATACTTATTTTCCACCATAATTTGCAAAATAAATGTTGCCAAGTCAGACAAGGTGATTTCTCATTTTGACTCACACATTTGTGGTCTACCTATGATGTCAATTACAGGATGCCCTAACGCAATGTGAACCTAGCCTAAGCAGTAGTACTAACATACCCAGGCTAGAATTGGCTTCTTTTGTCTGCAGCAAGCAAATTAGTGAGGAGAAAGTGAATGGAATACTGAAATCCAGATATTGAATTGTTGTGAGTTCATTCTCTGGTTCACCAGTTGTGAGTTCTCCTACCAGACTCCCTCTGGTGGTGACAGGAGGTAGAGAGGCTGATTTGATCGGTGGAGATCCGCCACCTGAGAATGAGGATGACGATTGGATCTCAGGAGTCTCAGATTGGATTTAAGACAGCCGACGCCCTATTCAGTTGCTGGTGATTCCTTCTGGCTTGTCAGCTCTTGGTTTTCAGCTCTGTTCCAGTAAATCTAAAGCTAAGTTTTTCTGCTATTGTTCACACTTGATTTTATTGGTCTATTCAGTTTTTTGGTGTGGTCAGCCAGCCCCTGCTGGGGGCTGTGCTGAATTTCCACTCTTATTTATCAGTATTTTGCCAAGTGGCTTTTTGTCCCTTACTAGTTCGGTCTCTTTTTGCTCTGTCTCAGAATATTTCAGAGTGCTGATATAGTGGGAGAAGTCTAGTGACTTCAGGGTTAATTTTGCTATCAGACGTGTTGGACATGATTTTTGTAGGGTTTTTTGCAGGTTGCAGACAGTGTCTTTCCTTTCCTGTCTAGTTAGTTTGGGCCCCATCATTTGCTCAGCCTATTTTTCTGCCTGTGTTTGTGCCTTCATCTTGTTTCACCATCAATACATGTGTGGGGGCTATCTATTCCTTTGGGGTCTGCTCTGGGGCAGTTAGTTTTCCCTTTTCTTGCTTTAGGCTTATTTAGTCCTCCGGCCGTGACAAGGCGTCTAGGAACATCGTAGGCATGCTCCACGGCTACTGCTAGTTGTGTGGTAAGATCAGGGATCTGGAATCTGCATAGTTACCAACCTCTCTGTTTTCTGTGACTTAGCTTGTTTTGCTTTTTTCTCCTCGGTGACCCATTCATAACATGGAATACTTGATATGGTACATCATCACTCGTCTGTCATAGCAGAATGATGGTACCTGTGAGGGATGACGGAGATGTCCCTCCGCTCCTGAAATGTGCCCCCACCCTTGGGGTTCCACAGGATCATTATGTTTCTTTAATTAAACTCCAGGAAAAAACCCTTTGAAGCTCTGTGACTAGCAATTAGCACAAGGGTGTGAGCTCTAGTGCAGGTACAGCCTGTTGGCAACCGTTGTTCCTTCAGGCTTACATCATAGCACTACAGGTCACAGCAAGGCTCTGAGGTATTGAATCTGAATAGTGACCGATAATAACAGAATGCAATATCTCTGAACCTAGCCGAGCACATTCTTGGACTCTGCATTCCGTCCCCCACGAGCCCGTAAGATCCAGCCACCCCTAGCACTCTGCATTATGGAGTTATGAAGCATAGCTACCAGGAATTAAATACATAAAAAACATAAAAAACAAATCTGAACTGAGACAAGTAAGTTCATGTGTATGCACAATGTAAGTGCATTTTAACACATGACCATTAACCAGAGAAAACAGAAAGCAAAAAACACAAATATCCTGAACTAAAAGTAAAAAAATATACTGCAAATAATGCATAAAGGTAATAATAATAATAAGGGTATTTAGTAAACATAATTTTGATCAAAATAATGTACAAGCCATCCCGCCACGTCACGGCTTGTACATTATTTTGATCAAAATTATGTTTACTAAATACCCTTATTATTATTATTACCTTTATGCATTATTTGCAGTATATTTTTTTACTTTTAGTTCAGGATATTTGTGTTTTTTGCTTTCTGTTTTCTCTGGTTAATGGTCATGTGTTAAAATGCACTTACATTGTGCATACACATGAACTTACTTGTCTCAGTTCAGATTTGTTTTTTATTCATTTCATTGTGCATTCAGTGCATATAGGGGTGTGACCGCCCTTTTTCTGAGCTGGGAAAGCCATCCAGTCTGGCCTAAGCTGTTACAAGTGGTTCAGCCGCTCGACCCTTATTCACATTCACGCCACTTGGCAAGTGATAAGGTTTTAAATACTAGAGTAGGGACTGTCCCACAAGGGTTGCCGTGACGTGGCGGGATGGCTTGTACATTATTTTGATCAAAATTATGTTTACTAAATACCCTTATTATTATTATTACCTTTATGCATTATTTGCAGTATATTTTTTTACTTTTAGTTCAGGATATTTGTGTTTTTTGCTTTCTGTTTTCTCTGGTTAATGGTCATGTGTTAAAATGCACTTACATTGTGCATACACATGAACTTACTTGTCTCAGTTCAGATTTGTTTTTTATTCATTTCATTGTGCATTCAGTGCATATAGGGGTGTGACCGCCCTTTTTCTGAGCTGGGAAAGCCATCCAGTCTGGCCTAAGCTGTTACAAGTGGTTCAGCCGCTCAACCCTTATTCACATTCACGCCACTTGGCAAGTGATAAGGTTTTAAATACTAGAGTAGGGACTGTCCCACAAGGGTTGCCGTGACGTGGCGGGATGGCTTGTACATTATTTTGATCAAAATTATGTTTACTAAATACCCTTATTATTATTATTACCTTTATGCATTATTTGCAGTATATTTTTTTACTTTTAGTTCAGGATATTTGTGTTTTTTGCTTTCAGGAATTAAATACAGTAGGCATATTTGGTCACCCTGCCAGATAAAATCCAGCATAATCCAGTGGCACCTCTGCCGTTCCATTCAGAGCTTCGGGCGGAAAATTATCAGCCTCCACGGTTATGGACAGAAAACCGTACTCTCAGATATGGGAAGAGAGAGGCTGCACAAGTTCAGGGGTGGCACAGAGTGTGGGAGGGAGCAGCCTAGGAGAAAAGAGGTAGCTCCTTATTTTGAGCTGAGTTTTCTACTGGCAGGAGGATCTGTTACCTGAGGGGGCCAGGAAAGCCTGTAACTAAGATCCATCAGCACCTCCCTGTGGTCACATGCTACATAACATGGAAATTGCAACCTATCTATACCCTATCCTTGCACTACACTCTTGACTGTATACCTGTATATTGTTCTGTAAATATATGCCTGTATATTTCTAGTGCGCATTTCGGCGATTAAATATAAAATTAATCTTGGGCTGATCTTTTATCTCGATACACGAATCCCCATGTCCTCATGCTCCGTAGGTTATTATACACTACCTAGGTTGGTTTCTGATCTGATATAAGCCTGCTGACGGATGGGGCTTATTTCGAACGAGGAACTGTTGGCAGCAGATCTTACTGTTTTAGTGAGAAACTCTGGCAGTGACGGCCGGGAGGATTATATATATATCCAAAGTCTGGACTGGGGATATATATCCCTTCTCACTAGGAGCACCTCAATAACTCGTACCTATAAGGGAAGTCTTTCCGGCGACTATTTGCCCTCGGTGCAGTTCCCTGACTGACCTGGGGCAAGTGGTGGTGCCAGAGAGCCGATCCCTGCTGGGTCCTTCTCTCCCCTCCCCCGAGGTGAGCGAAGTCAACACTCCCTTCCCCTGTGTGATCCATCACAGTATCTCTGACAGCGATATCTTCAGCTTGAGTCAGTGCTCTCCAAAAAATGGCCTGCCTGATCATAAATGACTAAAAGGGAAAATTTTGTAATGTTATTAATTAAAAAAAAAGAAAAATCTGTCAGATTGATGTGTATTAAAATGCGATATTGGTTACAATAGGTTTCCAATACGTTTCTATGGTGAGGTTAATTTGACACTGCTAAGGCTGTGTTTGCATTAAAGGGAATCTGTTACCCCATTTTGGCCCTATAAGCTGCGGCCACCGCCATCAGGGGCTTATCTACAGCATTCTGTAATGCTGTAGATAAGCCCCTGAAGAAACCTGAAAGATAAGAAAAACATGTTATTCATCCGCTCGATGCCGACTTTTATTTCCCATTGACTTGCATTGGGGTCGGGTTTTGGACGAAACTCCCACTTTTTTTGCCCTAGTCAGACCAGTTTCATCTGAAACAAATTTTGTTTCATGAAACCCGATCCAACTAAAGTCGCTCAACTCTACTCACCGGGGGCGGAGTCGGTTGCGGTGGGTGTCGCAGTCCGGTCCGGCGCATCCCATCTTCATACGATGATGTCCTCCTCCTTGCTTCTCCCTCGGCTCCTGCGCAGGCGTACTTTATCTGCCCTGTTGAGGGCAGAATAAAGTACTGCAGTGCGCAGGCGCCGGGAAAGGTCAGAGAGGTCCGGCGCCTGCGCACTGCAGTACTCTGCTCTGCTCCAACAGAGCAGATAAAGTACGCGTGCGCAGGAGCTGAGGGAGGAGCAAGGAGGAGGACATCATCGTATGAAGATGGGAGGCACCGGACAGGACAGCGACACCCATCGGACCGGACCGAACGCCGGGGTGAGTATAATATAACTCTTTTTTCTTATGTTTCAGGTTACATCGGGGGCTTATCTACAGCATTACAGAATGCTGTAGATAAGCCCCTGATGGCGGTGGCCGCAGCTCATACTCGAAAAATGGGGTGACAGATCCCCTTTAAGGAACTTGAAAGAGGTTTGATGCAGTCCTAGGAGATCTCATGTCTTTGCAGGGTGATTGAAGACTTTGGAGTATTGCAATTTACAGCACATAATTTTTGCTGTAAATACTGTATAATTTTGGGAAAAATGTAATTGAACCTGAATTTTAGAAAATTTGACTGCCTCTAATTATAATCATCACACACTTTTTTAATTAATCCTTTAGAGAATTGCTTAAAAGGACTCAAACTAAGTACAGACGCTCAGTGCATCATGGAGTGGCCAAAAATGTAAGTGCACCTTCCCACCTATTTGTTTTCCATGTATCTTCTACCTTCTCTGGCTTTATCAAGCCAGAGCTTTTAATCAAAGAAGAAGGGGGTAGATATAGAAGGAAAACAATTAGGTGGGAAGGTTTAGAATCATAGAATCATAGAATGTAGAGTTGGAAGGGACCTCCTGGATCATTGGGTCCAACCCCCTGCTCAAAGCAGGATTCAATAAATCATCCCAGACAGATGTCTGCCCAGCTTCTGCTTGAAGACTTCCATTGAAGGAGAACTCGCCACCTCTCGTGGCAACCTGATTCACTCATTGATCACCCTAATTGTGAAAAAGCTTTTTATAATATCTAATCTGTGTCTCATTCCATTCAGTTTCATCCCATTGCTTCTTGTCTTTCCTTGTGCAAATGAGAATAAAGATGATCCTTCTACAATGTGACAGCCCGTCAGATAATTGTAGACAGCTATAAAGTCTCCTCTCAGTCTTCTCTTTTGCAAGTTAAATATTCCCAAATCCTGTAACCATTCCTCATAGGACATGGTTTGCAGACTGGTCACTATTCTAGTTGCTCTTGTCTGAACTTGCTCCAGTTTAATGATGTCTTTTTTAAAATGTGGTGCCCAAAACTGGACACAGTATACCAGATGAGGTCTGACCAAAGAGGAGTAGAGGGCAATAATGACTTCACATGATCTAGACTGTATGCTTCTGTTAATACATCCCAGAATTGTATTTGCTTTTTTTTGCTGCTGCATCACACTGTTGACTCATGTTCAGTCTGTGATCAATTAGTATACCAAAGTAGAGTTGAGCGAAACGGGTCGGTCAAATTCAAATATCGCTGACTTTAGCTAAAGTCGGGTTTCGCCGATCGAAACCCGACCATAGAGTGAAGTCGGCCATGAAGTCGCCGAGCCGAGTGCCAAAGTCGCGTTTCAAATAATGCTTCCAGCGCCTTTTCTCAGCCAATGATGGAGGACGCACACTGTGGGCAACGCGATGACATGGGCAGTAGCCACCACCATCTTAGAGAAGGGTATTGAAGTGATTGGCTGGCTTTGTGTGGCGTCACAGTGGCTATAAAAGGCCGTGACCGCCGAACGCCATCTTACTTCTGCCAATCTTAGAATAGGGAGAGGTGCTGCTGCTGATTCTGAATAAGGGAGAGCATTAGGCAGGGAAGAAGAACAAAAAAATTGCTTCTGCTGATAGCGCTTTTCACTGTACAGTTAGTGTGCAGTGAAAGTGGAGGATTTTTGTTGTGTGCAGCAGCACTGGTGGTGATTAGGCTGCCTTTTAAGGCTACCTGATCGCTGCATTGCAGTGTGCACACTGCTGTTCAAACTGCTTTTTTCTAAGCACTCCAACTTTTATGTTGTTCTGGTGAGTTACCGAGCGTTCATTTTTTCACACACCGTATAGCGGTGTACGCTCCTCACACACTACCGTGTACTGGCTGGTATCACAGACAAATACAAGCTATCTGTGTGTGACTCAGGAAAAACAAGCCGAGGAGATATTCCATTTTTCCAGACCTACACCTTATAGAGCTGTCTGCTTTTCAAACAGTTTCGTATATATGCTGTTTGATACGGTCAAAACTATACAGAGACAACGTGTGTCACTCTGTATAAAAATAGACGGAGATTGACAATTTTCCATACAGACACCGTATAGCGGTGTACGCTCCTCACACACTACCGTGTACCGGCTGGTATCACAGACAAATACAAGCTATCTGTGTGTGACTCTGGAAAAACAAACCGAGGAGATTTTCCATTTTTCCAGACCTACACCTTCTAGAGCTGTCTGCTTTCCAAACAGTTTCGTATATCTGCTGTTTGAATACGGTCAAAACTATACAGAGACAACGTGTGTCACTCCGTATAAAAATAAACGGAGATTGACAATTTTCCATACAGACACCGCATAGCGGTGTACGCTCCTCACACACTACCGTGTACCGACTGGTATCACGGACAAATGCAAGCTATCTGTGTGTGACTCTGGAAAAAAAAACGAGGAGATTTTACATTTTTCCAGACCTACACCTTATAGAACTGTTCGCTATTCAAATAGTTTCGTATATCTGCTGTTTGATTACGGTCAAAACTATACAGAGACAGATTGACAATTTTCCATACAGACACCATATAGAGCTGTCCGATTCTCAAACAGGATTGTATATCTGCCGTTCGCATTACAGTCACATCTATACAGAGTCAGTGTGTGTGTGTGACACTCCGT
The DNA here is from genome assembly GCF_039654945.1 of Dendrobates tinctorius. Classification (NCBI taxonomy): domain Eukaryota; kingdom Metazoa; phylum Chordata; class Amphibia; order Anura; family Dendrobatidae; genus Dendrobates; species Dendrobates tinctorius. The sequence goes on from NW_027361697.1 coordinate 38,540,633, forward strand.
AAATACATATACGGAGATGGTTAGTTGCACAAAAAACGTATACAGCTGTACACTTCTGATACAGTTCCGTATATCTGCTTGTTGGATTACGGTCAAATACATACTGGGAGAGCGTCATTGACTAACAAAATATATACGTAGATTTAATTTTTTTAATACACCTTACACAGCTGGATGCTCCCCATACAGTACCATCTCTCTGCTGGTATTTTTGGTTCATTTTCCCAAACATGAGTAAGTGTGGTGGAAGAGGCCGCGGACATGGGCAGGGGGGCGCAGCTGGTAATGATGGTGGTGGTGCATCGGCTGGTTCTGGCCAAAGCACAATAGCAGCTAAGGCAGGAGGTGTTGAGCCTGCGTCATCATCTGGCCCAAGAAGGCCTGTAAGGTTCCCTTTTCTTGGAGTAGGAAAACCGCTTTTAAAGCCGGAGCATCAGGAACAGGTTTTGGCGTACATTGCCAAAACAGCCACCAGCTCTATTGCCTCCTCTTCTGAACGTTCGAAACCTACAAGCACGGAGTCGTCAGTGCAGGGTTCTGGTCAGGAAAAACACCTTTCCTTGTGTCCTTCACCCCCACCAAAAGTTAAGAATGCGGCAGCCCACACTTCAGATTACTCTATGGAGCTCTTTTCACATACCATGTCTAGGCATTGACATCGCAGCAGCTGTAATCTGGCAGACCCGTAGCTGTCCAAAAACGTTGACTAAAAACGAAAAGAGTTGCAGGACAGCTTGGCCAGACGGTCAACTTAGCACAGCGTGCAAGGCCAGAAAATGTATACCATAGTAGGAAGAGTGCAGTGTGGCACTTCTTTAACATAGTAACATAGTAACATAGTTATTAAGGTTGAAGTCGAGACTTTAAGTACATCTAGATCAACCCATATCCTATCCTAACTTGCCCTAACATGTTGATCCAGAGGAAGGCAAAAAAACCCATGTGGCAAACAGTAAGCTTCACATTGGGGAAAAAAATTCCTTCCCGACTCCACATACGGCAATCAGATTAGCTCCCTGGATCAACGCAATATTAAGGAAACTAGTGTATATACCCTGTAATATTATAGTTTTCAAGAAAGGCATCCAGTCCCTTCTTACATTTTAGTAGGGAATCACTCATTACAACATCATATGGCAGAGAGTTCCATAGTCTCACTGCTCTTACAGTAAAGAATCCGCATCTGTGAGTATGCTTAAACCTTCTTTCCTCCAGACGTAGAGGATGTCCCCTTGTCCCCGTCACAGGTCTAAGAGTAAAATCCTACTGATGAGGCAAAGGTTACCTGTAAGAAGTGCAGGAGGACCTTTAGCTGAGGTAAACAACTCAGAAATTTGCATACCAGTTGCATGCTTAGACATTTATTCAACATGCACTTGCAAGCGTGGACGGACTACAAAACCTCAGGTAGCACATGTACACCTGCTCTGACTGACGGTAGCCAGCAATGCTCCATCGCTTCCCCCACTGTAAGACCACCGCCACCGTTAAGCACACCACCAGCACTAAATGTTGAGGTGTCGTCGGAAGGCCAAAGCACTCAGGGAATAACAATGGTTTTGCAATACAACACTGAATCTAGGGCATCACCACCAATGCCATCACCAGCCCCCTCTCACTCCATCCGGTCCACCGCTACTTCCCCCATATGCAGCTCTCCAGTCCAGCTCATCCTTCCATACACTCTGAGTAGGACAAGAAAGTACATTGCCAAACTAATCTCATTAGAGATGATGTCCTACCGTTTGGTTGAAAGCGAAGCTTTCCGCGAGCTCATGGCCTATGCTGTCCCATGCTATGACCTACCCAGTCAGCACTTCTTTTCTCGAAAAGCCATCCCAGCCCTCCACCTGCATGTGAAAGACTCAAGCAATCAGTGAGTGGAAAGGTGCACCTCACAACAGATGCATGGTCCAGTAGGCATGGCCAGGGCCGTTACGCGTCCATCACTGCGCACTGGGTTAATGTGGTGGATGCAGGCTCCACAGGGGACAGCAGCGGTGGAACAGTGCTGCCTAGCCCACGGTATAGGAAACAGTTGGCTGTAGGCTTTCGACCCTCCTCCTCCATAAGCGAAAGCTCGTCCACGGAGCGCAGCTGGCAGTGTTGCACACGAGGTGTCCCACTATCGAACACAGCTAGTGGTAAGCGTCAGCAAGTTGTGTTAAAGATGATGTCTTTGGGTGACAACAGACACCGCGGAGGTACTGGCCAACTACTTGCAGCGACAAACTGAGTCATAGCTGGGCACTCTACATCTTGAGCCAGGCAAGGTAGTCAGTGATAACGGCCGTAATTTTGTGGCAGCCATAGCCCGTGCAAAACTCACACACATACCTTGCCTGGCTCACACTTTGAACCTGGTGGTGCAGTGCTTCCTTAATAATTATCCAGAGTTAATATCCCTGCTCCATAAGATGAGAAGACTGTGCTCTCACATCCGTTGCTCAACTCCACTCCACTCGTATGCAGAAGCTGCAGCAATTGCTCCACCTCCTCAAGCACCGCCTAATCATAGACGTTGCAACAAGGTGGAACTCCACCCTGCACATGGTTGAGAGGCTGTGCAAACAGAGGCAGGCTGTAATGCATTTGTGGGAGGATACATGGGCAGGCAGTTTGAGGGAAGACATGGAATTGTCAGGTGTGCAGTGGTCAAAGCTGAAAGACCTCTGTAAAGTCCTTCAGTGCTTTGAGGAATGCACACGGCTGATAAGCGCAGATGACGCCATCATAAGCATGAGCATCCCATTTATGCGTCTGCTCATGCAAAGTTTGATGCACATTAAGGATCTGGCGTCTGCAGAGGAGGAGGGAAGCCTTGCTGACAGTCAGCCATTGTCTGGTCAGGGAACTGTCCTGGACGAGGTGGAGGAAGAAGAGGAAGAGGAGGAGGATGAGGGGGATGATTATTTTGGGCAGGAGGATTCTTCTCAGGGGGCAAGAGAAAATGCTGGCATTCCAAGGTCTGTTACAGTGTTTGTGCGTGACTGTAGGGATGTGGATTTGCCAGAAAGTGCTCCTCCACCCAGCAGTGGCAGTGCATTATTGACACCTGGAACATTGGCCCACATGTGCGATTATGCCTTGCGGATCCTAAAAATGGACCCCCGCATTGCCAAAATGATGAAGGATGACGACTACTGGCTGGCCAGCATCCTCGATCCACGCTACAAAGGCAAATTACACAACATCATGCCACAGGAGAACCTGGAGATAATATTGGATAGCAAGCAAGCAACTCTGGTAAACCGTTTGTTTGAGGCTTTCCCAGCACACAGCAGTGGTGCTGGTTCTCCCACGAGCCAAAGTGGGCACAATGGAAGAGGTGTTCGTGGTGCACACAGCCGAAGTGGCGTTGGAGACAGAGGTTTAATGACCATGTTGTGGAATGATTTCTCAAGTACTGCTCACACGACTGCTAATATTGCATTGATCACAAGTGACAGGAGACAGCAGTTGTCAACTATGGTTACAAACTACTTCTCCTCCCATAACGATGTTCTCCCTCACAGGTCATTCCCCTTTGACTATTGGGCCTCTAAACTGGACACCTGGCCTGAATTGGCACAATATGCCTTACAGGAGCTTGCTTGCCCTGCTGCTAGTGTGTTATCTGAAAGAGTCTTCAGTGCTGCTGGATCAATCCTGACAGAAAAAAGGACCAGTCTGTCGACCCAAAATGTTGATGATCTAACCTTCATTAAAATGAACCATGCATGGGTTTCAAAGGATTTTGTCCCACCTTCCCCTGATGACACATAGGTTGCCAGAAAACTGGCTCGCTTTTGTCCTCCTCTTCCTCGGACTTGCCCAATTCCACCATTTGCAGCAGCTGAATGTCCAGCCTACACATCAACATATGCCATTTTTTAAACCTCCCTAACTGGGCTGCCTACCCCCCCAAGGGCTGGGGTCAACACCTGTCGCGCCCGGGCAAGTGCTGTTGCTCTGAACAGGTGGATGGGCCCACTGATGGCCGACGGCACTGGCACAGGGCCCCTCATAGTACAATACAGTGTCTCTGATGGTGGGGGGCCCCACTCGCTGTCAGACACACTAGCGTACTATGAGGGGCGCTGTGCTAGTACCGTCGCCCATGAGTGTGCCCCCCTGCTTGGTCATGGCCACAGCACTTGCAAGTTGCACTACTCACCTCTCCCAGCTCCACCGCTGTGTAGTCTGGGCAGTTAAATCCTTCACAGGGACAGCCACTAGAAATTTGGTGTATTGATCGATGATGGATAAGATGTAGCTATGCCCTGTCCTGCTGGCCTCTACCTTCAGATGATCAATGGCTACCATTTGTAATGGACGTCAACTTACAAACGGATGCAGTGGTGCTTTATGATCACCTTTCACAGTTGTGATAGTCACAGACATGTGACATTCCTGCCACCATTTTTCAATGTCTCCTCTCATGCCAATCCAATAGAATCGCCTACGGCCTGTGGCTTCTATCTTTTGCACTCCAAAATGACCAGACACATCATGATAGGCAGTGACCATGTCTACCTTTCTCCCTGTGATCACAATTTGATGGAGAAGAGTAACAGTGATGTGATCCACGCTACTGCGATAAAGCAATCCTTTCTTCACAAAGAACCGTTTTCGCTGTCTCCACAGACACAGTAATTGAGGGTCTGCATCGCCTCTGCAGCATCTACCGGGAGGTTTTCCCGCGATGAGTAATTCCCAAATTTCTGCTAACACTTGACTTTCCGTCTGTACTTGTATCCACATAGTTTCCAGTAGTGGAGAATCTGGACTGGCTTACTGAGATTGAAATATATACGAAGATTTAAAAGTACCACAACACTGTATACTGTTGTACGCTTCAAATACCTTTCCTTTTTCTACTTTTCAAATTCTGGTGTAATACATAGTGAGCCTGTGAGTGTCTGTGTCTGACTCCGGAAGTATAGACGGAAATCTACAATTACCCCTAGACTGGATACACCTGTTATGTGCTGATACGGTACCTTTGTTCAAAATTTTTTATTACGGTATCATCCATAGTGAGTGAGCGTGTGTGGTTTACGCCTTCTATATAAATGGTGAATCGGAGATACCAATTTTTACCCTATAGTCGATACAGCTTGTATCTTGTTATACAGTACCTTTGTTCGACATTTAGTATTACGGTCAAATCCATACTGAGTAAGCGTCTGAGAGTGACTACGGGACTATGTATACAGAGATTTCAATTGTACCCTATAATATATATACTTGCTATCTTGTTATCCTGTACCTTTTTTACAACATTTTTTATTATGGTCAAACCCAGACTGAGTGAGCGTCTAAGGGGGACTCCAGAAATATATACCGAGATTTCAAATTTGACCAACACTGTATACAGCTGTACGCTTCTGATACAGTAACCTTTTTTGCTATTTAGATTCTGGTGTAATCCATAATGAGCCTCTGAACGTCTGTTTGTTACTCCGGAAATATATTTGGAGCTTTAAGATTACCCCAACACTGGATACGCTGTACGCTTGTGTTACATTACCCATTTACAGCTTTTCATATTCTTGTGTAATCCATACTGGGCCTGAGATCGTTTGTGTCTGCCTCCTGAAATGTATACGGAGATTCAGAATGTTTACACTATACTATATATACCTTGTATCTGGTGATACTGTACCCTTTTTCAACTTTTTATTTTATTGGGTAATCCATACTGAGCCTGTGAGCGTCTGTGTATGACTCATGAAATATAAATGGAAATTTACTGTTATCCCTAGACTGTATAGAGCTGTACGCTTCTGATACAGTATCATATATCTGCTGGTATTTTGGGTCCATTTTCCAAAACATGAGGAAGTATGGTGGAAGAGGACGTGGACGTTGGCATGGGGGGCCACCTGATACTGGTGGTGGTGGTGGTGCATCTGTTGGTAGTGCCACAAACACAATAGCAGCTAAGGCAGGAGGTGTTGAGCCTGCATCATGGTGTAGCTCTGGAAGGCCTGTAAGGCTCCCTTTTCTGGGAGTAGGTAGACTGCTTTTAAAGCCGGAGCATCAGGAACTGTTTTTGGCTTACATTGCTGAAACAGCCTCCAGCTCTATCGCCTCCTCTTCTGAAGTTTAAAAAAATGCAAGCACTGAGTCGTCAGTGCAGGCTTCTGGTCAGGAGCAACCCCTTTCCTTGTGTCCTTCACCCACACCAAAAGTGAAGGATGCGGCAGCACACACTTCAGATTACTCCATGGAGCTCTTTTCACATACCATGCCTGGGTTAATTAAAAATGGAGCATTCCAAATGGGGGACATCAGACACTGGAGCAGCATTTAAGGGGCCCATTATACACTGGACCATTAGAAATGGGGCCCATTATATATGGAGCATTATTAGGGCCCATCATACACTGGGACATCATCCATGAGGCCCATCATATACTGGAGCATTCCAGATTGGGGACATCAGACACTGGAGCAGCATTTACGGGGCCCATTATACACTGGAGCATTAGAAATGGAGCCCATTACATATGGAGCATTATTAGGGCCCATCATACACTGGAGCATCATCCATGAGGCCCATCATATACTGGAGCATTAGAAATGGGGCAGATCAGACACTGAAGCAGCATCTATGGGGCACATTATACACTGGAGCATTAGATATGGGGCACATTATATATGGAGCATTATTTGGGCCCATGACACACTGGAGCATCGTCCATAGGGACCATCATATACTGTAGCATTATGTGGAGCTCATCATATGCTGTATGGAACTTTATATGTGACCAATTATTCTGCATGGAGAAATATATGGGGCTCATTATTCTATATGGCGCACAATGTGGTGGCCGTAATACTGTATGGAGTAATATACTGTCCTTTTTTTGAGCTATTGTACAATTTAAAATAGATCAGTCATGTCATGTAAGCAGTGAAGTATTTGTCATTGTACTATACCTATATTTCTGTGCCGTATCGGAGCATCATGAGTTGTGGTATGTGTTAAAGGGGTGCACTGACACTCTTTGGCCCAGGGCACACGAGAACCTGGAGCCAGCCCTACCCCCCCCACAACTTTAGCCAAATAACCCCCAGTTTTCAATGCGTAAATATTATTATGAAGTAAATTAAGGTTGATAAGCTGCAGTAACAAGAATTGATGCTATTGGCATTGAAATGGGCACTGTAAATGTGTTCACTGTCCTCCACTCCCTGCCGACTTTGCTTGCCCATTGACTTGCATTGGGTTTCGTGTTTCAGTCGGACCCCGACTTTTCCCTATAGTCGGACGATTTTGTTCGACCCGACTTTTGCAAAAGTTGGGTTTCATGAAAGCTGACTCGACCCTAAAAAAGGCAAAGTCGCTCATCTCTATACCCAAGTCTTTTTCACACGTGCTGTTGCTCAGTCCTATTCCTCCCATTCTGTATATGCTTTCTTCATTTTTATTACCCTGAAGTGTCACTTTGCATTTTCCCTGTTAAAAGCCATTCTGTTAGTTGCTGCCCACTGCTCCAGTTTGTTTATATCTTTTTGAATCCTCACTCTCTCTTCACTAGTATTAGCTATCCCTTCTAGCTTTGTGCCATCAGCAAATTTAATCCGTTTACCCTCAATTCCTTCATATAAATCATTGATAAAGATGTTGAACAATACAGGTGCAGGGCATAGGACAGAGCCCTATGGTACCCCACTTGAGACATTCTTCCAACTGGATGTGCAGCCATTTATGACCACTCTTTGGGTCCGATCATTAAGCCATTTATGAATCCACCTAACTGTTGCCTTGTCCATTCCATACTTAGTCATTTTTTCAATAAGGATTGTGTGTGAGATACTTTGTCAAATGCTTTGCTGAAGTCAAGATATACTATATCTACAGCATTTCCCTGATCCACCCAGTCAGTGATTCTATCATAGAAGGAATTTAAGTTAGTCTGACATGCTGACTCTGGTTAATCACTTCATTCTTATCCAGGTACTTACATACCGGTTGTTTAATCATTTGTTCAAAGACCTTTCCTGGTATAGAAGTCAGACTCACCAGCCTGTAGTTCCCTGGGTCCACCTTCTTCCCTTTTATGAAGATAGGGACAACATTTGCTATTCTCCAGTCTTCGGGGACATCTCCTGTTCTCCAAAATTTCTCAAAGATTATAGAGAGTGGTTCAAAAATTTCTTCTTCTATCTCCTTAATACTCTGGGGTGTAATTCATCTAGACCTGGAGACTTGAATTCATTTATGTTAGCTAAGTGTTTCCTTACTATCTTTCTGTTTTTAGATATCCTGGATTTTTCTATTCCTTTAATATGGCTATATTTAACTGTATTTATAGTTAAATGATTGACCAGGCCATGTTGCATCAAGCAGTGGTACTTGGTTTGAACAGCAATTATGGGCTATCAGAGTCCCTTTAAACAATTCTCTAAAGGATTAACCTAGTATTCTTCATGGAACTAGGCACATCGAGCAATACTGTATATCTGCAATACTTTGCTGTCATGATTTCTATAGATAATTGTCAGGCTCTGTATTTAGCCAGCACCAAAAAACAGCAATGGGAGGAGGTAGGAGTGTTCACTCATGGCTGATCCAGGGAGATTCTGGCTTGTGATTTCATTTTCATTCCCTTGGAAAGGCCATTTGAGAATGACATTTCTGTCCCTGAAGCCTGGGGCTCACTGCAGCGCTCAATATGAACACTGGGCTATCTTCCAAGTACTTTCTCGCATACGGGAGAAATGCTCTCTGCAGCCTCCCTGTCGTGTGGACGCACTCCGGAGCATTTTTGTCCTTAGCATGTCCTTATTTGACAATGAACAGACCTGTATTTTCCAGCCGATTCTGAATTCTATTACAGTATATCAGAAAAAAATGCACGTACTTCAATTCACTAAAGAATATTATAGGGCAAAGGTAAATCTAGTGAAACAGTCTCATTGTGATCCAGGCCTCGAAGAATTCTTCTCACAATAGCTCACCTCAAATAAGGGACTCTTGGCTCCGTCTTTCAACCCTTCCTTTTATGGTTCAAAAGTTCTGTATTTTTTAAAACAGGAGTTTAACATAAAACAGCTGCTTGACTCATTGTAGTCTGACACACCATGATAACAGATGAGTCTCGAGATACAAGAAAAAAAAGGAACAACGTGATAATTTTTTCATTAAAGTCACATCACTCATCCAGTTACCCCAAGATACCTCATATTCCAGTGCATGCTTCCTATGGAAAGTTTTAACCATGCCTGTGGACACTGGACAGATTTTTTCCTTCTCTTTAACCATTGTGTAATTGCTACATAGATCCAGAGGAATTTAAAGGTTAAACATTAGATGTGCCTTTTAGTGCAATCAGGTTGCTATAGGAAGAAGCTCTTCAGGGCCATGCGTGTTGAAGGAATGTGCACCGACTTGATGGCTGTGATTTAGACGTGTTCTGCATGCCTCAGTTCATCATGATTACATTAACCTTTTCCAGGAGTTTTAGATTAGTCAGTCTGAAGACCTTAAAAAATGAGGATGTATTTTTGAACTTCCTTTGTTTGGCTAAAATAGAAGTAACTTAAAAAACTCAATTACCCAGCTCGGCTTTCACTGCCCCAGGGTACTGGTTAACCCTTCTTTTCCGCAAACTTCTACATATCAAACAAAATCTAGTGCTGTGGAATTTCGTCTGCTTTTAATGTAACTGATCTTTATTCTGTAACATAAACATACAGAAAATTAATGATTTCTTAAACGGTGCTACCAGTTTTAGGCTACATTCACACATGCAGTTCTGATGCTTTTTTTTAACCAAGGCCAAGCCTAGATACAAAAGTAAGGAAAATTATTGAGTATAGACTAACACTTCTTTTGTCTGTATCCATTCCTGGCTTTAGCTTAAAAACTGCACTCAAAACTGCATCAAAACTGAATGTGTGAATCCAGCCCTAGACTTTAAAAATAGTAATATTATTAATTTTTATTTTTGTAGTCTCAACATATTGAGTCGCACTTCATAAATAAGAGGCTAAATGTACAAACAGTATTAGACTTTACAAAGTAATACATAGTTCAATAATTTAAACAAGAGGAGTCAGGACCCTGCTTGCAAATGCTTACAATCTATAAATAAGTAGGAATGACACAAATGCTAAATGATGCTTGTAGAGTATGGTCCAGCCATCTTTATAATAACTAGGATATTAGTTGAACTTGCCTGAATCGGTCATCGGCTAGTGTCTGTATATGTCCAGATCCAAAGTGCCATAGAGTGCATGTAGTGGGTTTTAACAGATGATAGTAAAGACAAGATCCTGTGGAAATTTTAGTACGGGAGAGCTGAGTAAGTTAAGTTAGATTACTGCGTACATGAGTAGATGTCATAGTCCTACCTAAATATGTGTGCTTTTAGGGCACACTTAAAACTGTGCATATTAAGAAATAACTAGATTGCCTGGTGTAGCGCATTCCAGAGAACTGGCGCAGCATGAGAAAATTCTTGGATATGGGTGTGAGTGGTTCAAATGATAGAGAATATTAGTTTTACGTCATTAGCAAAAATGAGAGCATGAATATGGTGGTAGATAGAGATGAGGGAGAAGATATAATGTGAAAATGTTATGTTATATTATGCAGTGGATGGACAACCAGTTCAATGATTGGCATAGAGTGAAGGCACTGGTGTAGTGACTGGACAGAAATATGACCTTAGAAACTGTGGAGAGCTTTGTGTATGAGAGTGAAAATGTTACGTTATATTATGCAGTGGATGGACAACCAGTTCAATGATTGGCATAGAGTGAAAGCACTGGTGTAGTGACTGGACAGAAATATGACCTTAGAAACTGTGGAGAGCTTTGTGTATGAGAGTGAAAATGTTATATTATATTATGCAGCAGAAGGACAACAAGTTCAACGAATGCACAGGGTGGAGACATTGGTGTAGAGGCTCGACAGAAATATAACCTTAGACACTGGTTAGAGCTTTGTACGTGAGAGTGAAAATGTTACATTATATTATGCAGTGGATGGTAACCAGTTCAATGACTGGCACAGAGTAGAGGCATTGGTGTGGTGGCTGGACAGAAATATGATCCTGGATGCTACATTCAGGATAGATTAGAGAGTGGATAGTTTAGTGAGAAGACCAATTAGTAGTGAGTTGCAGTAGTCAAGACAAAAATGAATAAGAGTGATCGTAATAATTTCTGCAATGTTTAAGGTAAAAAAGTAATATTATGGAAATGTTTTACGGTGCAAGTGACATGAGAGTGATTGGATGTGGGGAGTAAAGGAAAGATATGAATCAAATATAACCACAAGATACTGAGTGCACTGTCTTGGAGTTATGGTAGTAACAAAAAAAGAAATGAAAATATGAGGTTTCAATATGTTAGTAGAGGGAGGAAACACAACAAGTTCACTTTTGGAAGGATTCATTTTCAGTTTGATGTTCGAGACAGCGGAAAGAAAATTACTAGTATAACATCAGATATAATTTCAGGAAAAAATGTGTATAATAGGGTTTTATCAGCATAGAGATGGGACTCAAAACCAAATCTGCCGATGTTTTTTTCCAAAAGAGGCGATATATAGAGAAAGAAGAGGAGGGGACCTATGGCTGAGCCCCAAAGAACTCTGACAGTAAGGGGAAGATAATGGGAAGAACTAGAAAGTTAGACATAGAAAAAGCTGTCAGAGAGGTAGGAGGAGAATTAAGAAAGCACAGTATCATTGAGAATGTTAAAATGGAGGATATTCAGGAGGAGCTGGTGACTCACAGAGTCAAAAGCTGAGATTTTAAAGAGTCATATGGGATTATTTACCATTAGATTTTGCTATTGGTAGATAATAAAATATTATTATTGAAGTGAGTGAAATAATACTGTTCATGTGGACATAGTATAGTAAGTAAATATTAAACTGCAGAAATAACATAGCTGAAGAGATTCAGATTCGGCAAACAATTGAGTCAACTTCAAAGGTTTTGTTGAATTTCCTCTATTGTCATTTTTCTGGGGATAAAATTATGTAAGTTTGCTTTCTTATCATCATAAAACTAATATAGAGAGTATAGACAAAAAAGCCTAACAATAGTGAAATACTGAGTCATAAAGTTTCATTCCACAAGGTATTTTATTGTCATTTCAAAAGATCCATACAAAACAGCATATTAAACATCAAGTAAAAGTCTGACTTGAGTTTCACCACTGCTGCTTCTTCAGGGGCTGGAGAATTACCATAGAAGAAAAGTATGACCTGTTTTGAGAATACAGCAACACCTTGGAAGTGGACTTACTTACTTGATTGCTGAATATGAATCTCTTCAGAATAGCTCTTAGGCCGCTTAGGCCTCTTTCACACGTCAGCGTGTCCCATATGGGTCGCATTCCCAGGGCTGTGGGGTACTCGGTACCAGGCCGGTGTCGGCGGGATGTGTCACAGCAGCGGTGACCCGGTCCATGGCCCTGGGCGCCCAATTAATGGGGGAAATTGAATGGTAGAATGTAGTGAATGGAATAGTTTGTGACACCACCTGTGGTGTTCGGCAAGTGAGATGTTAGGCCAACGCTGCATGCAGATCCTCTGGGGCTGGTGGTGTGTTGCAGCCAAGATGGTGAAGCTCCCCACAGGTGGAGCTGTAGCCCCAGGGCAGTGTAGATGTAGGGGAAGAGGCACAAGCGGTGTAGAAGCTGGTACCCAGATGTAGAGGTGCTGGGTGCGTTGGCGCAAGAATGAATGGAGGACACCAGGGCTTGTAGTTCCATCGCTGGGAACGGGAGCGTTGCTGAGACTGCGTTGCTGAGACTGCGCGGGACGTCGGAAGGTAAATATACCCCGATTTTTTATTTTTTTATCATTTTTAACATTCTATCTTTTACTATTGAGGCCGCATAGGTGGCCTCAATAGTAAAAAGCTGGTCACTCTTGTCAAACACTATGTCTGACGAGTGTCACCAACCTGTCAATCACTTTCCAAGCGATGCTTCAAATCGCTTGGAAAGTACTTGAATATCGCATGCAAAAATCGCGAAAATGATCGCGGTAAAATCGCGCAGAAAAAAACGTGCGATTTCTGGGAAGGAGTCCAGTTTTGAGTGTCCGGATTAAAACGCATCGTGGGCACATAGCCTAAAACTTTCAACAATTCTTGTAAACGCTGGACACCACTCCAAGCCGGGATCTCTTGCAGTGTCCTTTGATTGGAGTCATACTCCAGATGAGGTAGACCTTATCTTCGAAAAGCGAAAGAGGTGCAACTATTTACAATTGCAGTTCTGGACCATTCAACGTTCATGATCTCTATAGTTCAAGTATAAAGGCTGCCAACAAAACTGGGCAACTCTGGAAAAACCAAAACTAGAGTTGAGCGACTTTTGTTTTTTTAGGGTCGAGTTTCGTTTCGTGAAACCCGACTTTTCCAAAAGTCGGGTCGAGCAAGATCGTCCGATTATAGGGAAAAGTCGGGGTCGTCCGGAAACACGAAACCCAATGTAAGTCAATGGGGAATAAAAGTCGGCAGTGAGAGGAGGACAGGAAACACACCTACAGTGCTCATTTGAATGCCAAAAGCATCAATTCTTCTTACTTAAGCTTGTCAACCTTAATTAACTTCATAATACAAGTTACGCACTGAAAAATGGGGGTTATTTGGCTAAAGTTGTGTGGGGGTAGGGCTGGCTCCAGGTTTTCAAGTGCCCTGGGCGAAAGAGCGCCCCTTTAACACATACCACAACTCATCATGCTCCGATACGGCAGACAAATAGCGGTATAGTACAATGAAAAATACTTCACTTTTTACATCTCATGACGAGGCCCATCTATTTCTCCATACAGAATCATTGGTCCCATATAATGTTTGAAACAGTATATGATGAGCTCCACATAATGCTACAGTATATGTTGGTCCCCATGGATGAAGCTCCACTGTCTTATGGGCCCAAATAATGCTCCAAACATAATGGGCCCCATTTCTAATGCTCTAGTGTATAATGGGCCCTGTAAATGCTGCTCCAGTGTCTGATGTCCACCTTTGGAATGTTCCAGTGTATGGTGGGCCCCATCTATCATTCTCCAGAGTATAGAGCTCCCCAAAAATTGCTGTCCCAACATTGAAAACAATCAAATAAGTCTCCTCGCTAGGGAATCCCTGTACTAGTCTGGACTCCTCGTCGTCCCCATCTTCCATCTCACTGCACAGTATTTCAACCTTGCAAGTGCTGTGATCCAGAGCAAGCAGGGGGGGCCCACTCGTTGGCGACGGCACTGGCACAGGGCCCCTGATAGTACGGTGGTGTGTCTGATGGCGGGTGGGCCGAACCTGCACTTTCATCTGCAGCTTCCTCTTTGTCACCGTGTAAGATGGAACTGTAGATGGGAAGGGTAACCTGAGTTTCATCAGGGTCAGATTCAGGCCGTGTAGCGTGCAAGGGGAATGTAGTGGTCTGGGTCAATGTACCAGCAGATTCATCGAGCAGTGGCTGGGCATCAGTGCACTTGTGTCGCCCCCAGGAGTACGGTCGCCACAGTGGCATTACCTTCCTCCTAGGGAGTGTGATGTCATGCTTGGGAGCAACGAAGGATATCTCTAGCAGGTTAACTGATTGGGCGGCGTTATTCCCACGAGTCATGACCCTCCAAACAGCGTTCATGAAGGCAAAGTGTTTGTTTTACGTGGGCAGTATGGTTGCAAAGCTGAACCTTAAAGGAATGTCCAGAAGGGCACCACCAGGAGTGGAGCCTACGGTTAAATTCGACTCCACCTGGGAAACCTCAACCATGCCAGCTACAGAACAGATGCACACATTGCAAACTTAATTCCGTTAACGAACGAGACTCCGTCATCCCCGCGGTCCGAGTCCGGCTTACTAGAGGGACACGTGAGGCTCTGGCACATGAGATTGGCCAATAACTGGTGTGTCATGCCCTTACATGTCCGTGGCTGCATGTGCGCTACACTGAAAAGGCCAGCGTTTGTCGCTTACAGGTGCAGATAACCCGCTGAACAACGTTAGTGATGGGGATCACTGATTACAATTATTACCCGCGAACGATGATTTCCCAGTAAGTGCAGGTCAACCGCAGTTCCGGAATTAGGCCTAACCGTCATTCCTGAAAAAATGAAAAACTTACGTGTGCAAACCACAGGTGCTGTAGCTTGCTTAACAGCTCGCCAGCCGTTCTCACGCCCAGTATGGATTACATGTGATTGCACAAAGGTGAGAAAGGGTACCGTATCCCCGGATAACATGTATGGATAGCGTACACATTCAAAAGATATGTCTATACATCAGGAGGCAGGCTCAGACGGTGTTAGGCCCAGTATGGCTTGCACGTGATTGCACAAAGGTGAGAAAGGGTACCGTATCCCCGGATAACATGTATGGATAGCGTACACATTCAAAAGATATGTCTATACATCAGGAAGCAGGCTCAGACGGTGTTAGGCCCAGTATGGCTTGCACGTGATTGCACAAAGGTGAGAAAGGGTACCGTATCCCCGGATAACATGTATGGATAGCGTACACATTCAAAAGATATGTCTATACATCAGGAGGCAGCCTCAGACGGTGTTAGGCCCAGTATGGCTTGCACGTGATTGCACAAAGGTGAGAAAGGGTACCGTATCCCCGGATAACATGTATGGATAGCGTACACATTCAAAAGATATGTCTATACATCAGGAGGCAGGCTCAGACGGTGTTAGGCCCAGTATGGCTTGCACGTGATTGCACAAAGGTGAGAAAGGGTACCGTATCCCCGGATAACATGTATGGATAGCGTACACATTCAAAAGATATGTCTATACATCAGGAGGCAGGCTCAGACGGTGTTAGGCCCAGTATGGCTTGCAAGTGATTGCACAAAGGTGAGAAAGGGTACCGTATCCCCGGATAACATGTATGGATAGCGTACACATTCAAAATATATGTCTATACATCAGGAGGCAGGCTCAGACGGTGTCAGGCACAGTATGGATTAGACGGCCCAGACTACACAGCGGAGGAGCAGGGAGAGTTAAAGATTGCAAATGCTGGGGCCCTGCCCAAGCAAGGGGGGCCCACTCATGGGCGTCGGTACTGGCACTGGGCCCCTCATAGTACGGCGGTGTTTCTGACGGCGGGTGTGCACCACCACCGACAGAGACACTTGATTGCACTATGAGGGACCCTGTGCCAGTGCCCACGCCCAAGAGTCGGCCTACCCACCTGTCCAGGGCAACGGCACTTGCACGGTGTCGTGCGTTAGGTGGTGACCCCGGCCATGGGGGGAGGAGGCAGCACAGTTAGGGAGTTTTAGAAAGTGGCATATGTTGATGTTGGACATTCAGCTGATGCAAAAGGCGAAATAGGTCAAGTCCCAGGAAGAGGTGGACCAAAGCAAGCCATTTTTCTGTCACCCTATGTGTCATCATGGGAAGGTGTGACAAAATCCTTGGAAACCCATGCATGGTTCATTTTAATGAAGGTTAGATCATCCACATTTTGGGTTGACAGACGGGTCCTTTTTTCTGTCAGGATTGATCCAGCTGCACTGAAGACTCTTTCCGATAGCACACTTGCAGCTGGGCAAGCGAGCTCCTGTAAGGCATATTGTTCCAATTCAGGCCAGGTGTCCAGTTTAGCGGCCCAATAGTCAAAGGGGAATGACCTGTGTGGGAGAACATCGATATGGGAGGAAAAGTAGTTTGTAACCATAGTTGACAACTGCTGTCTCCTGTCACTTTCCATCGATGCTGTATTACCAGTTGTGTGAGCGGTACTTGAAAAATCAGTCCACAACATTGTCATGAAACCCCTGTCTCCAACGCCACTTCTGCTGTGTGCACCATGAACACCTCTGCCAAGCTGCCCCCGGCCCGAACGGCTCGTGTGAGAACCATCACCGCTGCTGTGTGCTGGGAATGCCTCAAGGAACCGATTTACCAGAGTTGCTTGTTTATTAGCCAATATTAGGTCAAGGTTCTCCTGTGGCATGATGTTTTGTAATTTGCCTTTATAGCGTGGATCCAGGATACTGGCCAACCAGTAGTCGTCATCGTTCATCATTTTGGCAATGCGGGGGTCCCTTTTTAGGATCCGCAAGGCATAATCTGACATGTGGGCCAATGTTCCCGGTGTCAATGATGCACTGCGAGTGCTGGTTGGAGGAGCACTTTCTGGCAAATCCACATCCCTCCAGTCACGCACAAACCCTGTACCAGACCTTGCCACGCCAACATTTTCACTTGCCCCACGAGATGCATCCTCCTCCCCTAAGTAATCATCCCCATCATCATCCTCTTCCTCCTCTTCTTCCTCCAACTCGTCCAGGAGAGGTCCCTGAGCAGACAATGGCTGAATGTCATCAAGGATTCCCTCCACCTCTTCCTCCTCGTCAACAATGGCTGCAGACGCCTGCTCCTTAAGGTGCATCAAAGTTTGCATGAGCAGATGCATAAGTGGGATGCTCATGCTTAGGATGGCGTCGTCTGCGCTTACCAGCCGTGTGCATTCCTCAAAACACTGAAGGACTTTACAGAGGTCTTTCAACTTCGACCACTGCACACCTGTCAACTCCATGTCTGCTCTCAAAGTGCCTGGCCGTGTATCCTCCCACAAATGCATTATGGCCTGCCTCTGCTCGCACAGCCGCTCCACCATGTGCAGGGTGGAGTTCCACCTTGTTGCAATGTCGATAATGAGGCGGTGGTTGGGAAGGTGGAGCAATCGCTGCAGCTTCTGCATACGAACGGAGTGTACAGGCGACCGGCGGATATGCGCGCACAGTCTTTGCACCTTCTGGAGCAGGGCTGTTAACTCCGGATAATTTTTGAGGAAGCACTGCACCACCAGGTTCAAGGTGTGAGCCAAGCAAGGTATGTGGCTGAGTTTTGAAAGGGCTATGGCTGCCACAAAATTACGGCCGTTATCACTAACTACCTTGCCTGCCTCAAGATGTACACTGCCCAGCCATGACTCAGTTTGTCGCTTCAAGTACTCGGCCAGCACCTCGGCGGTGTGTCTGTCGCCCAAACACATCATCTGCAACACAGCCTGCTGACGCTTTCCACTAGCTGCTCGATAGGGGGACACCTCGTGTGCAACAGTGGCAGCTGCAGATGGAGTGCTCGTACGACTGCGCTCTGTGGACGAGCTTTCGCTTCTGGAGGAGGAGGAGGAGGGTCGAACGCCTACAGCCAACTGTTTCCTATACCGTGGGCTAGGCAGCACTGTCCCACCACCGCTGTCCCCTGTGGACCCTGCATCCACCACATTAACCCAGTGCGCAGTGATGGACACGTAACGGCCCTGGCCATGCCGACTGGACCATGCATCAGTTGTGAGGTGCACCTTTCCACTCACTGACTGCTTGAGTGCATGGACAATGCGGTCTTTTACATGATGGTGGAGGGCTGGGATGGCTTTGCGAGAGAAGAAGTGGCGACTGGGTAGGTCATAGCGTGATACTGCATAGGCCATGAGTTCGCGGAAAGCTGCGCTTTCCACCAACCGATAGGGCATCATCTCAAACGAGATTAGTTTGGCAATGTGGACGTTCAAACCCAGTGTACGTGGATGAGAGACTGAGTACTTTCTTGACCTACTCATAGTGTCTGGGAGGGTGAGCTGGACTTGAGAGCTGCATATGTTGGAAGTAGCGGTGGACAGGGCGGACTGAGAGAGGGTTGATGATGGTGATGGAGTTGGTGTTCTTCCTGATGGCCTAGATTCAGTATTTCGTTGATATAACAGTGGGATTCCCTGACTGCTGTGGCCTTGCAACGACACCTCAAATTTGCTGCTGTGCTAACCGGTGGGCTTACAGTGGGGGAAACAATGTAGCGTTGCTGACTACCTTCTTTGTGATCAGTTGCACATGTGGCACTTGAGGTTTGGTGTTGTGTCCACGCTTGCAAGTGCATGCTGGTTAAATGTCTAAGCATGCAACTGGTATTCAAATTTTTCAGATTTTTCCCTCGGCTAAAGGTCTTTGCGCACTTCTTACAGATAACCTTGGTCTGATCATGAGGATTTTGTTCAAAAAAGTGCCACACTGCACTCTTCCTACTTTGGCAGACATTTTGCGGCCTAGCACGCTGTGATCTTTTGACCCTCTGGACAAGCTGTCCAGCAACTCTTTTGATTTTTGGAACCTGTCTTTGGAGTGCTCCGGGCCTGCCAGATAACAGCTGTTGCGATGTCGATGTCTGCTGTGGATGCTCCTCATCTGAGCTATTGGAAGCAGCACCCTCTTCCCCCAATGGATGCCAATCTGGGTCAACAACTGGGTCATCCATCACCTCCTCTTCAATGTCATGTGCACCTTCCTCTGTGTCACCGTGTATGGTGGTATAGTGTGCGGGAAGGGGCACCTGAGTCTCATCAGGGTCAGAATCTGGCTCTGTACACTGCGAGGACAATGTAGTGCTCTGAGTGAATGTACCATCAGAATCATCTATCAGCGGCTGTGCATCAGTGCACTCCATGTCAGATTCATCTTGGCCTGGGTAATTCACCATTTCACTTGATAATCCAGGCATGGTATGTGAAAACAGCTCCATGGAGTAATCAGTAGTATGGCCTGCGTCATCCTTCTATCTTGGTTGGGGTGAAGGACACAAGGAAAGGTGTGGTTCATGAACATAAGCCTCCAATGACGACTCAGTGCTTTTACTTTTTACAACTGAAGAAGAGGAGGCGATAGAGCTGGAGGCTGAGTCAGCAATGTAAGACAAGACTTTTTCCTGATGCTCTGGCTTTAAAAGCGGTTTGCCAACTCCTAGAAAATTAAGCCTCCGAAGCCTTATGGAGCCAGACGATGATGCAGGCTCTACACCTCCTGCATTCGGTCCTATTTTGCTCTTGCCACTACCATCAGATCCACCACCAACACCATCATTACCAGCTGCCAACCCCCGCCCAATTCCACGGCCTCTTCCACCAGCCTTCCTCATTTTTGGTAGAAATGTAGACAAAATCCAACAAACTATATAGTAATGTAAAACAAGGTACAAGGTGTCTATAGGACAGGGGAGATTTAGATTTTCTGCACACACTAGTGGACACTGGACACTTTTGGATTGTGTGAGGCCCACTGAATATCAGAGCGCTATGTCACAGGCTCGATGGCACAGGTGTGAAAAAAGTGACTACAGGATAAGGGAGATTTTGAATTTCTGCAGACACTTGTGGACACTGGACACTTTTGGATTGTGAGAGGCCCACTGAATATCAGAGCGCTATGTCACAGGCTCGATGGCACAGGTGTGAAAAAGTGACTACAGGATAAGGGAAATTTTGAATTTCTGCTGACACTTGTGGACACTGGACACTTTTGGATTGTGTGAGGCCCACTGAATATCAGAGCGCTATGTCACAGGCTCGATGGCACAGGTGTGAAAAAAGTGACTACAGGATAAGGGAGATTTTAAATTTCTGCAGACACTTGTGGACACTGGACACTTTTGGATTGTGTGAGGCCCACTGAATATCAGAGCACTATGTCACAGGCTCGATGGCACAGGTGTGAAAAAAGTGACTACAGGATAAGGGAGATTTTGAATTTCTGCAGACACTTGTGGACACTGGACACTTTTGGATTGTGTGAGGCCCACTGAATATCAGAGCGCTATGTCACAGGCTCGATGGCACAGGTGTGAAAAAAGTGACTACAGGATAAGGGAGATTTTGAATTTCTGCAGACACTTGTGGACACTGGACACTTTTGGATTGTGTGAGGCCCACTGAATATCAGAGCGCTATGTCACAGGCAGAAATTGGCTAGTGTATCACAAACTACAAGATGTATGTAGAATTGGGCAGAATAGGAATCTCCCTAGAGTGTAGGTCTGTAAGAACGGAACAAGTCCTCCACTTATCCTTCCACAGTGACACACAGATAGCTTCACTGTGGCTGTGATAACAGCCATTACACGGTACTGTGTGAGGAGCGTACACCGCTGTATGGTGTGAAAAAATGCACGCTCAGTACCTCAGCAGGACAAAAAAAAAAATTGGGATTGCTTTTAAAAAAGCAGTTTGCAGAGAAGTGGGGAAACAGCAATGCAGCTGTCAGGAAGCCTTAGAAGGCAGCCTAACAACCAACACCGCTGATCCACCACAATATAGCCTCCCCTTGCACTGCACACACAGTGACTGGTGTGTTGCACAGGCAAAATCGCTAGCAGCAGAAGCAGTTTTTTTTTCTTCTTCCCTGCCTAACGCTCTCCCTACAGAATCAGCAACCTTTCCCTATGCTAAGATCGGCAGAAGTAAGATGGCGGTCGGCGTGCACGCCCTTTTATAACCCCTGTGATGCCCACCAAAGCAAGCCAATCACTTGCATGCCCTTCTGAAAGATGGTGGTGACCCCTGCCTATGTCATCACGTTGCCCACAGTGTCCGTGGATCCTGATTGGCTGAAAAAGAGCGCAAAACAAACTTTTGAAACGCGACTTTGGCGCGAAAGTCGCCGGCCCCGTGGCCGACCTCATCCTAGGGTCGGGTTTCGTTTCATGAAACCCGACTTTGCCAAAAGTCGGCGACTTTTGAAATTTTTCGACCCGTTTCGCTCAACTCTAACCAAAACTAAAACATAATAGAAAAACAAAGCACAACTGTGCAAATAAACCCTCCTGGGTAACGAGATTTACTAATGGTTGTTGTTTCCTCCTGGGGTTTCAGGACTAGAACCGCTACCAGATGTGAGAAATGCATTGGCAGTCCTCAGGTATTCTTCCTCCAGTGGGGTGAAACGTGCGGCGTTCTGTACCTTTGGGACTGGTACGGCTCGAGCTTGGTACATGGGGGCAGTGGGCGGTCTCTGCCTGTAGGTCTCGATGAATTCCTCCGGGACTCGCCTAATGTTCATAGCATACCAGCCTCTTAAACCTTCGTGTCTGGTGAAGGTTACGTGATCTCCCGGGCTCAGGTTCCTGGCACGGTGCCCTTTTCTCAAATGAGGTTCCACGTCTCTCCGATTGAAAAACAGGTCTGAGATTCGGCTAGGGTCATGGATAAAGCCGAACCCCCTCTCATGATTCACATTCAGGACGTGGCCCCAACCTGCTGCATGTATAGGACCATAGTGACCGGCTCTGACCTGTTCCTTTCGGTCCAAATCTGGACCTAGTACCGCTAGCTGGCGCCGCTCCCTCTCCCGGTGGTTAGCTGCCAGTTGCCGGATGGTAGCTTGACAACTAGCCCAGTTCTCCTCATCCTCCCGTTAATCCAGGGACCGATCCAGGCTGGTTTTGTACCACGGCGCCACCATCAGGGGTTCCGGTGTTTCCCCCCGGGGACAGGTATCCCGGTCCCAGACCAGATCTAGCACGACCTGGCCAGCCGCTGCGACCGTGGTACACCCCAGGGCCTTCCCAGATGTAGGGGCATCAGACGTACCTGGGGCCTCCTGGCGGTGTGGTCTCTGCTCCGGTGCAGGCGTAGTGGCGGTGGGCGCTGCCCAGTGGGACACCGGGGACGGCGGTGGATCTAACGGCGGCTCTGGGTCCAGAGAGGTCTCTGACGGGACCTGCGCAACCACGTCAGGTCCGGGCTGGAGCTCCTCTTCCTCCGCTTCGGCTCCCGGGGCCTCATACAATTCCTCCTGTGGCGGCAGCGAAGAGGCTCCGGATGCTGCCGGTGGTGTAATGGCGGCGGCAGGCTCCACGGAATCTGCCTGGGGAAGCTCTGGTGCAGCAGCGGCGGGTACCGGTGTCGTGGGTACCGCAGATGTAGGCCCCTCCTGGCGCACTGCAGATTCAATGTCCATAGCGCTTTCTGCCTCAGTTGCAGGCGGCGCGTCAGCTGGGCAATTTAGTCCTCCAGCGTCTGGCTGTTCATCTCAGATACTGGGTTGGAGCCTTCAGTCATGGTGCCAGGGAGATTCAGCATAACCTCCTTGCACTCCGCAGGCCTCCTCCCGTCTCTCTCCAAGATGGCGTTCTGGCGTTCTTCTTCCTGTCTCGGCTCTTTTCTTGCCACTGGCTTCTGCCCCTCCTTCTTGGGGCGGCATCTTCTTCCAGCGCCTCCATACCAAGCCAGTATACGAACCTCTCGGGGGGTGGGGGTGTTGCGTCACATAGTAATTCAGGCAGGGGAGGCCCAAGACTGTTCGCGGTCTTTTCCTAGGACCTCCCATATCGTCACACCCTTCTTCTCCTCGCCAGTGGCCATTTTTAATGTTCATTTTACAGTCTATTAAATTGGGTCTTCTGCACATTCTCAAAAGTTTTAAGTCCAACAAATCTTAGGCACACAGAACCCAATGGCATCGGGTCTCGTCATCCTGTTTGTGATGCCAAGTTGGATCGCCCTCCCAGGGCTGTGGGGTACTTGGTACCGGGCCGGTGTCGGTGGGATGTGTCACAGCAGCGATGACCCGTTCCATGCCCCTGGGCGCACAATTAATGGGGGAAATTGAATGGTAGAATGTAGTGAATGGAATAGTTCATGACGCCACCTGTGGTGTTCGGCAAGTGAGATGTTAGGCCAACGCTGCATGCAGATCCTCTGGGGCTGGTGGTGTGTTGCAGCCAAGATGGTGAAGCTCCCCACAGGTGGAGCTGTAGCCCCAGGGCAGTGTAGATGTAGGGGAAGAGCAGAGGCACAAGCGGTGTAGAAGCTGGTACCCAGATGTAGAGGTGCTGGGTGCGTTGGCGCAAGAATGAATGAAGGACACCAGGGCTTGTAGTTCCAAAGCTTTACTCACAGTCTGTAGTACACACACAGGTGCCTGCCTCAGTGCCGTGTCCTCCTGGTCAGGGGCTCAGTCAACCTCCAGGCAAGATGGAATGCTCCCTTCCAACGCTCCGCCAACATGTACCTTTCTGAACGTCTCCTCTTATAGCGCCTTTAAGTGTGAAGATCTCCTAGTACTGCGTTACACTGGAATTCCTCCTGACAGATGTTCCCAAGAACTCTACTGTACGGCAGACAGCTGTAGCCTGCTTCGGGGACTCCTCACTCCTGAGTCCCGGCTCACTATCCAAGTTGCTGTTGTGCCCCAAGTTTTAGATGGGAGTAGTGCATTTACAGCCCACTACTCCACCGGTGTCAGCTGCAGGACCATTAGCATCCATACAACCTCGGGGACCGGGCCCCGGCATTGCACTTAGAACTTCTACGCAGGGTTCTCTCCTAACCCACGTCCTCTGTTCCCTTTTCTCCTTCGTTCCGTACTAATCTCTCTCTCTTATGGAAGATCAGGTTTCAGTTCAATGTCTTTCTCCTTCATTCCTTTCCCGTGCCACCAGACCCAGGTCACTGAGGTCTGCTGCAGCACCTCCTTCCTCCATCCCTCTCTCAGGGATCTTCTTTCCTCACTCCTCTCTGAGTGGCTTCCTCTCTGACTGACCTGTAATCCTAAACATTCCTGCTCTTTTATGCATCCTCAACTCCACCCGCCTCCCAGCACGTTTAGTGTTCTAAGCAGGGAACCACCAAAGGTGCTCTGCTACTCTCTAAGCAAGGAGCCGCAATGTGGCTTTGCTGAACTACTCTGTTGTGTGGGGTGCGAGTGTTGGAGCGTAGTCAGGAGCCTCCAACTTACCTGGATGGTGGGGCGCACCTCAGGAGGAGGTGCAGTACCTTTGTGGCGACTGAGCCTCAGGGGCGCCACACATACATGTGGTGACAGTTTTCACAAGTATCGGAAACACTTACACAAGTAGACCCATTCACTTGTGCACATGTCAGTTTGATTCCATGGACAATGTGTCCATGGGCAAAATAGGCTGACATTGTACATTTTTTAACAGCAGCACAGGCCACAAAATGTCCCACATGTGCAAACTGATGACACAATGATGATATCCATGTGTCATCAGTGTGACACGTACCAGCACCTAGAAAGCAGCGGTACAGTTAGTGCTGTTACCCGGGGCCGGGTGCTGAAGACCACTTGCATCATTCTCTCCTGATCACTCTGTGATCAGCATGAGCAGGGGAGAATGATGAGAGTTGTATTCAACTGATAGCAGCGAGAGCAGGCGGCATCTGATGGGACTACTACTCCCATCAGTCAAAACCTACTGCCGCTAATAACAATGAGAGCAGGCAGCAGCTGATAGGAGTATTTATCAGCCAACACCTGTGCTATAAATAATTTTAAAAAACAGTGTGGGTTTCCCTTTATTTTTAATAACCAACAGGGCAAAACTAACAGCTGGGGGCTGCAACCCTCAGCTGTCAGCTTCAGCAAGGCTGGTTATCAAGAATAAAGGGGTCCCCATGTTGTTTTTTTGTATTATTTAATTAAATAAGCTTAAAAAAGGCATGGGTTCCCTTCATTTTTAACACCCAGTCTTTCATAAGCAGACAGCTGGGGGCTGATATTCTCAGGCTGTCAAGAGGCCATGGATATTGACCCCCCAGCTTAAAAAAGCAGCCCACAGCCGACCAGAAAAAGGCACATCTATGAGATGCACCAGTTCTAGCACTTTGCCTGACTCTTCCCACTTGCCCTGTGGCAAGTGGGGTAATATTTGTGGGGTTAATGTCAACTTTGTATTGTCTGGTGACATCAAGCCCACTGCTTAGTAATGGAGAGGAGTCTATAACACACCTATCCATTACTAATTCTATAGTTATATGGTAAATAAGCACATAGAAAGAATAAAGTTTTTTATTTGTAATAAAAACAAAACACACTTTTTGTTTTTTTATTTCAAAATAACAAACACAGTTATACTCACCTAACGCCCATTCCATTTGAAGCCAACTTCTGTTGTGACCGTTTAGGCTGTGAACCACCAATGAATGAGCTGCTGCAAGTGCAGCATCAGTGACTAGCAGTGACCTCATTGAGGCTACTGCAGGTCACTTAGACTACATTCCCAGTCGGGTGAACTGTGGTGCCCTCAACACCGTGAGAAAAAGTCATTGAGTTCACCACAGTTCAGCTTACTGCATTCACCGCAGATTTCTTATGGTGATCTGCGGTGAACTCAGTGACTTTTTCTCACAGTGCTGAGGTCACCAGAGTTAAGCCCGGCTGGGAACGCTGCCTCAGTGACACGTGATAACCTCAATGAGGTCACTGCTAGTCACTGATGCAGCTCAGTCATCAGTGGTTCTCAGCCTGGACAGTCGCATCTTGGCACCGTCTAGGTTGAAAACTATTTCTCCCCAGACATGGATTATGGCGTGCAGCTGTCAGTTTTGCCTGGCTGGTTATCAGAAATACAGGGGAACCCACCCTGTTTTTTAAACATATTTATTTATAGCGCAGGCGGCTGATACTCCCTCCTGGAAAAGTAGTAGAGGCTGGAAACAACATACTGTGGGACATCCACTGCCACCAGTTTTTGGAAACTGTCGATCTCCATCAGCCATCTCAATCAGCATTTTGAGGAAGAGAAATTTTGAAGTGCTGGCATTCAGGACCATGGCTCATGGGTCACTGGGGTAGTATCTCCTCTTTCTCTTCAGGGTTTGGTGAATGGAGAACTTAACAATTCCATGTGATGGTGTGGAGATGCTCGGTGACACTGGTGGTGGTGGTGTCACATCCTCTCTTTGCGAGGAGGCAAGTAGCGCTTTTGGGGCGTGACTTGAGGAAGACGCCGAGACCGCAGCAGAAGAGGGAACAGGAGAAGGCTCACATCTGTTATGATTTTTAACATGAGTATTCCACTGCAGCTCGTGCTTAGATTTCAGATACCTCATCATGTTGGTCGTGCTCAGATTCAGAAGATTTGCCTCACTTCAGGCATTGATGATACAACATGCAAACCACCTGTCGCTTGTCGTCAGGACATTGCCTGAAGAAATCTCACGCAAGGGAGCTCATTTGAGCTGGTTTTGGTGTGTTCATTTCATTGGTACGGTGCGCAATAGCAGGCGATGTACTGGATAGGGGCTGCCACTGTGCTTTTCCACTCTGATCCCTCTTTTGCTGTGCAACTGTGACAGCGTACTCTCCTCCTCTTCCTCCAATGTGAGCATGTCACTATGGTTGCATCACTGTGATTGCCTTCGATCCATTCAGGGTCTAGGAGCTCATCATCCCCCCACATAATCTTCCACCCATTTGGCACCCTTGCCCTCCTTGCCAGTTGGCACACTGCAGAAAGATGCTGGAGTAGGCACCTGTGTTTTCTCATGTCACGGTGCCTGGATGCATCAGAGGAAGATGTTTCAACTGGGCACATAGCAGGCACCGAATGACTATGGCCACTCCCTGCAAAAGCTCCACCATCACCAAAAGGAGCACCACATCCCTTATTTGATGCTCCCCTCATATTTATTATGGACAGTATACACCACAATGGAAGAAGACTAGGTTGTTTGGGCACTATACAGCATGCTGGAAGAGGACTGTGCACCGAGCTGGACGGGCACAACACACAAGGCTGCAAGTCCACTGTGCGCCAGGCTGGACAGACACAGAGCATAAGGCTAAATCTTCACTATTCTCTGTGCACCAGGCTGGACAGGCGCAATACACAAGGCTGGATATTGACTGTGTATAAGAGTGTATTCAGACTGCAAAAATTGAATATAGGGGCTGTATGTTCTAGGCTGTACTGCACTCGATTGTACTCAAAAATGATGCTGATAATAGTGGGGCAACCCATGATCCTGTCTTTATACAGGTTATCTCACTTGCTGCACCGCCCAATTACAGCCGTGCCAATACTTGTTATGGGTGTGATTGAGCAGGGAGTACCCACACTCATAAAGCTTGGTGATTGGCTGCTATGCATGCAGCCATTTACCAAGCTTTATTAGGCACAGAAATAACACTTGTTGTTTGAAGTCCATGTTTTAAGTTCAGTACCGCACACTAGGACCCTGAACTTTAGTGCAGTATGGGTGTATTTACTGTGCATATTTTAAATGAATAAATAAATGATTAAAAAATGGCATGGAGTACCCTCTATTATTGATAACTAGCACAGGTAAAACCGACAACTGCGGAATGCAGCCACAAGTTGTCAGCTTTATATTGGTTGGTTATCAAAAACCAAGGGTCCCCACGTCATTTCTTTTTAATCATTTAAATAAAAAATAATTTTAAAAAATGGCATGGGTCCTCCACTTTTTTTGACAACCAGTCAAGCTGCAGCAGACAGCTAGGGGCTGGTATTCTCAGGCTGGCAATGGGCCGTGGATATTGACCCCCCCAGCCTAAAAATAGCAGCCCACAACCACCCAGAAAAGAAGAATCTATTAGATGCACCAATTCTGGCACTTTGCCCGACTCTTCCTACTTGCCCTGTAGCAGTGGCAAGTGGGGTTCATATTTGTGAGATTGATGTCACCTTTGTATTGTCAGGTGACAACAAGCCCACGGATTACTAATGAAGAGGCGTCTATAAGACACCTATCCATTACTAATCCTATACTTATAAGGTAAATAAAGACACAGGCAGATTTTGTTTGACTGGGACCGTGTAATTAATTGGATCTTTTGGAAACTCTTTCTCCAGATATAGGGTGCCTGACAAAAAAAAATAACTTTTTTCCTCTCTTAAAAAAACTATCAAAAATGATTTTACCTTTTCAAAATGCAGATTGAGTTTATTGCAATAAGTGATGCAATGGCTGGGGAATAAGTAGAAATTCTGATCTTCTTTTGTGACGTCTGTAAGTAATAATGGTCAGAAATGGGCGACCCCAACAGTAAAGTTCGGCGTCTGGAGATAACCTCGATGACGTCACCGCTAGTCACTGATGCTGCACTCACAGCAGCTCATTCACCAGTAGTTCTTACCCTGGATGGTCGCATCTTGGCACCGTCCAGGTTGAAAATTGTTTATCCCCCAGACATGGATTACAGCATTGGACAGAAGGATGGATAGGTGAGATATATTGTTGTTTTTTATTTTTGCTTACAGGAGATGAGGGATTCAGTGGAATTAGGTGTTAGGTGAGTATAACTGTGTTTGTTACTTTTAAATAAAAAGGTAAAAGTTTGTTTTATTTTATTTCAAATAAAAGACTTTATTCTGACTGTGTGTTTATTTACCACAACTATAAGATTAGTAATAGAGAGGTGTCTTATAGACACCTCTCCATTACTAATCTGTGGGCTTGATGTCACCGGACAATACAAAGGTGACATCAACCCCACAAATATGAACTCCACTTGCCACCGCTACAGGGCAAGTGGGGAGAGCTGGGCAAAGTGCCAGAATTGGAACGTGTAAGTGGTGCTCCTTTCCTGGGAGGCTGTGGGCTGCTATTTTTAGGCTGGGGGGTCAATATCCATGGCCCCTTATCAGCCTAAGAATACCAGCCCCCAGCTGTCAGCTTTAGCAAGGATGGTTGTCAAAAATGGGGGGAACCCCATGCCACTTTATTAAATTATTTTTTAAAATTATTTTGGGTCGCCCTCCCAGGGCTGTGGGGTACACGGTACCGGGCCGGTGTTAGGAGAATGTGTCACAGCAGCGGTAACCCAGTCCGTGGCCCTGGGCGCCCAATATCAATGGCGGTGGTGTTAAAGGTGTTAGAGTTTATTGGTATAGTTCGTGACGCCACCCGTGGTATTTGGCAAGTGAGGTGTTAGCCAACCAATGGCGGATCTTAATAGGGGTGGATGGGGCGGTCGCCCCGGGCCCAAGGTTTTTTGGGGGCCCAGGGGCAGGGGCGGGCTCAGGCCCGGCGTCAGCACCCGGCGTACCCGGGCAAGTGCCGGGGCCCTGGTGTGACGGAAGGGCCCACACACGGTGACACACTGTCTGACTGCTGGGGAATGTGACCTTGAATCTGAATCAGTGGCGCCGGCAGGAGACGCGTGCCATTAGCCAATTGCAGTCCAGCAGCAGCCCAGGAGTGTCGTTTGATTGGTGGAGACCGTGGAGAGCTCCCCTCCCCTGTCTCTTGTCACGTGTGCGACGCAGGAAGGAAGTGACGAGGCGGAGACAGGACGGGGCGGAAGGAGGAAGCAGGAGCTTGTGAAGCGTGCTGCGCGCTTCTCTCTGGACATGGAGGGACCGGGCGATGACCGGACATCAGCGACGGGCAGCGCACTGTCGCACATCTCCTGACCTGAGTCCTGACACCTAGTGAGTGGCTGGCGCTGCGGCTCGCTGAGAGAGGCTCATCAGTCCTTGCTCCAACTCCAAGACGGTGAGTGGTGGTGCCGGCGGCTCCTGCTGCGGCAGCTCCTGCTGGCAGTGGCACCCGGGCCCAGGGGCTGTATATGATGAAGGGGGGGTGACTGGGGGCTGTATATGATGAAGGGGGGGTGACTGGGGCCTGTATATGATGAAGGGGGGGCGACTGGGGCCTGTATATGATGAAGGGGGGTGACTGGGGGCTGTATATGATGAAGGGGGGGTGACTGGGGGCTGTATATGATGAAGGGGGGTGACTGGGGGCTGTATATGAAGAAGGGGGGGTGACTGGGGGCTGTATATGATGAAGGGGGGTGACTGGGGGCTGTATATGATGAAGGGGGGTGACTGGGGGCTGTATATGATGAAGGGGGGGTGACTGGGGCCTGTATATGATGAAGGGGGGTGACTGGGGGCTGTATATGATGAAGGGGGGTGACTGGGGGCTGTATATGATGAAGGGGGGTGACTGGGGGCTGTATATGATGAAGGGGGGGTGACTGGGGGCTGTATATGATGAAGGGGGGTGACGGGGGGTTGTATATGATGAAGGGGGTGACTGGGGGCTGTATATGATGAAGGGGGGGTGACTGGGGGCTGTATATGATGAAGGGGGGGTGACTGGGGGCTGTATATGATGAAGGGGGGTGACTGGGGGCTGTATATGATGAAGGGGGGGTGACTGGGGGCTGTATATGATGAAGGGGGGGTGACTGGGGGCTGTATATGATGAAGGGGGGTGACTGGGGGCTGTATATGATGAAGGGGGGGTGACTGGGAGCTGTATATGATGAAGGGGGGTGACTGGGGGCTGTATATGATGAAGGGGGGGTGACTGGGGGCTGTATATGATGAAGGGGGGGTGACTGGGGGCTGTATATGATGAAGGGGGGGTGAGTGGGGGTGCACATGATGAAGTGGGGGATAAGTGGGGCTGCACATGATGAAGTGGGGGATAAGGGGGACTGAACATGATGAATTAAGGGGTAAGTGGGACTGCACATGATGAATTAAGGGGTAAGTGGGACTGCACATGATGAATTAAGGGGTAAGTGGGACTGCACATGATGAATTAAGGGGTAAGTGGGACTGCACATGATGAATTAAGGGGTAAGTGGGACTGCACATGATGAATTGGGGTAAGAGGGACTGCACATGATGAATTGGGGGTAAGGGGGACTGCACATGATGAATTGGGGGTAAGGGGGACTGCACATGATGTGGGGGTAAAATTAACTGCACATGATGATGGGGGAGTGGGGATGCACATGAAGTTGGGGGGAAGGGGACTGCACATGATAAAATGGAAGGGGGGATAAGGGGCTGCAAATGATGAAGCGGCACTGCAGATGAAGTGAGTGGGTGATAGGGGACTGCAATGGATGAAGTAAGGGGACTTCAAATTAAAGTGGGGACATTAAAGTGGATCCCCTATGGCCAGGATCACGTTGGGCGATTTTGTGCATATTGGCCGTAGGCCTACAGCTTATGTGCAACGTCTTTTTAGGCCATGTCCACACGTGGTGGAATGGTGGTGGGTTTTCCGTATGGATCCGCAGCAAACCAAGTGCTGCAGTCCGTACGGCTGTCAATTCCCGCACGGGGGACCGCAGCGCTCAGGTGGGAAGGGGGGTACAGGGGCCCAGGTTTTATGAACAGCCCCGGGCACATAGTCCACTTAATCCGCCACTGTAGCCAACGCTGCGTACAGATCCTCTGGGACTGATGGTGTGGTGCAGCAGAGATGGTATAGCTCCCCACAGGTGGAGCTGTAGTCCCAGGGCAGTGTAAATGCAATGGATGAGGAGAGGCACAGGATGGTGTAGATGTTGTTACCCAGGTATGGTGATGCGGGAATAACTGGAGGACACCAGAGTTTGCGGTTCCAAAGCTTTACTCACTGTTTGCAGTTCACACCACTGCCTGCCTCCGTACTGTGTTCTCCAGGTCAGGGCTCCAGCCAACCTCCAGGCAGGATAGGATTCTCCCTTCCACACTCTGCCAATTTGTACCTTCACTGAACGACTCCTCAAATGCGCCTTTAAGTGCGAAGCACTCCAGTACCTAGTTACCCTGGAATGCCTCTCTCTAGATGTTCCTAGTCTCTACTTGTATGACAGACAGCTGTAGCCTGCTTCGGGGACTCCTCTCCTGAGTCCCGGCTCTCTATCCGTTTCGCTGTTGTGTCCCAAGTCTATGGTGGGAGTAAAGCGTTAGCAGCTCACTACTCCTCCGTTGTCTGTTGCCGGATATAAAGATCCAATCAACCTCGGGGATCGGGCCCCGGCCTTTGCGCTGAGAACCTATAGGCAGGGTTTCTATCCAACCCACTCCTCTCTGTTCTCCTTCTCCTTCGTTCCGATCTGTTCTATCTCTCTCTTATGGAATCTGTGGTCTTCAGTCTACGTCTTTCTCCTTCTCTTCCTTCCCTGAGAAGCTCGTTCCACTAAGACCAGTCCTCAGCCTCTCCTGTCTGACTGCCTTACTCCGCCTTGAGCTCTTGTCAGGCTGACCCGCTGTCAGCCTGCTCTCTCTCTCAGACCCTCGTCTGCCTGACCTCTTCTGGGTCTCTCCCAGACTGAACTGAAATCCTACACTTTCCCTCTCTTTTATATCATCTAACTCCACCCGCCTCCCAGCACATCTCATGTTATGAAGCAGGGTTCCACGAGGGGTGCTCTGCTAACCCCCAGCCTGAAGCTGCTAGGTGGCCCCACTGAAATATACTGTGTGTGGAATGCAGGTGTGGAGCGTGGTCAGGAGTTCCCACCTTACCTGGATGGTGGGGCACTACACTTTAGGAGAAGGTGCAGTACCTCTGTGGCGACTGAAGCCTCAGGGGCGCCACATACCCCCCCGTTAAACACAGCACGTCCGCGGGCTACAAGACAACAAAAGGTACAATACAGGAACACACAAAAAATTTTAAATGCTGTTTAACAATACTTATCTAATCTTCCTAGTATAGGAGGCACATTTCTTAAACGTTACAAACAGGCTAACTTCCTATCTTAGTATCCAAGTTTACTTAAGTGCAATTCTCAACTCAAAGTGCTATACTCAACACATTCTTTTTATTACATTTTCTATCAATTATTCTCTTTTTCTTTTTCTCTACTACTACTGCTATTGCTGGACGCAAGACACTGACCATCTACTCTTGGCCTGTCACCTGTCACTTGCAATTCTTCAATCTTTATTCAATTCTCACATTCTATCTCAAAATGTTACTAATTCTCTGTATCAAAATATTCTATAAAAGACATTTACTTTTCATAAGACACAATATTATCAAATACGTTATCAATAAAACATTCAAAATTCTTGTAAGGTGCTGGACACCGCTCCCAGCCGGGATCTCTTGCAGTGTCCCTTGAGGTAGACATCATTCTTCGAAAAGTGTCCATGCATCAACATTATCTTCGCAAAGAGTCTTTGTGTGTAAAACCAAGAAAGGGCACCTAAAGAGGTGCAACTATTTACAATTAAAGTTTTTGGATCATACAGCGTTCATGATCTCCACAGTTCCATTTGTAGAAAACACTGCCAATCAAAAGCAGGCAACAAAAGTGCTACCGGAAAAACATGATAGCAAAAATAAGGCAGAACTGGTGCAAACAAACCCTCCTGGGTAACGAGATTTTAATAAATGTAAATTTTCTTAGTGACTACCAGATTCAAAGTAGTCATTGTCAATCCGTAGGTACTCCTCTTCCCACGGTGTCAAGCCTGGGATCTTTGGTTTCGGCTGCCGAACTGGAGGTGTTGCAAGAGCAGCCTGGCTCCTAGGATCAGGTACCTGAGCAGTCTGAGTGGTACCAGTGGATGGATGGGTAGCAGGCCGCTTCACATTATATCTTTCCAGAAGTTCCTCCGGAATGCGGCGGATGTTCAGGGCGTACCAACCCCTGAGTCCCTCATGTCGGGTGAAGGTGACATACTCCCCGGGTTGCAGGTTCCTGTCGGGATGCCCCCACCTCAGGTGGGGCTCCACGTCCCGCCGGTTGAAGAACAGGTCACCGATCTTCTTGGGGTCTGCAATGAATCCGAACCCCTTCTCTTGGTTCACGTTCAGAACCTGCCCCCAACCAAGTGCATCCCGGGGTCAATAATGGCCGGCACGGGCCTTCTCCTTCCGGGCCAAATCCGGGCCCAACGCAGCCTTCTTGCTCTGCTCCCTCTCCCAATACTCCGCTGCCAGTTTCTTCAGTGTGGCTCGGCAGTGGGCCTCATTCTGCTTCTCCTGGGACCCACTTTCACCCTCAGCACCAGCATCCCGGTCCCAGGCCAGGTCCAAGACAACCTGGCTAACTGCTGCAGCTGCCGCACACCCCGAGGCCTCCCCAGGTAGAGGGACATCTGACATACCTGGGGCCTCCTGACAGTGCAGCCTCGGCTCTGATGCAGGCGGTAATGGAGCGGCTGGTGGTTCAGGGCCCGCAGGGGATGCTTTGGGGACCTGCGCAGCCGCGTCAGGTCCGGGCGGGGGCTCCGCTTCCATCCCTGAGTCCTCCGGTGATTTCTTCGGGCAAGCGGCACCAAGCCACACAGTCAGGGTAGACGTGTATGTTAGCGCTGCCTGGGGACGGTCCAATGTGGCAGCGGCAGGTACCGGTGGAGGGGGTATCGCTGGTGTAGGCCCCGACGGGGCGCGCTGCTGGCTCAGTCTTTCCAAGGCTTCCCGCCTCATCTGTAGATGGGTTGTCAACTCAGCTATTTCAGCCTCTATTTGTTGTTGGTCCATGTCGGAGCTTGGGTTGGAGCCTTCAGCCATGGCGCCGGGGGTTTGCACTTCCCTGCGCTCTGCAGGCCTCCTTCCCTTGCTCTCCAAAATGGCGTTCTGGCGTTCTTCTCCTTGCTCCGCCCTTCTGCTCACCACTGGCTTTCTCTGCCCCTCCTTCCCGGGGCTGCAAATTCTTCCTGCGCCTCCATACCAAGCCAGTAGACGAACCCCTCGGGGGGTGGGCCATGCATATGTCACATAGTAATTTAGGCAGGGACGGCCCAAGACTCTTTGCGGTCTTTTCTTAGAACCTCCCATCTCTTCATGCCCTTCTTCTCCGCGCCAACAGCCATTTCTAATGTCCATTTTACAGTCTATTAAATTTGGTCTTCTGCACATTTTCAAAAATTGTAAATCCAAGGCACACAGAACCCGATGGCATCGGGCTTCGTCATCCTGTTCGTGACGCCAAGTTGGGTAGCCATCCCAGGGCTGTGGGGTACTCGGTACCGGGCCGGTGTCAGGGGAATGTGTCACAGCAGCGGTGACCCGGTCCGTGGCCCTGGGCGCCCAATATCAATGGCGGAGGTGTTAAAGGTGTTAGAGTTTATTGTTATAGCTCGTGACGCCACCCGTGGTATTTGGCAAGTGAGGTGTTAGTCAAAGCTGCGTACAGATCCTCTGGGACTGATAGTGTGGTGCAGCAGAGATGGTATAGCTCCCCACAGGTGGAGCTGTAGTCCCAGGGCAGTGTAGGTGCAATGGATGAGGAGAGGCACAGGATAGTGTAGATGTTTTTACCTAGGTATAGCGATGCAGGAATAACTGGAGGACACCAGAGTATGCGGTTCCAAAGCTTTACTCACTGTTTGCAGTTCACACCACTGCCTGCCTCCATACTGTGTTCTCCAGGTCAGGGCTCCAGCCAACCTCCAGGCAGGATAGGGTTCTCCCTTCCACACTCCGCCAATATGTACCTTCACTGAACGACTCCTCAAATGCGCCTTTAGGTGCGAAGCACTCCAGTACTTAGTTACCCTGGAATGCCTTTCTCTAGATGTTCCTAGTCTCTACTTGTATGACAGACAGCTGTAGCCTGCTTTGGGGATTCCTCTCCTGAGTCCCGGCTCTCTATCCGTTTCGCTGTTGTGTCCCAAGTCTATGGTGGGAGTAAGGCGTCAGCGGCTCACTACTCCTCCGGTGTCTGTTGCCAGATATAAAGATCCAATCAACCTCGGGGATCGGGCCCCGGCCTTTGCGCTGAGAACCTATAGGCAGGGTTCCTATCCAACCCACTCCTCCTCTCTGTTCTCCTTTTCCTTGGTTCCGATCTGTTCTATCTCTCTCTTATGGAATCTGTGGTCTTCAGTCTACGTCTCTTTCTCCTTCTCTTCCTTCCCTGAGAAGCTCGTTCCACTAAGACCAGTCCTCAGCCTTTCCTGTCTGACTGCCTTGAGCTCCTCTCAGGCTGACCCGCTGTCAGCCTGCTCTCTCTCTCAGACCCTCGTCTAACTGAACTCTTCTGGGTCTCTCCCAGACTGAACTGAAATCCTACACTTTCCCTCTCTTTTATATCAGCTAACTCCACCCGCCTCCCAGCAAATCTCGTGTTACGAAGCAGGGTTCCACGAGGGGTGCTCTGCTAACCCCCAGCCTGAAGCTGTTAGGTGGCCCCACTGAACTACCCTGCGTGTGGAATGCAGGTGTGGAGCGTGGTCAGGAGTTCCCACCTTACCTGGATGGTGGGGCACTACACCTTAGGAGAAGGTGCAGTACCTCTGTGGCGACTGAAGCCTCAGGGGCGCCACAATTTTTTTATATAATTTTAAAATACAGCATGGGGACCCATCTATTCTTGATAACCAGCCTTGTTGAAGCTAACAGCTGAGGATTGCAGCCCCCAGCAGTGAGTTTTGTCTTGCTGGTTATCAAAAATGCAGAGGAAACCACACCTTTTTTATTATTATTTATTTCCAGCACAGGAGCCGGCTGATGAATGCTCTCATCAGCCGCTCATCCTCTAACTGTTATTAGCATCAGCTGGCTTCAGCTGATGGGAGCAGAAGTCCCATCAGCTGTCACCAGTGACCCGAGATGAACTTTATACCTCTGATCACAGCTGCAGGCTGGAAACGTGGCTATCTGACCGGCAGGGATGAGTTTACAGCCGATCAGAAGCAGTGGTTGCCACACTATCATGCACTTGACAGCATGGCAAATACTGGATGTTCTGGCCCCCATTCAAGTGAATAGGGTCCGGGTTCGAGTTTGGGTCCGGGTACTGTTCTGGTACCCGAACCTATACCTATAGCATGCTGTAGATAAGCCCTGAAAGGCAGTGGAGGCAGCTTATAATTAAAAACGAGGTGACATGTTCCCTTTAATGCGATATTTGGGAGGCAGAATGAACAAAACAGCAGGTGATGAATTAGTTATATATATTTTTCTTGTGCGGTATAAGTGATTAGGTTTTATTCTTCCGGTCAGTTGCGATTACAGTGATACCAGATTTATATCGGTTTTAATGATTGACTGCTGTCACACACTAAGACACTTTTTATTTTTCATATTTTGCCTGGCAGAGTCATGTGAGGGCTTACTTTTTGAGGGACAAGTTGTCGTTTTTATTAATATCATTTTCGGTTACATAACATTTTTAATGGCTTTCTATTCTGATTTTTGGGAGGCAGAATGAACAAAAAACAGCAATTCAGGAATTTTTTTGTATACCGTTCCCCGTATGCTAAAATTGATAAGGCAGCTTTATTTTTTTGGTCAGTATGATTACAGTGATACCACATTTATATCTTTTTATGTTTTGGCGCTTATACACAGTAAAAACTATAAAGAAACAATAATTATTTTTGCATCACTGTATTATGAAAGCTATAACTTTTTTATTTTTCCACTGATGGAGCAGTATGACAGCTTGTTTTTTGCAGGACAAGACCGTGCTGTGCGCATGATCTCCAGGGTTTTCTATAGCCTGGTGATGCGGAGTCATCATAGAGACATCGTCACCATGGCACTGATGGCTCCCCAGCTCTGACGTTGCGGGAGGCGACGACTGAAGTGCATAGGGGGCTCCCTCCTTCTGCACGTCTGGTCAATGATGTGATTGCTAGCAATTGCAGTATTTAGGGGGTTAAGGTTCCGGGAGCAGTGCAGGCACCGCTCCTGCACGGAGTTCCGGGTGTCAGCTGTCAAAGTCAGCCTTTGCGTGCATAAAATCACCTGGACTTACTGGTAACTACCAGACGACCATGACATACTGAGTACGTCCAAGGTTGGTAAGGGGTTAATCACGTTCCAACTTCTCCACCATGGCCAAGACCAAAGAACTGTCTGATGAAACCAGGGACAAAATTTTAGACCTGCACAAGGCTGGGATGCGCAGGAAGAAAAAAACAAGCAGATTGGTGAGAAGGCAACAATTGCTGGAGCAATTATTAGCAAACGAAAGAAACACAAGATGATTGTCAATCCTCCTCGGTCTGGGGCTCCATGCAAGATCTTGCCTTGTGGGGTAAGAATTATTCAGAAAAAGGTCAGGAATTAGCCCAGAACTACACGGGAGGACCTGGTCAATGACCTGAAGAGAGCTGGCACCACAGGCTCAAATATTACCGTTAATAATACGTACTACGCCGTTATGGATTAAAATTCTGCTGGGCTCACAAGCTTCCCCTGCTTATGCATACATGTCCAGGCCCATTTGTAATTTGCCAATAACAATCTGAATGATCCAGAGGAGTCATGGGTGAAAGTCATGTGGTCAAATGAGACCAAAATAGAACTTTTTGGTATCAATGACACTCGTCGCGTTTAGAGGAAGAAGAAGGATGAGCACAACGCTAAGAACGCTATCCCAACTGTGAAGAATAATGCAGAAACATCATACTTCGGGGGTGCGTTTCTCCAGAAAGGACAGAATGACTGCACTGAATTGAAGGGAGGATGGTTGAGGTCATGTAACCTCCTTCCCTCAGTAAGAGCATTGATAATGGGTAGTGTCTGGGTCTTCCATTATGTCAATGACCCAAAACACACAGCCAGGGCAACTAAGGAGTAGTTCCTTAAGAAGCATTTTAAGGTCATTGTAAGGCCGGGGTCACACTAGAGTGAAATACGGACGAGTAAGAGGCGTAAAAACCACGCATTGCACACGGCAAATGATTCTCTGTGGGGTAGTTCCCATCAGCCGTATATTTCTCGGCTGTATTCTACGGTCCGTGCCAATCGCAGCATACTGCGATTGTCAGCGTACTACGCCCGTAGTACACCAATGCAAATCTATGGGTGCGCAAAAAATATGCATTACACACGGACCACACGTGTGACTTGCGAGAAATATGCAGGTCTTTGACAGGTGACAGGAAATGGGCCAATCCATCATCAGGAAGCTTAGACATGCTAATTAGCTCAAAAAGCGCTCCAGACATCCAGGAAGTACGCCTCCACGGAGTCCTGCCGCATCATGACACCCTACTACCGCAATGTGGAGATGCTGATTGTGTTAGTGCAGGAGCACCCGGAAATCTGGGACCAATGTGATGCCCATTATGCCAACCGGGCAAGAAAGGAGGCGTCATGGAGGCGCATATGTCGCCAGATGTTCCATGATTTTGGTGATCGGCCACGTGAGGAGCAGCAGCAAATGAGTAAGTACAACCAAAAAAGTGTTTAAAATCACCTCACATCAAAAAAGGCATTTTTAATAAGCCCCCCTCTTCCTTCCTGTGCTTGGCCTTTTTGCCTCATGAGTTATGTAGATTTTTATTTGAACCATTGTTTTACACTGACATAATTTGTCCCTGGCCACAAGCTCCTCATCCTCCTAGGCAACCAAGTTTAGAGTAGTTACTTGACCCCTGAACTATTGTGACCCTGTGTATCTTGCCTGGATACCACAATTATATATGCCACCCTGGGTAGAAAGCACACCCTAGAAGGTCACATGACTAGGCTACTTTTGGCAAATTTTAGCTAGCAAATATGTGAAATTTAGAATATTTCCTGTCACATTGCAGTGGAAGATGTGATGAGACGCTGGCGCAGCATCCGCGACCAATACAGGCGGGAAAGTCAGCAGCGGGCCAGGAGTAGTGATGCTGGCCACACAAAGAGAAAATATATATATTATGATCGCCTCTCCTTCCTCGCTCCTATTCTGGATCTGAGATCGTAAGTAAATACCTCACACCACATTACACAGATACCTTACAGGGACAAAACTAATGTTTGGAATTTTGGCTATGTTCTATTTCATAACAGAACTCAGTCAAACCTTACAGAAAGGGAAACTGGCTCAGATACAGAGCCCATCATTGATCCTGTGGCTGGAGGAGAAGAGGTGGCTGGCCCATCTTCTCCCTCTCCAAGAAGCATGGGTGAAGTTTCCTCTCCTGAAAACCCAGGGCCTGCACCACAAACCCCACCACCAGGAGCACATCCACAAGCAGGACCGTCTGCTGCAGCACCATCCGCCATACAGGAGGAGCAGGGCAACATTAACAGCAGCCCAACTGCCCAGATACAGGGCTCCCCACAGCCTGCTGGACCATCTCAGCGAGGAAAAAGAAGGCGCCAGATCCCTGCCCAAGATACCCGTACCAATGTTCACACAGGGGTACTGAACTACCTTGCTCGAGTCAATAATGATGATGGGGAGGAGGCATACTCACGCAGCCTGGCCCGTTATCTTCGGGCCCTTTCGCGTGAGGTGAGGCTACGTATTTGAGGATGTTTTCAGATCCTGCTTGATGCAGGCACACACCCCAATACCCCATATGATTTATTTGAATATCTGGAGAGGTGGCAGTTTTCCCCAAGGAATCTGATGCGCCTTAGACACCCTACACACATGCTTGCTCAAGCAGGCTCTGAGGATCCTCAAACACGTGGGCCTACACCTCACCCCCTTCCTCCCCCTACCCAACCTTGCCCACAGCAGCCACATATGTCTGCCTCTAGCCAACCTCACCAATATGGCCACTTGTTCCCACCCAGTGTTGGAGGCTGATCCCAACCTGGATGGGGACGACATGGCTATTTTGGTGGGTATGAGCCACGGGCCTACCAGCCCCAACAAGAGGCCCCTCTCCAATTTCAGTCAGCCCAGTACCCATCACAATCACAGGAGGCAGTACACTACCCACATCATGGGCAACAGTATGCCCCCACACAGGGCGATGGCCAAGTTGGCCAAAGTAGCCAGCAGCAAACACAGGCTGGTCTTCCGCCTTCTCCTCCCCCGACCTACCAACATTTGTAATGTAGGAATATTGGTCTTGAATAATTTTTTTTTTTTTGTTCTATGAAAATATTTTGCTTGCAATTTTGCAAATCTGCAAAAAGGCCACTTTGGGCCATTGACACATGTACCATATGGCAATAATATGTGGTTAAAAGAAAAAAAAAATTAAGAATTTGTCTAGTACATTTTACATCTCTGTCTCAATTATGAAAAAAGTTATTAGCATACTAACATACGCTTTCCAAGGCAATTAAACAGTCAGAGAATCATAAGGGGTTGAAATATATATTTACACAAACAGAAATCAAAAATTTATAACATAGACGCAGCATACTCTTGCCAAGAAGTTTCCCCCTCAGGTGACATAAAATAATTTGTGAAAATATCACGCACTTTGAGCCCAGAGAGCGGCCTCCTTTCTTGCCCGGTTTGCATAATTTGCATCGCGTGGGTCCTATATTTCGGGACGCTCCTGCACCAGGACAATGAGCATCTCCACATTTATGTACGTGGACGCCATGCTGCTGCTGTACTCCGTGGAGGCGTACTTCCTGGATGTCTGGAGCGCTTTTTGAGTTCATTTGCATGTCTAGGCATCCTGATGATGGATTGGCCCATTTCCTGTCACCAGCCAAAAGACCTGCGTATTGCTCGCAGGTCACACGTGTGTTCCGTGTGTAATCCGTATTTTTTGCGCACCCATAGACTTGCATTGGCGTACTACGGGCGTAGTACGCTGACAATCGCAGCATGCTGCGATTGGCATGGAGCGTGGGATACGGATGAGAAATATACGCCTGGTGCGAGTGACCCCATAGAGAATCATTTGTCCGTGTCTAATGCGTGCTTTTAGCGCCTCTCACTTGGCCGTATTCCTCGCCAGTGTGACTACGGCCTAAACCACTTAATCTATCAAAAATAAATCCATATGAAAAAACAAAAGGCTGTTTAAGTAATCAACTCAAAAATGCTGAATTATTAACCGTTATTACTCACAGGCGTCACAAAAGATGATCAGGATTTCCAGTTATTCCCCAGCCATAGCATCACTTACTGCAATAAACTCAAAAAGGAAAATCATTTTTGACAGTTTTTTTTAAGAGTGGAAAAAAGTTATATTTTTTTGTCATGTACCCCATATCTAGGGAAAGACTTTCCAAAAGATCTGATTAATTACACTGTCCCAGTCAAAACAAATAGCAGGCAGTGACCTATAGTGCAGACATCCAGGTCAGTCTCTAGAACTGAGGAAGGGGGGTGCTTTTCCTTCATTTTGATAGAAAGGTTAAAGTTCACTTGGCTCCATCCTACGTCAGGGAGACTTCATAAATGTTGAAGGTTAAAAGGATACTGTGAAGACAGCAGGATTTGCTCTTTTTTTCAATTGTCAACGGCTTGGAACACCCCAACAGAGGAAGATTAGTGTCTGGGAAGAAGTGTTCATATTATCCTAGAAAAATAGATACATGGATGTATTGTCTTATTCTAATACCATATATTAGATAATAGATTGGAGTGTAGGGCAGCAGTCTTATCACGCACAGTATGAATCTGGTTAGTATACAGATTCTTTTATTTACTCATAT
The DNA here is from genome assembly GCF_039654945.1 of Dendrobates tinctorius. NCBI lineage: Eukaryota > Metazoa > Chordata > Amphibia > Anura > Dendrobatidae > Dendrobates > Dendrobates tinctorius. Next base: position 38,583,200 of record NW_027361697.1, read on the forward strand.
GGAGATTTTTTGCGGCCAGCATTATAATGAAAAGCCCCTTATAATGTATGAATAATATTATGCTTGAATGTACTGCACTCTACTTGGCACATATTACTTCCTCCTTGTTTGATACTCTGACCATGAATTTTGGAATTTTTGGTATATTTATTATACATATGCAAGTAGTCTTTATGTTCTCCCCGTGTTTGCGTGGGTTTCCTCCGGGTTCTCCGGTTTCCTCCCACATTCCAAAAGGTAGTGTCACACTTAGCGATGCACCAGCGATCCCGACCAGCGATATGACGCATCGCTAAGTGGTCGCTAGTGAGCTGCCACACAGGCAGATCTCACCAGCAACATAGCAGCGGTCGGGGGTCGTTATTTACCTGTCAGACGAGGCGATCCTGACGTCCTCCCGCCCGCGTCCACGCGTCGCTCGTCGGCGCCACAGGAAGTGGGTCGCCCCCCAGGGCTGTGGGGTACTCGGTACCGGGCCAGTGTCGGCGGGATGTGTTACAGCAGCGGTGGCCCTGGGCGCCCAATTAACAGGGGAAGATTGAATGGTGGAATGTAATTAATGGAATAGTTTGTGACGCCACCTGTGGTGTTCTGCAAGTGAGATGTTAAGCCAACGCTGCATGCAGGCCCACTGGGACTGATGGTATGGTGCAGCAAAGATGTAAAAGCTCCCCACAGGTGAAGCTGTAGTCCCAGGGTGGTGTAGATGCGGTGGGCATGGGGATGTAGCAGTGCCGGAAGGGTAGGAAGCAGACAAAGACACCGCGCGGTGCAATTTCTGTACCTTTACTTGATAAATGCAGTCCAGGGTCCTGATTAAAGATGGTACCGGAGCAGGCTAGTCTGGAAGCAGCTCAGGAATTCTCTCTCAGCAGATGGGCTGTGCAGTCTCCTTCTTAGCGCTTATTTGAGTGAAGTACTCCTAGTACTGAGTTACACTGAAGTTCTTCCTACTTCTCTTATTGTCTCTTAGAACTACCTCGTATGGCAGACAGCTGTAGCCGTATTCCTCTCTTGGCTCACTCCGTGCTGTTGTGCCTCCGAGTCTTAGATGGGAGTAGGGCATTTACAGCCTCCTACTCCTCTGGTATCTGTTGCAGGACCGTTAGTATCCGTACAACCGTGGAGACCAGGCTCTAGTTCATGCGCTCTCGCTGTGAGGGTGCTCTCCTTCCTCAGCTCAACCTCCAGCTTCTCTCCCCACATCTGCACATGTGGACCTCCTCACACTCACTGACCACTCCTTCCTCTTGGCCCTCAGAGAGCACTCCTCCCTTCAAATCCGGTTCAGAGTCCCCCCCTGCTGGCCTGGAGTGGAACTGTGTTGCATGTATAGGTTAGCTGCGAGAGAGATCCTTCACTGCTTCCAAGCCTGGCATTACCCTCCCTGGAGGAAGGCAAAGCCACTGTGGCAGCCATACTCCTGGGGGTCCCACATTTCCCCCTAGTGCAAGTCAGCACTCCTGGGCTGAACAAAACATAAAAAACATATAAACATATAACAAACATAGTTGTACAAGATTTTGAAAAATGAAAAATGTACAAAAACCACAAGCTCCAAAAACAGTCCTATGATGACAAGTCCAAGCATCAATGTCCATGGTCCATTACTGGGCAAATGGGGAACTATATACAAGTTGGTGACCACACAAGTCCTGTGGTACAATGTCCATAAAACAAAACTGGCAAATTCAAAAGGCAACTCTTACAGATTACCTGTAGGCACAAAACTTGAGAACAGTTACATATATACACAATTTCAACTTTTAAATTTACTTTGCTATATACGATATCTGATGGGTGGTATACCTTGTGTAGTACGGGTAGACCTGTGTAACACTGGTGTGACTGGGGATCTTACTGTTGTCTAGTGCTCACTACTGGTGTATTTAACCTAGGTAGTATTCTCCTACTGACTCTTAGTCTCACCATGGGTATGACAGATTCACCATTGGCAGGGCGAGGGTTCTCTGGCTCCACTGCTGGTATGGCATCTGCTACCTGAACTTCTTGATTTTCAGAGTTCTCATGAGTCACTTCTTGCTGTACTACCAGTTGGGGAAATGTCAACACTGGCACCACTATTGCATCATTTACTTTAGTCCAATTTGCAGGGAATTCTCCAAGTATGGTGCTGACCTTTTCATCTTCTATGGGTTGGATGTTAACTTGTTCTTCCATTCTTTCTTTTAGCTGATCAGGGCATAATTTCAAATAATCTCTTGATATTCCTGTTGCTGTCTCTCCTCCATCTTTACTAATAAGGCACACCTTGGTATTGTCAAAGTTTGAGGGTAGAATGGTGTAGGGTTCAGCTTACCACTGATCATCCAGCTAATGCAGGCTTCTTTTCCTCTTGAGGATTTGTTCTCCTGGTGACAAGGGAACTGCAGGTGCATGCTGATTGTAGTTCCTTTCTTGCTTTTGTCTTGCCTGGGCTAAACTCTTTTCCACACATTCTTGTACTCTTTTGTATTGTTGCTGCCTCTCTGTGTCCCAGTCAGCATCTGATGATGTTACTTCAGGTGTCAGGACTCCCATGTCCAAATCAATAGGCAGTTTACCAGGCCTTGCTCTCATTAGATAGGCTGGAGTGCAGTTGGTGGAATTCACAGGAATGTGATTGTAGAGGTCTACCAGATCTGGCAACTTTTCTGGCCACAGATTCCTCTCCTCCAAAGGCAAGATCTTCAGGAGGTCGATCACCACCTGGTTCATCTTCTCACACATGCCATTGGTCTGTGGGTGGTATGGGGTTGGGTTGTCCTGATCTTGTTACAACCATACAAGTTACAGAATTCCTGGAACACTTCTGCCTCAAAGGCGGGATCTTGATCTGTAAGCACTTGCTCAGGGTATCCATGTGGTCCACAGAAGTGCTGTTGGAATGCTCTGGCTGCTGTCCTAGCAGTTTGATCTTTGACAGGCACAACTACCAGGAATCTTGAGTAGTGGTCCACGATGGTAAGAGCATAGATGTAGGCTGACCGGCTTGGAACCAGCTTCACATGGTCCAGGGCTACCAACTCAAGTGGCTGTTTGGTGATGATTGGCTGCAGAGGAGCCCTCTGGCTGTCTCGATCCTTTCTGCGCAGGTTACATTGTCCACACTCCCGGCACCACCTCTCAATAGCTTTCCTCATACCAGCCCAATAGAACCTCTCCTGTTGTGAGCTCATCTGTTCATTCACCTTTTGTGTCTGAGGATCTCCCTCTTCTGGTGAAGGAAGATAGTGAGGCTGATTTGGATGAAAGAAATCAAACACCTGATCAGGTGGATTGTGACTGGGTAACAGGAACTTCAGACTGGATATAAGGCAGCTGACGCCCTTCTGAGTGGCTGGTGATTTCTCTGCTGGATTCTTGGAGACCAGTCTGATTCCTGCTTCCCAAAGATAAGTTTTTGCTCTGCTATTGAACTTATTAGTTTTGGTTTTGTTTACCTTGTTTTGGAGTTCAGCCATCCCCGGCTGGGGGTGTGCTGGATTCTTATTCCTTGATCAGTGTTCTCTTTTGCTCTGCTTTCAGAATATTCTGAGTGCTGATATAGGGTTTGAAGTCTAGTGACTTCAGGGTCCTTTTTGCTTATCAGTTGTGTTGGTAATATTTTTAGCAGGGTTTTCTCGGATTGCAGACAGCAGCTTTTCTGTCCTGTCCTTTTTAGTTAGCTTGGGCTCCATCGTTTGCTCATCCTATCTTTCGATCTGTGTTAGTGTTTCATCTTGCTTCACCGTCATTATATGTTGGGGGCTGCCTATTGCTTTGGGGTCTGCTCTGGGGCAGTCAGTTTTTCCCTTTTCTCTCTTTAGGCTTATTTACATTTCCGGCTGTGACGAGGTGTCTAGGATCACCGTAGGAACACTCCACGGCTACTGCTAGTTGTGTGATAGGATTAGGGGTCTGCAATCTGCTAGTTTCCAACCTCTCTGATTTTCTGGGCTGAACTTGCCTTTTTGTTTTTTCCTCCTCGGTGACTCAATCATAACAGAATCACCAGCCATACCGCAGATTCTAGGGTACTCAATAGCAGGAAAGAATTGTAAAAAAAAAAAAGTGTCAGAATTTTTTTTGTGTGTATATTTTTTCCTCTTTTTCTCTGAGGCCGTAGGAGGAATATTTTTTTTTTCTGATGGAGTTTAAGCAATTGTCTGATCGTGTGGATTAGCTTGCTGCTGAAGTGCGAGGAATTTCCGCCTATCTTGCTCATTCACACACTGCTGAGCCAAAAATCCCCACTCCTAATGTGTTTTTTGGGGATCTGTCTAAATTTTTGAATTTTAAGAATAATTGTAAATTATTTCTTGCCTTGAAGCCTAACTTATCGGGGAACTCTGCGCAGCAGGTTAAAATTGTCATCTCCTTGCTGCGTGGCGATCCCCAGGATTGGGCATTTTCTTTAGTACCAGATGATCCTATTCTAACAAATGTGGACGCATTTTTTCAGGCCTTGGGGTTGTTGTATGATGAACCTAATGTGATTGATCAAGCTGAAAAGACCCTGTTGGCATTGAGCCAGGGTCAAGATTCTGCAGAACTGTACTGTAAAAAATTCCGAAAGTGGGCGGTCCTCACCACTTGGAAAGATGGTGCCTTGGCAGCTCTCTTTCGGAAGGGTTTGTCAGAAACCGTAAAAGATTCTATGGTGGGATTTCCTGTTCCCTCTGGTCTTGACGATTCTATGTCATTAGCCATTCAGGTTGATCGGCGTTTACGTGAACGTAAAATTACACGGGAAATGCTGCCACCTGTTGAACAAATGTCTAAACCTATGCAATGTGATACAGTTTTGTCTAGGGCGCAACGTCAGGAGTTTAGAAGACGTAATAAGCTGTGTTTTTTCTGTGGAGATGCTTCTCATGTTATTTCTGTCTGCCCTAAATGAGAGAAACGTTTTGCACACACATTTGCTGTAGGTGGTGTACAACCTAAGTTTCTTCTGGCAATTACTCTGATCTGCTCCCTGTCCACATTTTCCGCTAAAGCCTTAGTGGATTCAGGAGCGGCTTTGAACCTAATGGATTTGGATTTTGCTACACGTTGTGGTTTCCCTATGACACCCCTGCGGACGCCTATTCCTATGAGGGGTATTGATGCTACTCCGTTGGCGAAGAATAAACCTCAGTTTTGGACCCAGGTGGTAATGCGGGTCGCCCCAGACCATCAAGAAAATTGCAGATTTTTGGTGTTGCATAATTTGCATGATACCATCGTTCTGGGTTCCCCTGGTTGCAAATCCATAATCCAGTTTTGGATTGGAAATCTGTGTCTGTGGTGAGTTGGGGTTGTCGGTGTGCTCTTAGTGACACTCCTGTTTTCTCCACCTCTCCCCAGTCGCATGAGGTTCCTGACTATTTGGCTGATTTTTATGATGTGTTTAGTGAGAGCAAGTCTTCGTCTTTGCCTCCTCATAGGAGTTATGACTGCACAATTGAGCTGAGTCCGGGGTGTAAATTTCCCAAGGGTCGACTTTTTAATTTATCTGTACCCGAACATGAGGCTATGCGTTCTTATATTAAGGAGTCGTTGGAGAAGGGTCATATTAGACCATCCTCTTCACCCTTGGGTGCTGGGGTTTTTTTTGCGGCCAAGAAGGATGGTTCATTAAGGCCCTGTAGTGACTATCGCTCCCTTAACAAAATTACTGTTAAATATCAGTATCCATTACCCCTGATTTCTGACCTATTTTCTAGAGTTGAAGGTGCTTGCTGGTTTACCAAGCTTGACCTCAGGGGGACGTATAATCTTATTCGCATTAAGCATGGGGATGAATGGAAGACAGCGTTTAATACTCCTGAGGGACATTTTGAGTACCTGGTGATGCCTCTTGGGCTCACTAACGCCCCTTCTGTCTTCCAGTGCTTCATGAATTATATTTTCCGGGACTTTGTGGATAAGTTTCTGATCATCTATTTGGATGATATTTTGATCTTTTCCAGGGATTGCGACTCTCATGTGGAACATGTTCGGACTGTGTTCCTGATTTTGAGGGAAAACTCCCTGTATATTAAGGGATCGAAATGTCTTTTTGGTGTACAGAGAATTTCATTTTTGGGATTTATCTTGTCTCCGTCAACTATTGAAATGGACCCGGCCAAGGTACAGGCCATTTATGATTGGGTTCAGCCCACTTCTTTGAAGGCTCTCCAGAAGTTTTTTGGGTTTGCTAATTTTTATTGTAAGTTTATAGCCAATTTTTCTGTTTTTGACAAACCATTGACTGATTTGACTAAGAAGGGCGCTGATTTGCTGAATTGGTCTCCAGAGGCTGTTTCTTCTTTTCAGGAGCTGAAGCGGAGGTTCACTTCTTCTCTGGTTTTGCGACAACTCGATGTCTCACTTCCATTTCAGGTGGAGGTGGATGCTTCAGAGACTGGTGCAGGAGCTGTTTTGTCCCAAAAGGATCCTGTAACATCTAAAATGAACCCCTGTGCCTTCTTTTCCTGAAAGTTCTCTCCTTCGGAACGCAACTATGATGTGGGGAATCGAGAACTGTTGGCCATGAAGTGGGCATATGAGGAGTGGAGACATTGGTTGGAGGGAGCTAGACATCAAGTTGTGGTCCTCACTGACCACAAGAATTTGATCTACCTTGAGTCGGCTAAATGCTTGAATCCGAGACAGGCCAGGTGGGCCTTGTTTTTCACGCGTTTTGATTTTGTGGTCTCCTTTCTTCCGGGCACTAAGAACGTTAAGGCTGATGCCCTCTCTAGGAGATTTTTGACTGATTCTCCTATTGTGACCAAGCCTGCTACCATCTTAGGTGAGGGGGTGGTTCTTTCTGCCATCTCGCCCGTTTTGAGACGTGCTCTGGAGAAGTTTCAGGAGGATAAACCTGAGCGTTGTCCTAGTGGTAGGTTGTATGTTCCTGACCAATGGAGGAGGAAAGTAATGTCTGAGGTTCATTGCTCCGCGTTGGCTGGTCATCCAGGTATTTTTGGTACTAGAGATTTGGTGAGTCGGTCTTTTTGGTGGCCTGCCTTGTCTCGTGATATCAGAAATTTTGTGCAGTCCTGTGGGACTTGCTCCCGATCTAAGCCTTGTTCTCGTTCTAGTGGGTTGTTGATGCCCTTGCCGGTGCCCAGGAGGCCATGGACCCATATTTCAATGGATTTTATTTCTGATCTGCCTGTCTCTCAGAGGATGACTGTTATCTGGGTGATTTTTGATAGATTCTCTAAGATCGTCCATCTTGGACCACTCCCTAAGTTGCCATCTTCCTCAGAGTTGGTGCCCTTGTTTTTGCAACAGGTGGTTCGCTTGCACGGGATTCCTGAGAACATTGTATCGGACAGAGGAGTTCAGTTTGTCTCTAGATTCTGGAGGACCTTTTGTTCCAAGTTGGGAATTCAGTTGTCCTTCTCCTCTGCGTTTCACCCTCAGACCAATGGGCAGACGGAGAAAACAAACCAGACTTTGGAGGCTTATTTGAGATGTTTTATATCTGCTGATCAGGATGATTGGGTCTCATTTTTACCCTTGGCTGAATTTGCTATTAAATAATAGAGCTAGTTCTGCCACTTTGATGTCACCCTTTTTCTGTAACTTTGGGTTTCATCCTCGATTTTCTTCAGGGCAGGTGGAGTCTTCTGCCTGTCCAGGGGTTGACACTGTGGTGGAAAGAATGCAGCAGATTCGGGACCAAGTGGTGGATAAGTTGTCTCTTTCCCAGGAAAAGGCCCAGTGGTTTTCTAACCGGCATAGGACCATTGGTCCCCGGTTTAAGGTGGGTGATATGGTCTGGTTGTCATCAAAGAATATCTCTGTGAAGGTGGCTTCTCCAAAGTTTAAACCTAGATTTATTGGACCTTTTCGGTTGGCTCTTCCTGTCACATTTAAGATTCATAATGTGTTTCATAAGTCCTTGTTGAAGAGGTTTGTTGAACCAGTGGTTCCTATGGCGGCACCTCCAGACCCTGTGTTGGTTGAAGGTAACATGGAATATGAGGTAGAGAAGATACTGGATTCCCGTCTGGCTAGACGGAGACTCCAGTATTTAGTTAAGTGGAAGGGTTATGGTCAGGAGGATAATTCCTGGGTCTCTGCCTCTGATATTCATGCCGAAAGATTGGTGCATGCTTTTCATCGGGCTCATCCTGATCGGCCTGGTGGCTTGGAGGAGGGTTCGGTGACTGTTGTGAGCTTATCTGTTCATTCACCTTTTGTGTCCGAGGATCTCCCTCTTCTGGTGAAGGACGGTAGTGAGGCTGATTTGGATGAAAGAAACCAAATACCTGATCAGGTGGATTGTGACTGGGTTACAGGAACTTCAGACTGGATATAAGGCAGCCGACAATTCAGCCCCACAATTCAAAAGGCGTACAGGTACTCTCCCTTTACATACATCAACCACCCCTCTGGCTGTCAGGACAGTGGGCCTGCTGTCAGAGTATACTGGTTCTACCAATGCCTGGTAATCCTTCCCTCTGAGGCCTATAGCTGCCCGACACCAAATCAACATTTCACATCTGGGGGGTATTGCAATGGGGAAAGCATCACTCACTCTGACACTACCAATTTCTCCGCCAGAGAGTTCTACCTGTTGTCTTTGCCTCAGGGCCTTGATCTCCTTCTGTAGGACTCGTTGTTCACTGGAACCAGCAGTCTCAGCCACCTGTTGCAACAAGACAATAACCTCGGAAAGACAATTTTCAATTACATTGGTACCAAGAGTTGTCATGGGATTACATTCACGTCGATCAATATCCAAAACTATCAGACCTTGAGATTTTAACTCCACCCTCCCCACTTTAACAGTTATTTCTTTACATCCTATCTGTGGCAAAGACTGGCCATTACTGGCAACTACTGTTAGTTCATCAGTTGGGCCATGGGTGAGTTCGGAATCAGCCCAATACTGCTTTTAGAGGATATAGGGCATAGTGGTCACCTGGGAGCCAGTGTCCAGCAAAGCGTTCATGGGGATGCCGTCAATCACCACTGTAAGGATCGGTCTCCCTCCCACATACTTGGCTCCCCAGTTCCTTGGGCCTTGTGGTCCTACTCCTGGGGGTTGGCCCTCTGCCCCAGGGGTTGCTCGTTTAAAGGACAAAATCTTGCAAGATGACCTGCCTTGTAGCAGCGATGACAGATGGGATGTCCGTCCTGGTCATAGCGATCGTTGTTCCTTCCTCGGAGTGGCGGGGTTCTCCTCCTCTGGAGCTACGGGACATCCTCTGGACTGGAAGCAAGCTGGATCTTTTCTTTGGAGGACACCTGCAGGGACTGCACGGTTTTGGTAAGTGCAGTCATCCCTTTGGTCAACTCCTGGACCTGAAGACGCAGCTGTTCTTTAGGATCTTTATCCAGAGTCTGTGCATCAGCCTCCACAGGAATGGAAGGGAAAGATGTTGCTTCCTGGTGGTAGGTGATCGCTGGGTGCCTAGGGGGCGCTGGATGGCTGTCAGTTGATTCCTGCAGGACCTGAATAGCCCTGTCCTTAAAATCAGCAAAGTCCAGATCAGGGTTTTGCAGGGTTATGATGCGCAACTGTCCTCTGTGGGTACTGGATAGGAGTCCTTCAATGAACTGCTCCTTTAACAGTTTTTCTTCCTCCTTCACACTGTCAGGATCAACTTGCTTAACTGCTCGCAGCGCCTCCTGCAGGTTAAGAGCATAGTCCCTTATACTGTCCTTCGTTCTCTGCTTACATCCAAAGAATCACATCTTGATTTCAGCTGCAGTGCTGGTGTCAAAGGTGCTTCTCAGCTTGGCAAGAATCTTTTTAACAGTCTCTTTTTCAGTGTCCTGCCAGGCTTTCACCTCTCTCTGTGCTGCACCCGTTAGCTGTCCAATAAAGATATTCACTTTCTGGCTTTCAGACAGATGGTATACTTTAAACAAATTGCACAGTCTTTCTTTAAATTCACTCAGGGTATGTGACTCACCCGAGTACTGCGGTAGCCAGGCCGCTCCCGGTATATAGGGCATAGACAGCGGCATTATGGGGACCGCTGCGGTGGATGCTACTCCTTGCGGCGCTGAGGGGTTGGCGGCGGCGTCCGCCGCTACATTGCTGCTTGGCACAGACATTCTCTTCCCCCCTAGTTAACGTTAGCCAGGGCCGGGGGTTGTGTGAGCTCACCGGCGGCCGCTTCACAGGCCCGATGCCCCGGGCTGTAGGCCTCAGCTCCTCCCCTTCTCACGCGCTGTCCTCTCTTCCCGCGCGGCACTTCACTTCTTCGAGCTCTGCGGCAGGCTCCGCCAACGAAGGCCTGCCCCTTTTTCTTCCCGCGCTCGCCAAGCAGCGCGGCAATGGCGGCAATTGGTGCCAATTTCACACACAGTCTTTTACACAAACACAGTCTATGGCACACAGGACCCGGGGGGTACCAGGCTCCGTAATCCTGTTTGTGACGCCAAGTTGGGTCGCCCCCCCAGGGCTGTGGGATATTCGGTACCGGGCCGGTGTCTGCGGGATGTGTCACAGCAGCGGTGACCCGGTCCGTGGCCCTGGGCGCCCAATTAACAGGGGAAGATTGAATGGTGGAATGTAATTAATGGAATAGTTTGTGACGCCACCTGTGGTGTTCGGCAAGTGAGATGTTAAGCCAACGCTGCATGCAGGCCCACTGGGACTGATGGTATGGTGCAGCAAAGATATACAAGCTCCCCACAGGTGAAGCTGTAGTCCCAGGGCAGTGTAGATGTGGTTGGCACGGGGATGTAGCAGTGCCGGAAGGGTAGGAAGCAGACAAAGACACCGCGCGGTGCAATTTCTGTACCTTTACTTGATAAATGCAGTCCAGGGTCCTGATTAAAGATGGTACCGGAGCAGGCTAGCCTGGAAGCAGCTCAGGAATTCTCTCTCAGCAGATGGGCTGTGCAGTCTCCTTCTTAGCGCTTATTTGAGTGAAGTACTCCTAGTACTGAGTTACACTTCCTACTTCTCTTATTGTCTCTTAGAACTACCTCGTATGGCAGACAGCTGTAGCCGTATTCCTCTCTTGGCTCACTCTGTGCTGTTGTGCCTCAGAGTCTTAGATGGGAGTAGAGCATTTACAGCCTCCTACTCCTCTGGTATCTGTTGTAGGACCATTAGTATCCGTACAACCGTGGAGACCAGGCTCCAGTTCATGAGCTCTCGCTGTGAGGGAGCTCTCCTTCCTCAGCTCAACCTCCAGCTTCTCTCCCCATGTCTGCACACATGGACCTCCTCACACTCACTGACCACTCCTTCCTCTTGGCCCTCAGAGAGCACTCCTCCCTTCAAATCCGGTTCAGAGTCCCCCCTGCTGGCCTGGAGTGGAACTGTGTTGCATGTATAGGTTAACTGCGAGAGAGACTCTTCACTGCTTCCAAGCCTGGCATTACCCTCCCTGGAGGAAGGCAAAGCCACTGTGGCGGCCATACTCCTGGGGGCGCCACATACGCCCAGCAGGAAGCTGACAGCGAGAAACGGTCCAGGACATTCTCGCGCGATCAGCGATAGACAGCGGGGGAGCCGGTCGGAGGTAAGTATCAGACATAGCGATATCGCTAGCAATATCGCTATAACATCACAAAACCAGTGACGATATAGCGATATTGCTAGCGATATCGCTTAGTGTGACAGGCCCTAAAGACATTGATAGGAATTCTTGATTGTGAGCCCCATCGGGGACAGTGCCAATAATGTCTGTAAAGCGCTGTGGAATTAATGGCGCTATATAAATGAGTAAAATAAATAAATAAAATATATCCCTTCTTGATATATTCCTAGATCATGTTACAAAAAAATGTGTGCGATGGCTTGCCTCCTCTGCTTTTTTAAATACCCTTTTTAATTTGTTTGTCTATCATCATGTTTTATCCTTTGTTTGTTTTTGTATGTTATGTTTGGTGTCTCTAATAAAAGGTCGTTTATATTAAATTGTACTATTCATGCATTTGTCTTTAATTACTTCAGTATAATTTTTCTTTGCTCATGTGGTTTTTCTTGTTTAAATAGTATCTTTATCTATTAAACTTCATATAGTATTATATTATTTTAAGGTACCAAATTACTCTTAAATTTTTTGGTTTAAAATATAATAGATAATGTTGTACCGTATATTAAAGAAGCACTCCTCCTCCTCCCATCAAATTTTTTAACCTCTTAACATATTGCAGTTGTAAGCAGGTTAAACGGATGCAGTATGTAGGGGATTGCAGAGCAGCATGGTATAACAATATCATTTATTCTTTTAATAGTAAAAGTTAAAGTAATCTCACAGGCAGTTAATAGGCAATAGCAAAGAGCTATTGGAACAACAAGGGTTAAATGAAATAACAAAACGAGTGTGACAGTCCAAATTTCAAATAACACTATCATAGCTCCTGGTGGGGTCCTTAGTCCACAGTCCGATGAGAGTATTAGTACTGGCAATGGCTGATGTGGGGTCCTCAGATGGAGTATAAAGTTAATAATCCGTCTTCTATCGGCAGTGGGCGGTCACCGGTTTTGCCCGCTGAGTCCCTAGTCCATTTATCTGCGGAGTAAAAGAGTAAAGCTCTCCGCTAGGTTCCTCGTGACACGTCTCTCTGAGCAGCTGCCGTCAACTGAATGGCTGCTCTGCACAGCTCTACACGGCGAACGCTCCTCTGTGTGCCAGACGACACCCGGATGCCTGCGCTGGAATGCTCTGCCCGACACGCACTGCTCTGATACCAGAAAGACTATCACACAGTAAGTTTCTCATGTGGCCGCCCCGGATCTGTGCTCTGCGGCCCTTATCTATGCTGCGCGCCTGTCACTGCTCGCGGCGCAGGTCCTCACTCACTGTGTCGCTCAAGCGCTCAGGAGATCTTGGCCATAGTACATCTCCACACAGTCTGAAACCCTATGGAGCGTGCTGCACGCCTTCTTCTGCTCGCGCTGCCGGTGGGAAACTTTCTCCTCACTACCTGGCTTAGTCACGCCCCCATCTTACCGGGTCATGGTGCCTGTCCTGTCCTCTATTCTTTCCCCCCCGGGCAACATGGCACGCAGCCTCAGCAGTTCTGGACCCAGCATGCTACAGGCACCTGCAGCCCAGTCTTCTTCCTTACACAATCATCATATTATATGGCACTGTGTACATATAATTGCTCATTTTCCCTTTCTACCCAGCTAATTCTTCTCTTTTCTCTGCTCTATGTAGAAAAAGGAAGTCTCTTGTCCCTGCATGACTCATTCCCCTCTTCAACTCCTGACCCAGCTGTTACGCTCCTCCCCACTGCCAGGGACTATTTCAATGATGACTCATGCAGAGAAAATTGACCTCCTGTTTCTACATAGAGCTAATAAGGATTCAGCTAGTGAGTTTTAATCACGTGATGTCTTAGACCTACTGGAAAAGAGAATATTTTGCTAGGCAGATAGGCAAATTCAGCAATTGTAACTACACAGTGCTATATAATATGATGACTGCAATATAGGATAAAAAAATTTGATGGGAGGAGAAGGAGTGCTACTTTTAATCATTTAGCCTTTGTTCACATTAGTGTTCAAATGATATTCTTATAATATCATGTAATGTTATATATCACCTTATATATCACCTATTCACAGATCTGAAAGGTCAGACCCTCATTAAATGGGAACAGAAGACATGCAAGATTCCTGTAGGGTTACTGTGAATAGCTAAGTTCTGTTCTTGGCTATCTTCCCCAGCCTTATACACTTTAACGGGAGATTCAGCAAGCATACCTGGCAAGCGCCTCCTTCAAACAGGAGAAGTAAGCCTTGCATTTAGGCAATTGTTGGTGGTCTCAGATGTTGAACCCCAACCAATCCTGTGGGTAGGTGATAACTTGTCATACTTTAAAGCTCCATTAGTAGAGTTCATCCTGGCTTGTGTAAGGTTTTCATTTTTTTTATTGCTATTTGATTTTTCTGTTTTTCATCTAGGGAAGGTTAATTGCAAAAGGAACTCTTAGAGTGCTAGTAAGAAGTGACCCTCATATATTGGTCAGTGACAGCATATAATAATAATCATCATAATTTTTATTTTGTATAGTGCCAACTAGAGTTGAGCGACTTTTGGTTTTTTAGGGTCGCGTTTCGTTTCGTGAAACCCGACTTTTCCAAAAGTCGGGTCGAGCAAGATCGTCCGATTATAGGGAAAAGTCGGGGTCGTCACGAAACCCAAAGTAAGTCAATGGGGAATAAAAATCGGCAGTGAGAGGAGGACAGGAAACACACCTACAGTGCCCATTTGAATGCCAAAAGCATCAATTCTTCTTACTTAAGCTTGTCAACCTTAATTAACTTCATAATACAAGTTACGCACTGAAAAATGGGGGTTATTTGGCTAAGGTTGTGGGGGGGGGGAGGGCTGGCTGCAGGTTTTCATGTGCCCTGGGCGAAAGAGCGCCCCTTTAACACATACCACAACTCATCATGCTCCGATACGGCAGATAAATAGCGGTATAGTACAATGAAAAATACCTCACTTTTTACATCTCATGACGAGGCCCATCTATTTCTCCATACAGAATCATTGGTCCCATATAATGTTTGAAACAGTATATGATGAGCTCCACATAATGCTACAGTATATGTTGGTCCCAATGGATGAAGCTCCACTGTCTTATGGGCCCAAATAATGCTCCAAACATAATGGGCCCCATTTCTAATGCTCTAGTGTATAATGGGCCCTGTAAATGCTGCTCCAGTGTCTGATGTCCACCTTTGGAATGTTCCAGTGTATGGTGGGCCCCATCTATCATTCTCCAGAGTATAGTGCTCCCCAAAAATTGCTGTCCCAACACTGAAAACAATCAAATAAGTCTCCTCGCTAGGGAATCCCTGTACTTGTCTGGACAGGTGCTGTAGCTTGCTTAACAGCTCGCCAGCCGTTCTCACGCCCAGTATGGATTGCACGTGATTGCACAAAGGTTAGAAAGGGTACCGTATCCCTGGATAACATGTATGGATAGCGTACACATTCAAAATATATGTGTTACACCGCTCCGCCATACTCACCCGGCCTCCGCTTCCACGCCGCAGTCGCCCTCCGCTCCCACGCCGCAGCCTCTCTCCACCCGACGGCCGCGGCGGTCACCTGAGACAGACCCGCGACCCATGCCTTCCCTGCATGCTATGCGCATGCGCCATAGGCCGCGGCCGCGCCTCCTTCCTGCTTCTTATGCTCCGGCTGTGCCCTGACCCGGAAGCACATTTGGACCAATGGCTGACCAGACGGGGCCATATCAGGCCGCTTCCCCCTGAGGGAGGAGCCTGATCGTTGTGTTTCCTGACACTCTGGCCTCGCTCCATCGTGCACACTCTGCTCCTGCAGTTCCTGTCTCGGCTGCTCCTCACAGCAGCTTCTCAGTCCTGCTACCCGTGTTCCTGTCGTCCTACTCCAGTCCTGCCTTGTGTTCCTGCCGTCCTACTCCAGTCCTGCCTTCACTGTTCCTGCCATCCTACTCCAGTCCTGCCATGTGTTCCTGCCGTCCTACTCCAGTCCTGTCTTCAGTGCTCCTGCCGTCCTACTCCAGTCTCAGTCTTACTCCGGTCCATCCTGAGCCGCCCCTCTCGGTACCGGCTACCGTGGTACTCGAACCCCTGGGCCTGCTCCTAACGGTCCCTGTATAGGGGTCCGTTCCACCTGGCAGCTCGCCCGGGGTCCCTCGGTGCCACGGTCCAGAGGGTCCACTCTCGGAGCTCCCGCTCCTGACCACCCACGCTAACAGTACGATCAGGCCATGGACTCCGCCGGTACTACGGCTGCTACCCAGAAAGAGTTGCTATTCCTACGGGAGAATCAGGGGCGCATTATGTCAATCATGAAGTCGATGGACACCCGTTTGTCGGCCTTACAGGTGGCCGATCCTGGAAATGCCACTCAGCTGGCCAGTCTCCAACAGGAGCTGGGCCAGCAGCAAGATACTCAAACCCACATTTTGTCCTACATGGCCTCCTTTGATAGTCGCTTGTCGGCCCTCCAGGCTGCCGCTGCAGTGCCGACTCCTCCCCCTGCGTCTGCTGCTCATCCGACGCCCCGCCTCGCCAAGCCGCCTCGTTTCACCGGGGATCCCAAGCTCTGTAGGGGGTTCTTAAATCAGTGTAGTCTCCACTTTGAATGGCTGCCGCAGCAATATCCCTCGGACCGGGCCAAAGTGGCCTTCATCATGTCCCATCTGGAGGGAGAGGCCCTTTCTTGGGTAAACCCGCTCTGGGAACGTGACAACCCGGTCGTTTCGAGTCTCCCGGTTTTCCTGGATACGTTTCGTAAGGTTTTCGATGAGCCGGGCCGGTTAGCCTCTCTCACTGAGTCACTCTTTAACTTACACCAGGGCTCTCTCACGGTCGGACAGTACGCTATTCGCTTTCGCACTATTTCCTCTGAGCTCGGCTGGAATAACGCAGCTTTGGTGGGGGCATTCTGGCGCGGTCTTTCTAGTAAAATAAAGGATGAACTCGCTGGTCGAGATACCCCGTCCACCTTAGAGGACCTTATCTCGCTGGCTACCCGCATTGACCTGCGCTTCCTGGAGCGCGCTCGGGAGTCAGTGAGAGACAGGCGCTCCTCCAGGTCAGTTCCTCCTTTCACTCAGTCGGCCAGCTCACGTTCAGTCGGATCTTCTTCCCTCTCTTCGGGTGAGTCCATGCAGATAGATCATCTCAGGTTGGCCGAGTTACGTCAGAGAGAGAGACGGGCACAAGGTCTGTGCCTCTATTGCGGTCATTCGTCACACTATATCCGCACCTGTCCTAAGAGACAGGGAAACGACTCCACCTAGGTCAGGTAAGAGAGGCCTTCCTAGGTGATGATGATGATTCCTCTCAACCCCTTACGATTTCTGTGCTTTTGGTTTCAGGAGGGAGGCGTGGTTCCGAGGTGGCCTACGTGGATTCGGGCTCAGCGGGTAACTTCATTCGGCCGGAAGAGGTAGACAAATACCAAATTCCTGTAGTCACTCTATCTAACCCAATTCAGATTGCCACCGTGGATGGCAAACCGCTACAGGTGACCGTCACCTTGGTCACTGAAGAGGTGGAATTGCAAATCGGAGCCTTACATCGAGAGAAGATAGCCTTTTACGTTTTACCTAAGCTCTCTCACGCCATTCTACTCGGTCTTCCATGGTTAAGGACTCATCAGCCTGTTCTCGACTGGTCTTCTGGGGAGATACTCCGCTGGGGGCACCCGTGCCAAGCTCGCTGTCTGACTCCTGTCCGCCTGGCGGCCGCTCCACGGTCACCTCCAGACCTCCCGGGTCTTCCTCCAGCTTACAGCTCCTACGCCGATGTTTTTGATAAGAAGGAAGCAGAGGTCCTCCCTCCACACCGGCCGTTTGACTGCCCAATTGAACTTGTTTCTGGTTCAACCCCCCCAAGGGGCAGAATCTACCCTCTGTCTCCCGTGGAGACCACCGCCATGTCCGAGTACGTCCGAGAGAACCTCGCCAAAGGCTTTATACGGAAATCCTCTTCGCCCGCGGGAGCCGGGTTCTTCTTCGTCAAAAAGAAGGACGGGACTCTACGGCCATGCATTGACTATAGGGGCTTGAATGAGATTACCATCAAGAACAGGTACCCTCTTCCACTCATTCCGGAACTGTTTGACCGTCTCAGAGGGGCTCGGGTCTTTACCAAGCTGGACCTCAGAGGAGCCTACAATCTGGTCCGTATCCGTGCAGGTGACAAGTGGAAGACCGCTTTCAACACTCGAGATGGCCATTACGAGTACCTGGTCATGCCCTTCGGTCTTTGCAATGCTCCTGCGGTCTTTCAAGAGTTCGTCAACGAGATCTTCCGGGATCTCTTGTACTCCTGTGTGGTCGTGTACTTAGACGACATCCTCGTCTTCTCGCCGGACCTCTCGTCCCACAGAAAGAGTGTCCGCCTGGTGCTTCAGCGTCTTCGGGAGAACCGTCTGTATGCAAAGATCGAGAAATGTCTCTTCGAACAGACCTCTCTGCCATTTCTGGGATACATTATCTCCGACGCTGGTCTAAGGATGGATCCCGAGAAGTTGTCTGCCATCCTCAAATGGCCTCGCCCCGTCGGATTAAAGGCGATACAACGATTCCTCGGGTTCGCCAACTATTACCGGCAATTTGTCTCCCACTTCTCCGCGATCACAAGACCCATTTCTGTGCTCACCCGTAAAGGGTCTACTTCCAAGGATTGGTCTCCTGAGGCAGAGGAGGCCTTTCTGTCCCTAAAACGGGCTTTCTCCACGGCTCCGGTCCTGCATCGCCCTGAGAGCGATCGACCTTTTGTACTCGAGGTGGACGCTTCCTCGACTGGTGCCGGGGCGGTGCTGTCCCAGAGAACCGCCTCCAGTCGCCTGCACCCTTGTGGCTTCTTCTCGAAGGCCTTTTCTCCATCCGAGTGTAACTACTCGATCGGTGACCGGGAACTTTTGGCCATCAAGTTGGCCTTGGAGGAATGGCGCCACCTCCTGGAAGGAGCTGTCCATCCTTTTGTCATCTTCTCGGACCACAAGAATCTGGCCTATCTCCAGTCTGCCCAGAGACTAAACCCTCGCCAGGCCAGATGGTCTTTATTTTTTGCCCGATTTGATTTCGAGCTCCGATTCCGTCCCGGCAGCAAGAATTCCAAAGCCGACGCCCTGTCCAGGGTCTTCCAACCACACGAATCCACGGAGGAACCGTCACATATCATTGATCCCACTAGGATCATCACCGTGGCTCCAGTGAACTGGCTTACTCCTCCGCCTGGCAAGACGCTTGTGCCAGAGAATCTCAAGCAAAAGGTTCTTCTATGGGGGCACTCCTCCAAACTGGCCGGCCATGCCGGAACTAAGAAGACCCTTGATCTTATCAAACGTCACTACTGGTGGCCCTCACTTCGCCAAGATGTACTCGATTTTGTGGCTTCTTGTCCATCCTGTGCAAAGAACAAGGTACCACGGAGATCTCCGTCTGGCTTGTTGCTTCCGTTGCCTGTCCCTACGGTTCCTTGGGAGAACATCGCCATGGATTTCATCACCGACCTACCCTGCTCTGCGGGCTGCTCAGTCATTCTGGTGGTGGTGGATCGTTTTTCCAAGATGGCTCACTTCATCCCTCTGCCCGGTCTTCCCTCAGCGCCGGAGCTGGCCGAGATCTTCATTCATCAAGTCTTCAGGCTTCATGGACTACCTCGACGCATTGTGTCTGACCGAGGGGTTCAGTTTACCTCCAAGTTCTGGCGTTCGCTTTGTAAGCTTATGAACGTTTCCCTCGACTTCTCCTCGGCCTACCATCCACAGTCCAACGGACAAGTAGAGCGTACCAACCAGACGCTTACGGGATACTTACGCCACTTCTCTAACGCCCACCAGAACGATTGGGTCAGCTTACTCCCCTGGGCAGAGTTCGCTTATAACAACCATGCTGGTGAGTCTTCGGCCAAGTCTCCGTTTTTCATTGTTTTTGGCAGACATCCTGGTGTCCCTCTTCCGATAACCCCTGCCTCTGAGGTACCCGCGGCCAATGCCTTGTCCTCGGAATTTTCTAAGATTTGGGCTGAGACCAACACATCACTCAAGAGATCCGCTGATCAGATGAAGAACTATGCAGACAAAAAGAGGTTGGATTCTCCTCCGTATCGTGTTGGCGATAAGGTCTGGCTCTCCTCCAAATTCGTCCGACTAAAACTGCCCTCCTACAAGTTGAGTCCACGCTACATCGGTCCTTTTGAAATTCTGGGACGTATTAACGAAGTTGCCTACAAATTGAGGTTGCCTGCTTCGCTCCGGATCCCGAACACCTTTCACGTCTCTCTCCTGAAGCCTGTGGTGCTGAATCGTTTCCATTCCTCGCTTGATCTTGGTCCTCAGCCGGTGGGTGCCGACAACGTTTTTGAAGTGCAGGACATCCTCGCTGTGAAAAGGGTTAGAGGTAGGACTTTCTTTCTCGTTGATTGGAAGGGCTTTGGTCCTGAGGAGAGATCCTGGGAGCCTCGGGAGAATATTAATGCTCCCCGTATCCTCAAGAGGTTTCTTGTTAATCTCCGGGGGGGGCGGCTTAGGGGAGGGGGTACTGTTACACCGCTCCGCCATACTCACCCGGCCTCCGCTTCCACGCCGCAGTCGCCCTCCGCTCCCACGCCGCAGCCTCTCTCCACCCGACGTCCGCGGCGGTCACCTGAGACAGACCCGCGACCCATGCCTTCCCTGCATGCTATGCGCATGCGCCATAGGCCGCGGCCGCGCCTCCTTCCTGCTTCTTATGCTCCGGCTGTGCCCTGACCCGGAAGCACATTTGGACCAATGGCTGACCAGACGGGGCCATATCAGGCCGCTTCCCCCTGAGGGAGGAGCCTGATCGTTGTGTTTCCTGACACTCTGGCCTCGCTCCATCGTGCACACTCTGCTCCTGCAGTTCCTGTCTCGGCTGCTCCTCACAGCAGCTTCTCAGTCCTGCTACCCGTGTTCCTGTCGTCCTACTCCAGTCCTGCCTTGTGTTCCTGCCGTCCTACTCCAGTCCTGCCTTCACTGTTCCTGCCGTCCTACTCCAGTCCTGCCTTGTGTTCCTGCCGTCCTACTCCAGTCCTGTCTTCAGTGCTCCTGCCGTCCTACTCCAGTCTCAGTCTTACTCCGGTCCATCCTGAGCCGCCCCTCTCGGTACCGGCTACCGTGGTACTCGAACCCCTGGGCCTGCTCCTAACGGTCCCTGTATAGGGGTCGGTTCCACCTGGCAGCTCGCCCGGGGTCCCTCGGTGCCACGGTCCAGAGGGTCCACTCTCGGAGCTCCCGCTCCTGACCACCCACGCTAACAATATGTCTCAGGAGGCAGGCTCAGACGGTGTCAGGCACAGTATGGATTGCACGTGATTGCACAAAGGTTAGAAAAGGTACCGTATCCCCGGATAACATGTATGGATAGCGTACACATTCAAAATATATGTCTCAGGAGGCAGGCTCAGACGGTGTTAGGCCCAGTATGGATTGCACGTGATTGCACAAAGGTTAGAAAGGGTACCGTATCCCCGGATAACATGTATGGATAGCGTACACATTCAAAATATATGTCTCAGGAGGCAGGCTCAGACGGTGTTAGGCCCAGTATGGATTGCACGTGATTGCACAAAGGTTAGAAAGGGTACCGTATCCCCGGATAACATGTATGGATAGCGTACACATTCAAAATATATGTCTCAGGAGGCAGGCTCAGACGGTGTTAGGCCCAGTATGGATTGCACGTGATTGCACAAAGGTTAGAAAGGGTACCGTATCCCTGGATAACATGTATGGATAGCGTACACATTCAAAATATAGGTCTCAGGAGGCAGGCTCAGACGGTGTCAGGCCCAGTATGGATTGCACATGATTGCACAAAGGTTAGAAAGGGTACCGTATCCCTGGATAACATGTATGGATAGCGTACACATTCAAAATATATGTCTCAGGAGGCAGGCTCAGACGGTGTCAGGCACAGTATGGATTGCACGTGATTGCACAAAGGTTAGAAAGGGTACCATATCCCCGGATAACATGTATGGATAGCGTACACATTCAAAATATATGTCTCAGGAGGCAGGCTCAGACGGTGTTAGGCCCAGTATGGATTGCACGTGATTGCACAAAGGTTAGAAAGGGTACCGTATCCCCGGATAACATGTATGGATAGCGTACAAATTCAAAATATATGTCTCAGGAGGCAGGCTCAGACGGTGTTAGGCCCAGTATGGATTGCACGTGATTGCACAAAGGTTAGAAAGGGTACCGTATCCCTGGATAACATGTATGGATAGCGTACACATTCAAAATATAGGTCTCAGGAGGCAGGCTCAGACGGTGTCAGGCCCAGTATGGATTGCACGTGATTGCACAAAGGTTAGAAAGGGTACCGTATCCCTGGATAACATGTATGGATAGCGTACACATTCAAAATATATGTCTCAGGAGGCAGGCTCAGACGGTGTCAGGCACAGTATGGATTTGACGGCCCAGATTACACAGCGGAGGAGCAGGGAGAGGTAAAGATTGCAAATGCTGGGGCCCTGCCCAAGCAAGGGGGGCCCACTCGTGGGCGTCGGTACTGGCACTGGGCCCCTCATAGTACAGCGGTGTGTCTGACGGCGGGTGTGCACCACCACCGTCAGAGACACTTGATTGCACTATGAGGGACCCTGTGCCAGTGCCCGCGCCCAAGAGTCGGCCTACCCACCTGTCCAGGGGAACGGCACTCGCACGGTGTCGTGCGGTAGGTGGTGACCCCGGCCATGGGGGGGAGGCAGCACAGTTAGGGAGTTTTAGAATGTGGCATATGTTGATGTTGGACATTCAGCTGATGCAAAAGGCGAAATAGGTGAAGTACCAGGAAGAGGTGGACCAAAGCAAGCCATTTTTCTGTCACCCTATGTGTCATCAGGGGAAGGTGGGACAAAATCCTTGGAAACCCATGCATGGTTCATTTTAATGAAGGTTAGATCATCCACATTTTGGGTTGACAGACGGGTCCTTTTTTCTGTCAGGATTGATCCAGCTGCACTGAAGACGCTTTCCGATAGCACACTTGCAGCTGGGCAAGCGAGCTCCTGTAAGGCATATTGGGCCAATTCAGGCCAGGTGTCAGTTTAGCGGCCCAATAGTCAAAGGGGAATGACCTGTGTGGGAGAACATCGATATGGGAGGAAAAGTAGTTTGTAACCATAGTTGACAACTGCTGTCTCCTGTCACTTTCCATCGATGCAGTATTACCAGTTGTGTGAGCGGTATTTGAAAAATCAGTCCACAACATTGTCATGAAACCCCTGTCTCCAACGCCACTTCTGCTGTGTGCACCACGAACACCTCTGCCAAGCTGCCCCCGGCCCGTACGGCTCGTGTGAGAACCATCACCGCTGCTGTGTGCTGGGAATGCCTCAAGCAACCGATTTACCAGAGTTGCTTGTTTATTAGCCAATATTAGGTCAAGGTTCTCCTGTGGCATGATGTTTTGTAATTTGCCTTTATAGCGTGGATCCAGGATGCTGGCCAACCAGTAGTCGTCATCGTTCATCATTTTGGCAATGCGGGGGTCCCTTTTTAGGATCCGCAAGGCATAATCTGACATGTGGGCCAATGTTCCCGGTGTCAATGATGCACTGCGAGTGCTGGGTGGAGGAGCACTTTCTGGCAAATCCACATCCCTCCAGTCACGCACAAACCCTGTACCAGACCTTGCCACGCCAACATTTTCACTTGCCCCACGAGATGCATCCTCCTCCCCTAAGTAATCATCCCCATCATCATCCTCCTCCTCCTCTTCTTCCTCCACCTCGTCCAGGAGAGGTCCCTGAGCAGACAATGGCTGAATGTCATCAAGGATTCCCTCCTCCTCTTACTCCTCATCAACATTGGCTGCAGACGCCTGCTCCTTAAGGTGCGTCAAAGTTTGCATGAGCAGACGCATAAGTGGGATGCTCATGCTTAGGATGGCGTGGTCTGCGCTTACCAGCCGTGTGCATTCCTCAAAACACTGAAGGACTTTACAAAGGTCTTTCAGCTTCGACCACTGCACGCCTGTCAACTCCATGTCTGCTCTCAAAGTGCCTGGCCGTGTATCCTCCCACAAATGCATTATGGCCTGCCTCTGCTCGCACAGCCGCTCCACCGTGTGCAGGGTGGAGTTCCACCTTGTTGCAATGTCGATAATGAGGCAGTGGTTGGGAAGGTGGAGCAATCGCTGCAGCTTCTGCATACGAACGGAGTGTACAGGCGACCGGCGGATGTGCGCGCACAGTCTTCGCACCTTCTGGAGCAGGGCTGTTAACTCCGGATAATTTTTGAGGAAGCACTGCACCACCAGGGTCAAGGTGTGAGCCAAGCAAGGTATGTGGCTGAGTTTTGAAAGGGCTATGGCTGCCACAAAATTACGGCCGTTATCACTAACTACCTTGCCTGCCTCAAGATGTACACTGCCCAGCCATGACTCAGTTTGTCGCTTCAAGTACTCGGCCAGCACCTCGGCGGTGTGTCTGTCGCCCAAACACATCATCTGCAACACAGCCTGCTGACGCTTTCCACTAGCTGCTCGATAGGGGGACACATCGTGTGCAACAGTGGCAGCTGCAGATGGAGTGCTCGTACGACTGCGCTCTGTGGACAAGCTTTCGCTTCTGGAGGAGGAGGAGGGGTGTCGAACGCCTACAGCCAACTGTTTCCTATACCGTGGGCTAGGCAGCACTGTCCCACCACCGCTGTCCCCTGTGGACCCTGCATCCACCACATTAACCCAGTGCGCAGTGATGGACACGTAACGGCCCTGGCCATGCCGACTGGACCATGCATCAGTTGTGAGGTGCACCTTTCCGCTCACTGACTGCTTGAGTGCATGGACAATGCGGTCTTTCACATGATGGTGGAGGGCTGGGATGGCTTTGCGAGAGAAGAAGTGGCGACTGGGTAGGTCATAGCGTGGTACTGCATAGGCCATGAGTTCGCGGAAAGCTGTGCTTTCCACCAACCGAAAGGGCATCATCTCAAACGAGATTAGTTTGGCAATGTGGGCGTTCAAACCCAGTGTACGCGGATGAGAGACTGAGTACTTTCTTGACCTACTCATAGTGTCTGGGAGTGTGAGCTGGACTTGAGAGCTGCATATGGTGGAAGTAGCGGTGGACAGGGCGGACTGAGAGAGGGTTGATGATGGTGATGGAGTTGGTGTTCTTTCTGATGGCCTAGAATCAGTCTTTCGTTGATATAACAGTGGGATTCCCTGACTGCTGTGGTCTTGCAACGACACCTCAACATTTGCTGCTGTGCTAACCGGTGGGCTTACAGTGGGGGAAACAATGTAGCGTTGCTGACTACCTTCGTTGTGATCAGTTGCACATGTGGCACTTGAGGTTTGGTGTTGTGTCCACGCTTGCAAGTGCATGCTGGTTAAATGTCTAAGCATGCAACTGGTATTCAGATTTTTCCCTCGGCTAAAGGTCTTTGCGCACTTCTTACAGATAACCTTGGCCTGATCATGAGGATTTTGTTCAAAAAAGTGCCACACTGCACTCTTCCTACTTTGGCAGACATTTTGCGGCCTAGCACGCTGTGATCTTTTGACCCTCTGGACAAGCTGTCCAGCAACTCTTTTGATGTTTGGAACCTGTCTTTGGAGTGCTCCGGGCCTGCCAGATAACAGCTGTTGCGATGTCGATGTCTGCTGTGGATGCTCCTCATCTGAGCTATTGGAAGCAGCACCCTCTTCCCCCAATGGATGCCAATCTGGGTCAACAACTGGGTCATCCATCACCTCCTCTTCTATGTCATGTGCACCTTTCTCTGTGTCACCGTGTATGGTGGTATAGTGTGCGGGAAGGGGCACCTGAGTCTCATCAGGGTCAAAATCTGGCTCTGTACACTGCGAGGACAATGTAGTGCTCTGAGTGAATGCACCAGCAGAATCATCCATCAGCGGCTGTGCATCAGTGCACTCCATGTCAGATTCATCTTGGCCTGGGTAATTCACCATTTCACTTGATAATCCAGGCATGGTATGTGAAAACAGCTCCATGGAGTAATCAGTAGTATGGCCTGCGTCATCCTTCAATCTTGGTTGGGGTGAAGGACACAAGGAAAGGTGTGGTTCATGAACATGAGCCTCCAATGACGACTCAGTGCTTTTACTTTTTACAACTGAAGAAGAGGAGGCGATAGAGCTGGAGGCTGAGTCAGCAATGTAAGACAAAACTTTTTCCTGATGCTCTGGCTTTAAAAGCGGTTTGCCAACTCCTAGAAAACTAAGCGTTCGAGGCCTTATGTAGCCAGACGATGACGCAGGGTCAGCACCTCCTGCATTCGGTCCTATTTTGCTCTTGCCACTACCATCAGATCCACCACCAACACCATCATTACAAGCTGCCAACCCCCGCCCAATTCCACGCCTCTTCCACCAGCCTTCCTCATTTTTGGTAGAAATGTAGACAAAATCCAACAAACTATATAGTAATGTAAAACAAGGTACAAGGTGTCTATAGGACAGGGGAGATTTTGAATTTCTGCTCACACTAGTGGACACTGGACACTTTTGGATTGTGTGAGGCCCACTGATATCTGAGCGCTATGTGACAGGCTCGATGGCACAGCTGCCTGTGACCAAAGTGACGAGAGGATAATGGAGATTTTGAATCTCTGCGCACACTTTTGGACACTGGACACTTGTGGATTGTGTGAGGCCCACTGATATCTGAGCGCTATGTGACAGGCTCGATGGCACAGCTGCCTGTGACCAAAGTGACGAGAGGATAATGGAGATTTTGAATCTCTGCGCACACTTTTGGACACTGGACACTTGTGGATTGTGTGAGGCCCACTGATATCTGAGCGCTATGTGACACGCTCGATGGCACAGCTGCCTGTGACCAAAGTGACGAGAGGATAATGGAGATTTTGAATCTCTGCGCACACTTTTGGACACTGGACACTTGTGGATTGTGTGAGGCCCACTGATATCTGAGCGCTATGTGACAGGCTCGATGGCACAGCTGCCTGTGACCAAAGTGACGAGAGGATAATGGAGATTTTGAATCTCTGCGCACACTTTTGGACACTGGACACTTGTGGATTGTGTGAGGCCCACTGATATCTGAGCGCTATGTGACACGCTCGATGGCACAGCTGCCTGTGACCAAAGTGACGAGAGGATAATGGAGATTTTGAATCTCTGCGCACACTTTTGGACACTGGACACTTGTGGATTGTGTGAGGCCCACTGATATCTGAGCGCTATGTGACACGCTCGATGGCACAGCTGCCTGTGACCAAAGTGACGAGAGGATAATGGAGATTTTGAATCTCTGCGCACACTTTTGGACACTGGACACTTGTGGATTGTGTGAGGCCCACTGATATCTGAGCGCTATGTGACACGCTCGATGGCACAGCTGCCTGTGACCAAAGTGACGAGAGGATAATGGAGATTTTGAATCTCTGCACACACTTTTGGACACTGGACACTTGTGGATTGTGTGAGGCCCACTGATATCTGAGCGCTATGTGACGCGCTCGATGGCACAGCTGCCTGTGACCAAAGTGACGAGAGGATAATGGAGATTTTGAATCTCTGCGCACACTTTTGGACACTG
Source organism: Dendrobates tinctorius (assembly GCF_039654945.1). Classification (NCBI taxonomy): domain Eukaryota; kingdom Metazoa; phylum Chordata; class Amphibia; order Anura; family Dendrobatidae; genus Dendrobates; species Dendrobates tinctorius. The sequence continues at coordinate 38,610,162 of NW_027361697.1, forward strand.
GACACTTGTGGATTGTGTGAGGCCCACTGATATCTGAGCGCTATGTGACAGGCTCGATGGCACAGCTGTGACCAAAGTGACGAGAGGATAATGGAGATTTTGAATCTCTGCGCACACTTTTGGACACTGGACACTTGTGGATTGTGTGAGGCCCACTGATATCTGAGCGCTATGTGACAGGCTCGATGGCACAGCTGTGACAAAAGTGACTAGAGGATAAGGGAGATTGGATTGCTTTTAAAAAAGCAGTTTGCGGAGCAGTGGGTAAACAGCAATGCCAGCGTGTCAGGAAGCCTTAAAAGGCAGCCCAACAACCAACACCACTGATACACCACAATATAGCCTCCCCTTGCACTGCACACACAGTGACTTGTGTCTTGTGCAGGCCAAATCGCTAGCAGCAGAAGCAGTTTTTTTGTCTTCTTCCCTGCCTAACGCTCTCCCTACAGAATCAGCAGCAACCTCTCCCTATACTAAGATCGGCAGAAGTAAGATGGCGGTCGGCGTGCACGCCCTTTTATACCCCCTGTGACGCCCACCAAAGCAAGCCAATCGCTTGAATGCCCTTCTGAAAGATGGTGGTGACCCGTGCCTAGGTCATCACGTTGCCCACAGTGTCCGTGGATCCTGATTGGCTGAAAAAGAGCGCAAAACAAACTTTTGAAACGCGACTTTGGCGCGTAAGTCGCCGACCTCGTGGCCGACCTCATCCTAGGGTCGGGTTTTGTTTCATGAAACCCGACTTTGCCAAAAGTCGGCGACTTTTGAATTTTTTCGACCCGTTTCGCTCAACTCTAGTGCCAACATATTCCGCAGCACTTTACATTACAGAGGGGACATGTACGGACAATAAAGACAATACACAGTAACATATAATTAAACCCTTACCAAGAGAATGGAGGGTCCTGCTCGCGAGCTTACAATCTATGAGGAAGTAGAGGGTAACATAAAAGGTAAAGAAGTGCTTGTGCTGTATAGTCTAGCCATTAGTATAATAAATTATGGCATTCAAATAACATTGCAAAAAAGTCACCGGTCAAAATTTGTAGGGATTTTTAGATTAATGAGATGAGCTGATCGGCTAGTCTAAAGAAATGTGTTGTTAGGACATGCTTTAAACTGTGGATACTGGGAATTACCCTGATTGTCTGGAGTTGTGCAATGCAGAAAACTTGTGGCGCATGAGCGAAGTCCTGGAGACGAGAGTGGGAGTTCAGATTAAAGAGGATGTCAGTCTTAGGTCAGTAGCAGAACAGAGTGCACGGCTAGGGTGATAGACTTGGATGAGGGAGTAGATGTAAGGTGGTGCAGAACTGTGGAGAAGTTTGTGGGAAAGAGTGATAAGTTTATATTGTACTCTAAAGGCCCCGTCACACTAAGCGAGATCGCTAGCGATATCGCTTAAGCGTCACCGATTTTGTGACGCAGCAGCGATATTGCTAAGCGATAACGCTATGTGTGATACTTACCTCCGACCGGCTCCCCCACTGGCTATCACTGATCGCGCGAGAACATCCTGGTCCATGTCTCATCGGCCGCTTCCTGCTGGGCTTCCTGCTGGCGCCGACGAGCGACGCGTGGATGCGGGTGGGAGGATGTCTTCATCGCCGCGTCTGACAGGTAAGTAACTACCGCCGACCACTGCTGCATTGCTGGTGAGTCTGCCTGTGTGGCAGCTCACTAGCGACCATTTAGCGATGCACCAGCGATCCTGACCGGGTTGTATCGTTGTCGGGATCGCTGGTGCATCGCTAAATATGATGGTACCCTAACAGATGGGTAACCAGTGCAAAGACTGGCACAGGATCGAGGCATTGGTGTAAAGGTTGGACAGAAATATGATCCTGGCTGAAGCATTCAGGATAGATTAGAGAAGGGAGAGTTTAGTGAGCGGGAGACCGATTAGTAGAGAGATAGAGTAGATCAGATCAAGTGAGAATGAATCAGAGGAACGGTAACATTTGTTGCAGAGTCAAAGGTTGAATTTTAAAGATGTTTTTGAGGTGTCTGTGACATGAGAGAGCAAGTGATTGGATATAGTAAATCATTCACTCATCGGTCCTGTGATGGTAAAGTATACAGTAAGCATGAGAGATCTGATCATTGAAATAGAACAGATTACAGTAGGAAGTGAAATGTTGATAGACTCAAATTAAGGATAAAAGAAGCTGAGTAGAAAACAGAAAAGAAGAAGAAGCAGATTCATGGGTTGTACAAATGAGTGCAATTTGGTGTTGATTTTAGGGAGAGAATGATGAATAAGAAAGATTGTAGAGAAGGCTGTGAAAAGCACAATGGGAGTACAGGGATGCACAGTGTAGAGAAGAGCAATTCTTGTTGTAATAGTTGTTGTGAGTCACAGCCTTCTAGATTAACTCCTCCGGTGACCTTGCAGAACAGAGCCTGGGGCACAGTAATGTCTCACCAGTCTCCGAGTGACTCTGTAACATACTGTCTCCGCGGCGGAAATGTTTTTTAATAGGTTTTGTGGGAAAGGCCTGGCCTGCCTTCCCATCTGTACCTTCTGCTGGTTGCAGCCTCAAACAGCCCTTGATGCCACACAACATTACGTTGAATTATTTAGACTGGTAAATCTTTCCGCACTGCACATCTTTAGTCCATCTGTTAAGCCAGAGCTCGATTTTTCCGTTATATTCATGGAGGCATCTGCTGGAGGTACTTTTTTCTTCTTCTTCTTTATTCCGGATTTCTGGTGGCTGTATGACTTAAAGGTGCACCGTCATTTATTCGTCATTTCCTTCTCTCTTGGACACTGACAATGACCCGTACGTCTTTCCTTCAGGAATCGTGTCCTGATACTTTACACTGTGTCAGCTTTTTCTCAGTTTGACACAAGGTACTCTGGCAGACAAGATTAACACCAGCTCGGACCTGGCAGTTAAACTGACACTTAAGAGTGGCTAGAATAGCACATGGACAGAGATTAATAAATACTAACATATCGTGTTTGACAAGTAATTTCTAACTTCTACTACTTCTCCATATAACATTTTCCATCTGTCCATGTAACCTTAAGCTGACCTATTTCTACACTCTATAATGTCATTCATTGCTACCCACAAAAACTTTTGCTCTTATTAATTGCCTCATGTGACCTGCGCCGCAGCTCATTAAAACTCTCTTTTTCCCAGTAATGTCTACAGGCCATTCTGTATAATAAAAACTTTTCATAGTTCCTGTACAAAAATGGACAAAAAGTCCAGTCTCATCTGGCATAGTTTTTATAAGTACATTTTACAGATACAGTTGTGCTCAAAAGTTTACATCCCCGGTAGAATTTTTGCTTTCTTGGCCTTTTATGAGAGAATATGAATGATAACACCAAAACTTTTTCTCCACTCATGGTTAGTGGTTGGATGAAGCCATTAATTATCAAACTACTGTGTTTTCTCTTTTTAAATCATAATGACAACCCAAAACATCAAAAGTTCACATACCCCATTTCCTAATACCGTGTATTGCCCCCTCTAACATGAATGACAGCTTGAAGTCTTTTGTGGTAGTTGTGGATGAGGTTCTTTATTTTCTCAGATGATAAAGCTGCCCATTCTTCTTGGCAAAAAGCCTCCAGTTCCTGTAAATTCCTTGGCTGTCTAGCATGAACTGCACGCTTGAGATCTCCCCAGAGTGGCTCAATGATATTGAGGTCAGGAGTCTGATATGGCCACTCCAGAACCTTCACTTTTCTCTGCTATAGCCAATGACAGGTCGACTTGGCCTTGTGTTTTGAGGCTTGTCTCTGTGCTGTTTTGCATATAGTAGGTGATATACTTTGTGGTATTTACGCAGTAATGGCTTTCTTCTGGCGACTCAACCATGCAGCCCATTTTTCTTCAAGTACCTCCTTATTGTGCATCTTGAAAAAGCCACACATCTAGTTTTCAGAGAGTCCAGTATTTCAGCTGATGTTATTTGTCGGTTTTTCTTTGCATCCTGAACAATTTTCCTGGCCGTTGTGGACAAATTTTTTGTTGGTCTACCTGACCGTAGTGTTGTTTTTACAGAACCCCTGATTTTCCATTTGTTAATCGCAGTTTGAATGCTGCTGACTGGCATTATCAATTGTTTGGATATCTTTTTGAATCCTTTTCCTGTTTTATACAGTTCAACTACCTTTTCCCATAGATCCGTTGACAATTCTTTTGTTTTCCCAATGACTCACAATGCAGAAATGTCAGTAGCTGGATGAAAGATGCAAGAGTTTGTCTGGATCCCAAAAACCCACTCAGCTTTTATGCACATGCACTGATTACAAACAGCTCACAGGTGAGGATGTTACCTTTAGTTGCCATTCAAACCCATTTGTGTCATCTTCTGTGCATGTTACCAGGCCAAAATCACCAAGGTATGTAAACCTTTGATCAGGGTAATTTGGATGTTTTGGGTTGTCATTATGATTTAAAAAGCAAAAACACAGTAGTTTGATAATAAATGGCTTCACCGAACCACTAACCATGAGTGGAGAAAAAGTTTTGGTGTTATCATTCATATTCAATGAAAAAAGGCCACAAAAGCAAAAATTCTGCTGGGGTCTGTAAACTTTTGAGCACAACTGTAAGGTGCTTTACATGGGAAAATAAATGATTGATTATTTATTAATTATGGAAGATCATTTGGCCATTGTGCAATTGTAGACTGGGCAATGATTTGGAAGATTTTCTCATCCTAATAATTTTAACCCCACATAAAGGACCTAGATCCTACACTATCACTGTGCAGTAGTATTGGATTATACAGAAGAAAAAATGAATTGCCCTAGTAAAGATATCCACCACCATAACCCCTTTATTGTGTGTTAGGGGGCATCCAAACGCAAGGACATGTGGCCAGTGGCGGATTAAGTGGACTATGGGCCCGGGGATGTTCACAAAACCTGGGCCCCTGTACCCCCCTTCCCACCTGAGCGCTGCGGTCCCCGTGCGGGAATTGACAGCCGTACGGACCGCAGCACTTGGTTTGCTGTGGGTCCATACGGAAAACCCGCCACCATTCCACCACGTGTGGACATGGCCTAAAAAGACGTTGCACATAAGCTGTAGGCCTACGGCCAATACGCACAAAATCGCCCAACGTGATCCTGGCCATAGGGGATCCACTTTAATGTCCCCACTTTAATTTGAAGTCCCCTTACTTCATCCATTGCAGTCCCCCATCACCCACTCACTTCATCTGCAGTGCCGCTTCATCATTTGCAGCCCCTTATCCCCCCTTCCATCTTATCATGTGCAGTCCCCTTCCCCCCAACTTCATGTGCAGCCCCACTACCCCATCATCATGTGCAGTTAATTTTACCCCCACATCATGTGCAGTCCCCCTTACCCCCAATTCATCATGTGCAGCCCCACTCACCCCCCCTTCATCATATGCAGCCCCACTCACCCCCCCTTCATCATGTGCAGCCCCACTCACCCCCTTCATCATGTGAAGCCCCCACTCATCCCCCCTTCATCCTGTGAAGCCCCCACTCACCCCCTTCATCCTGTACAACCCCAGTCACCCCCCCTTCATCATATACAGCCCCCAGTCACCCCCCCTTCATCATATACAGGCCCCAGTCACCCCCCCTTCATCATATACAGCCCCCAGTCACCCCCCCTTCATCATATACAGCCCCCAGTCACCCCCCCTTCATCATATACAGGCACCAGTCACCCCCCTTCATCATATACAGGCCCCAGTCACCCCCCCTTCATCATATACAGCCCCCAGTCACCCCCCCTTCATCATATACAGGCCCCAGTCACCCCTCCTTCATCATATACAGGCCCCAGTCACCCCCCCTTCATCATATACAGGCCCCAGTCACCCCCCTTCATCATATACAGCCCCCAGTCACCCCCCCTTCATCATATACAGGCCCCAGTCACCCCCCTTCATCATATACAGGCCCCAGTCACCCCCCCTTCATCATATACAGGCCCCAGTCACCCCCCCTTCATCATATACAGCCCCCAGTCACCCCTCCTTCATCATATACAGGCCCCAGTCACCCCTCCTTCATCATATACAGGCCCCAGTCACCCCCCCTTCATCATATACAGGCCCCTGTCACCCCCCTTCATCATATACAGCCCCCAGTCACCCCCCCCTTCATCATATACAGGCCCCAGTCACCCCCCTTCATCATATACAGGCCCCAGTCACCCCCCCTTCATCATATACAGGCCCCAGTCACCCCCCCTTCATCATATACAGGTCCCAGTCACCCCCCCTTCATCATATACAGGCCCCAGTCACCCCCCCTTCATCATATACAGGCCCCAGTCACCCCCCCTTCATCATATACAGCCCCCAGTCACCCCCCTTCATCATATACAGCCCCCAGTCACCCCCCTTCATCATATACAGCCCCCAGTCACCCCCCCGTCATCATATACAGCCCCCAGTCACCCCCCCGTCATCATATACAGGCCCCACTCACCCCCCTTCATCATATACAGCCCCCAGTCACCCCCCCTTCATCATATACAGGCCCCAGTCACCCCTCCTTCATCATATACAGGCCCCAGTCACCCCCCCTTCATCATATACAGCCCCCAGTCACCCCCCTTCATCATATACAGGCCCCAGTCACCCCTCCTTCATCATATACAGGCCCCAGTCACCCCCCTTCATCATATACAGGCCCCAGTCACCCCCCCTTCATTGTGTACAGCCCCCACTCACCCCCTCCCCCATTTAATTCATTTTATAAATAAAAAAAAATAAAAAAAGTTCCCCATACTTACCTCACAGCCGGCTCGCTCCCCAGCAGCGCCTCTGCTTTCAGCATCCTCCGGGACATGTCGGCGCGTGCATGATGACGTCATCGCGCACGCCCGACATCTGACCCGGAAGTACAGCCGGAGCTGAGCAGCCGTCAAGGTGACGGCCGTGCACAGCTCCCGGCCCCTCATAGAATGTGACGCGGGCGGCTGTCTGCTGCCGGCGGCGTCACAGCACAGGGCACGGCCGGCCCTGTACAGGTGCTGGGGGAGCGGTCCGGGGGGCATTTGCCTCTCTGCCACCTGGCCCAGCCCGCCCCTGCCCCTGGGCCCCTGCCCCTGGGCCCCCAAAAAACCTTGGGCCCGGGGCGACCGCCCCATCCGCCCCTATTAAGATCCGCCATTGCATGTGGCTGTTAAAGACAAATTATCTTCAGATGTGGACCTAAAAGGATATTCTGGTTATCACCAATTTTCACATATCCAGGTGATAAATGGTAGATCAGTGAGAGTATGACCAATTGATAGAATGAGAGATCCCAAAACCCCTGTTGAGTTGAGTGTTGATCGACCATGCACGCTACTGTTTCTTCACTGTCTATGGGACTGCCAGAGATAGAGGCGTACAACGATAGGCTATATTCAGCATTTTAAAGAATACAAGAGTGAAACGTATTATGGAGGGGACAATGCTTAACAGGAAGTGGATGGACATAACTTATAGATCAGTGAGGGTCCGAAAATTGGGGCCACCACCGATTGGCAGAACGGAGCACTTTTTATCACCATTAAAATGGAGTAACAGTGTGCGTGTTCAATAGCCATTCCAATTATTCTCTGTAGGGCTTCCAGAGAAAGCCAAAAAACAGCCCTACAGCATTCCATTGGAAAATGACTAGAGCCAGGGTCGATGAGGCACTTGTATTTCATTTAAATTGGAGTGCTATGCATATGTTCAACAACTGTTCCATTTATTCTGTATGGGACTGCTGGAGAAAACCAGCAACAACGCCACAGAGAATGAGTGGAGGGCGCATTAAGCATGTAAAAACTGACGCACCATACTAAAGGGGATAAAAGTGTCTTATTCTGCCAATCGGTGGAGGACACAGTAATCGGGTTTCCAGTCGATAAATAATAACTTTTTTATCGGACAACCTCCACCTAATTCTTTCAACATGTCTATTTTTGATGATTTATCTGAAATCTGTAATTTAAACAGTTCAAACTCATTAGAGTTAATTACCAGCTATGGAAGTTAAAAGTGAAACTGCTACTGCCGAGAGATAACTTGTGGGCCGATTATAATGGGGAGGGAGGCATAGCCAGATTGCTTTTATAGTAAAAAATGAACATGTCTCTGTATCGTTTACACAGACACAAGGTCCGTGTAAAAACACGGACATGTGCACAGTAGCATAGGCTATAATAGATACGTGTGGTATCCAAGAAAACAGTGAATGTCACACTTACTGCAAACACAGACATGTGAAGTGGGCCTTATGTATAATGCTGCCCCTTAGTATACAGTGTCCTCTCTTATTATGTATAATGCTGTCTCTTATTACATAGCATCTGCTCTAATTATATATAGCAATATCCTATTTTACATAGCATCCCCTCTTGTTATGTATGTTGCTGTCCCTTAATACCGAGTCATCTTTTGTTTTATATAGTGCCATCCCTTATTACATAGTGTCCTCTCTTGTTATTTATAATGCATCCCTTATTATATAGCATCGTCTCTTGCTATGTATAGAAATGTTCCTTATTATATAGCATCCTCTCTTGATATGTAAAGCCTGTCATGTATTACATAGTGTCCCCTCTTGTTATGTCTAGTGCTGTTCTTTATTACACAGCATCCTCTCTTGCTATATATAGAGCCATTCCTTATTACATAGCATCCTCTCATTATGTATAGTGCCAACCCATTTCTTGCATGGACAGCCCATCACACAGGATCTCCATGCCTGTCTTGTGACTGTCACACAGCTGCGACACCTGCAGCTGCAGTTGCAATCAGCTGTTCAGCCGGTGCGCTCTAGGGATTCAGATCCCTCTGCAGCTTAATCGGCAAGCGCTATAGCTTGCTGAATTAGAGGGAACCCGAACATATTCGCTCATTTCTACTAGGGGCCATCCATATAAGGTCACCTTGTCGTGGTTTGACGATTTTTTACACTTTTTGATAAAAAAAGTAAACTAAATACTTCACGTTTTTATATGTATAGCGATAGTGAAGTTCTGGTATTCATTTTTTGCAGTGTGCATAGTGTATGTACCATATATATGACCTCTTCAAAACGTCTTGTTACATGTCACATGATACATGTTGTGTTGGGGGGCCCACAGACTTTAAATTGCACGGGGTTCTCACTATCATTAATCTGCCCCTGGATCAAAAAAAATCCCAAATTCAGAACCAAGGCATTCAACAGGATAAAACAAAGGTAAATCACCAGCACAGTCAATGTATATTAAACCCATATTGGGAATCCATAGCTCTCAGAAGGATAAGCAAATATTTAAAGAAATGTAATCCATGTATGTTAACCCAAGAACCAAGAACAAATTGATAATGACTAGAGATTACTGAACCCAAACTTAAAAGTTGGAGATTCGTACTGAACAGTCAGTGTTTGGTGCTAATTGACGAACGCCGACTTCTCCCAGAAATCCATTGCGATGTTCAGAGTTCCGGCGGAAGTACAGAGAGAGAGCGAGAGGATCTTATAGATCAAAAGTTTGGTTTCCCATTGCTTTCAATGGGGTTCAGGTTCTGGTTCAAGTTCAGTTACATTTCTGGTACCTGAACCGAACTTTGAAATAAAGCTCAGGTTGGGCACCAGAACGCGAACTTCCATGGGTCCGCTCATCCCTAGTAATGACTCAAATGGAATACCCCTTTATAATAAAAAAAATACTGAGAAATGGAGTGAAGAAAAGTTCCAACAGTCACTTTGATTATAAGACAAAAGTCTATGTGTCACCTAACCAGGGCCTTATTTATTGGCTACAAATCTTGATCTTGAGCTTTGATCCTGCAATTTGCATTCTGTTGTAGCAGGATGATTAGTAAAAAGATTGATAATAGCCTGGAAGGACTAAAACGGTAATTGTGTTTCAGGATATCAGGTCTTTGGAAGTTTTTGGAAACTTTTGTTTCCATCTAAATCTTAATGTTTTCTTATTTCCAAGTTTTGACCCAATTTTAGATATTTGCTCCATTTTAGATGTGGTAAAGAAAAAATCAGATCTTTAGTTACAAAAGAACTACAGCATTTCCATTCACTGTAAAGATTCCTCCAGGTGCTTCCTTCAAAACCTATTCATAACTTTATCCAGAAATGATGCTACATTTCTATTTTCTGAAGGGGATATGGCTCAGGTTTTGCATTATTTAGTTATATTTGGATCTGATCACAGTAGTTAATTTGGTACAGATAAATTACAATTATTTGGGTTATATCTAGAGTTGAGCGATACCGTCCGATACTTCAAAGTATCGTATCGGATGGTATCGGCCGATCTTTAAAAAAAGTATCGGTATCGCCGATTCCGATACCGGAAGTCCCATTCAAGTCTATGGGACTTCCGGTATCGGAATAAGAAAAACCCTTTCCTGCCCTTGTACAGCCTCTCTGGGGTCTGTACGGGCCTTTCAGGGGGCTGTGCCGGCCTGCCAGGGGGTCTGTGCAGGCTCCGGTGGTCTGTGCCGGCCTGCCGGTGGTCTGTGCAGGCTCCGGGGGGCTGTGCCGGCCTGCCGGGGGGCTGTGCAGGCTCCGGGGGGCTGTGCCGGCCTGCCGGGGGGCTGTGCCGGCCTGCCGGGGGGCTGTGCCGGCCTGCCGGTGGTCTGTGCAGGCATCGTCCGATGGGACTACAAGTCCCATCGGGCGATGCCTGCTACCATGACAGTGATTGACACATTAGCCAATGATGGGACAGTAGTAGTCCCATCATCCGGCTAATGTGTTAAATGTAAAAAAAAAAAATTACATGCTACATACATACAACATGCATACTACATACATGCTACATTCATACTACATACTACATACATGCTACATTCATACTACATAAATACTACATGCAACATACATACTACATATATACTACATGCATGCTACATACATACTGCATGCTACATACATACCACATATATACTACATACATACTACATGCATGCTACATGCATGCTACATGCTACATACATAACACATATATACTACATGCATGCTACATACATACTACATGCTACATACTACATATATACTACATGCATGCTACATACATACTACATGCTACATACTACATATATACTACATGCATGCTACATACATACTACATGCTACATACTACATATATACTACATGCATGCTACATACATACTACATGCTACATACATACTACATATATACTACATGCATGCTACATACATACTACATGCTACATACATACTACATATATACTACATACATACTACATACATACTACATGCATGCTACATGCATGCTACATACATACCACATACATAACACATATATACTACATGCATGCTACATACATACTACATGCTACATACATACCATATACATACTACATGCATGCTACATACATACTACATGCATGCTACATACATACTACATGCATGCTACATACATACTACATGCTACATACATACTACATATATACTACATGCTACATACATACCACATACATACTACATACATACTACATACATACTACATGCTACATACATACCACATATATACTACATACATACTACATACAATACATTCATACAATACATACATAGACATACAGTACATATAACATAGAGTAACATACTTACCAATACTTGTCACATTGTTCCCCGAAGCCATTGTCTTTTCCGGAATAAATATTAACATAACAAACCACAAAAATACTCACCCACGATCCGAAGCAGTCCACGAGTGTGTCCCACGACGATCTTGGGTAGAGAACTGCAGCATCAGCTGTTGCTGCCGTTCTCTACGGGCTGCAGGAATCCAATGACGGAAGGTAGGTATCCTTCCGCACTGTATTCCTCCGCCACTTAAAAAAAAAAAAAGTCCCTAGTCTCACTTTATGCCATTGCTGTGTGGGAATTTCCCACGCAGCAATGGCATAAAGTGAGACTAGGGACTTTTTTTTTTTTAAGTGGCGGAGGAATACAGTGCGGAAGGATACCTACCTTCCGTCATTGGATTCCTGCAGCCCGTAGAGAACGGCAGCATCATCTGATGCTGCAGTTCTCTACCCAAGATCGTCGTGGGACACACTCGTGGACTGCTTCGGATCGTGGGTGAGTATTTTTGTGGTTTGTTATGTTAATATTTATTCCGGAAAAGACAATGGCTTCGGGGAACAATGTGACAAGTATTGGTAAGTATGTTACTCTATGTTATATGTACTGTATGTCTATGTATGTATTGTATGAATGTATTGTATGTATGTAGTATATATGTGGTATGTATGTAGCATGTAGTATGTATGTAGTATGTATGTAGCATGCATGTAGCATGTAGTATGTATGTAGCATGCATGTAGTATATATGTAGTATGTATGTAGCATGCATGTAGTATATATGTAGTATGTATGTAGCATGTATGTAGTATGTATGTGGTATGTATGTAGCATGTAGTATGTATGTAGCATGCATGTAGTATATATGTAGTATGTATGTAGCATGTAGTATGTATGTAGTATGTATGTAGTATGTATGTGGTATGTATGTGGCATGTAGTATGTATGTAGCATGCATGTAGTATGTATGTAGCATGCATGTAGTATGTATGTAGCATGCATGTAGTATGTATGTAGTATGTATGTAGTATGTAGCATGTATGTAGTATGTATGTGGTATGTATGTAGCATGTAGTATGTATGTAGCATGCATGTAGTATGTATGTAGTATGTATGTAGTATGTATGTAGCATGCATGTAGTATGTATGTAGTATGTATGTAGTATGTAGCATGTATGTAGTATGTATGTGGTATGTATGTAGCATGTAGTATGTATGTAGCATGCATGTAGTATGTATGTAGTATGTATGTAGTATGTATGTAGCATGCAGTATGTATGTAGCATGTATGTAGTATGTATGTAGTATATATGTAGTATGTATGTAGTATATATGTAGTATGTATGTAGCATGTAGTATGTATGTAGCATGCATGTAGTATGTATGTAGCATGTAGTATGTATGTAGCATGCATGTAGTATGTATGTAGCATGCATGTAGTATGTATGTAGCATGTATGTAGTATGTATGTAGTATATATGTAGTATGTATGTAGCATGTAGTATGTATGTAGCATGCATGTAGTATGTATGTAGTATTTTTTTTTTTTTTTTTTTAACATTTAACACATTAGCCGGATGATGGGACTACTACTGTCCCATCATTGGCTAATGTGTCAATCACTGTCATGGTAGCAGGCATCGCCCGATGGGACTTGTAGTCCCATCGGACGATGCTTGCACAGACCCCCGGACATCAGCACAGCCCCCCGGCAGGCCGGTACAGACCCCCACAGGGTGCATAGACCACCGGCAGGCCGGCACAGCCCCCCGGCAGGCCGGTACAGACCCCCACAGGGTGCACAGACCACCGGCAGGCCGGCACAGCCCCCGGCAGGCCGGTACAGACCCCCACAGGGTGCACAGACCACCGGCAGGCCGGCACAGCCCCCCGGCAGGCCGGTACAGACCCCGGGCAGTCCACACAGCCCCCCGGCAGGCCGGCACAGCCCCCCGGCAGGCCGGCAGAGACCCCCGGAAGGCCCGAAATGACGGCGCATCATGATGCGCACACACCGCGCATCATGATGACGTCAGTCTGTCAATCAACTTTGAACTTCCGATTCCGATGCCGAATTCCGATATTGAAAAAATATCGGAAGTCGGTATCGGAATTCCGATACAGCAAGTATCGGCCGATACCCGATACTTGCGGTATCGGAATGCTCAACACTAGTTATATCCAGTTTTGAGGTTTCCTCAGAGTATCATTCATGTGCACCTGTGCTGCCTCACTATCACATATCTTTAGTTTTTCTATCATTGGTGCTTGAGCCTCTATTTTTATTCTATTTTTACTTGTTTACACAGTGCGTTTTTTATGCGTCTGTCTTTTTTTGTGGAAAAAAAACACAATATTTTATACTACCAGCAAAGTGAATGATGTTTCTGAAATCTTTTGCACATTCTACTTATTTTTACAGTGCAAATTTGAACTTTCATAGTGTGTTTTAAATTTTTCAGTATGACAGTTCTTTCAACGTTTTTGCAATTTTTGTTCACCCATACAAATGAACGGGAAAAAATGCAAGTAAAAAAGCGTGAAAAAAGCACACAAAAGCGCATAAAAGCATGCATATTTACAGTGTATTTCCTGTCAACACTGATTTCTGTAGCATAAAAATCTTCTGCAAATACTAAACTTGTGCACATACACTATAGACTCGCTCTAAGGGTACCGTTACACTTAGCGATGCACCAGCGATCCCGACAACGATATGGATCGCTGGTACATCGCTAAGTGGTCGCTAGTGAGCTGCCACACAGGCAGATCTCACCAGCGACATAGCAGCGGTCGGGGGTCGCTACTTACCTGTCAGATGAGGCGATCCTGACGTCCTCCGCCCGCCCCCACGCGTCGCTCGTCGGCGCCACAGGAAGCCCAGCAGGAAGCGCCCGACGAGAAATGATCCAGGACGTTCTCGCGCGACCAGCGACAATCTGCGGGGGAGCGGTCGGAGGTAAGTATCACATGTAGCGATATCGCTAGCAATATCGCTGCTACGTTACAAAATCGGTGACTTTACAGCGATATTGCTAGCGATATCGCAGTGTGTAACGGGGGCTTAAGGGCTCGCTCACACTGGCGTATAATACAGAGGCGTGCAATGTGAAAAAACATCGCTTTGCACTCTGACCAATGTTATTAAATGAGTCAGTGTCCATCTGCAAGTTTTTCCTCAGCTTGGATGGAACTGAGAAAAAAATCGCAGCACTCTGTGATTGACTGCAAAAATCAGATCGCACTCGCCAATGCAAATCAATGGGTGCGAGAAAAAAAATGCATGGCAAGCTAACCATGCCTTGTGCCGAATGATTTTTACCCACATATCTCAAAGGAAACTTGACATTTCATCAGCCAAGAACAGAAAATTCACAGCCCAAACTGTCAGAACAGAGATCTATAGATATATAGATATATTAGATATAACAGATAGATGTAATGTTGCAACTTAATGTCACAAGATTGCGGGCAGGGTCCTCTCTCCTCCTGGACCAGTCGTGACTTGTATTGTTTAGGATTACTGTACTTGTTTTTTATTATGTATACCCCTCCTCACACGTAAAGCGCCATGGAATAAATGGCATTATAATAATAATAATAATAATACACACAGAAAAGACCTTTATTTGAAAAAAATCACTCCCCGACAATTTTCCTCTTTTGCCCATTTATAGAAAAATCCACACCAGTCCACTGCAATCCAAAAAATGAAGGTCTCATGACAATCCCCGTCTTCTTCATCCAGTGTATGGAGCCCTATTCAAAGAACAAAGCTCCAAATACTGGAGCAGCAGCCAATGCCAATTCTCACACTGCACTTCACGAGAACCCGACTGCGGTGATGTCAGTAAGGCTACCGGGGTCCGCAACTGCTGTGTCACACAAAGGGCAAGGCAAAACCTGGAATAATAAGCGGCAATGTCAAAAACAGCAGAAATGGGTTCTTTTAAGCAGCTGCCTAGCACTCTGAAAATGCAAATAGTGGAGGCCCACAAAGCAGGAGAAGGCTATAAGAAGATATCAAAGTGTTTTCAGGTTGCCCTTTCCTCAATTTGAAATGTAATTAAGAAATGGCAGTTAACTTGAACAGCGGAGGTCAAGATAAGGACTGGAAGACAAAGCAAAATTTCAGTCACATCTGCTCAAAGGATTGCTAGATAGGCAAATCAGTACCCCCGCTTGACTGCAAAAGACCTTCAGAAAGATTTATCAGATTCTGGAGTTGTGGTACATTGTTCTACTGTTCAAAGACACCTGCACAAATATGGTCTTTGTGGAAGTCATAAGAAGAAAACCTCTCCTGCGTCTTCACCATAAAATTCAGCATCAGAAATATGCAAAAGATCATCTAAACAAGCCTGATGCATTTTGGAAACAAGTCCTGTGGATTGATGAAGTTAAAATAAATCTAATTGGCCACAATGATCAAAGGTATGTGTGGAGGAAAAAGGGCACAGAATTTCTGGAAGAGAACACCTCGCCAACCATTTACCATGGGGGTGGATCAATCATGCCTTGGGGTTGTGTTGCACCCAATGGCATGGGTTGAAGGAAGAATGAATTCAATGACAATTCAACACATTCTTGATACAAACATAACACCATCTGTAGAAAACCTGAAGTTGAAAAGAAAATGGCTTGTATAAATAAATAATGATCCTAAACACTCGTCAAAATCCACAATAGACGACCTCAAAAGGAACAAGCTGAAGCTTTTACTGTGGCCCTCACTGTCCCCTGAACTGAACATCATTGAAAATCTTTGGCTGGACCTCAAAATAGAAGTGCATGCAAGAATACACACAAATATCTCAGAACTGGAAGAATGTTCCAAGGAAGAATGGATGAAAATCCCTCAAACAGGAATTGAAATACTCTTGGCTGGCTCCAAAAATCGTTTTAGAAGCTGTGACACTTTCAAAAGGGGGAGCTACTAGGTAACTTTTGCTTTGGCTCATTTCCCTTTTTATATTCTTTAACATGAAAAAATACTTTTTTCTTGCCTGAAATACAAAACAAATATGTCATCTTTAACTTTAGGCCATTTAGAAATCATGTCATCTTCAACTTTCTTAACTGTTCACAATAACAGTAATTTTTGACGAGGGGTGCCGAAACTTTTACATGCCACTGTATCTATTATACTTTTCTATCTATCTATCTATCTATCTATCTATCTATCTATCTATAATAATAATAAATTTTATTTCTATAGCGCCGACATATTCCGAAGCACTTTACATTACAGAGGGGATTTGTACAGACAATAGACATTACAGCATAACAATAATCACATAGATCATATATAGGTGGTGGCATGGGCAATTTTAACATGAAGGAGATCATGACTGGGCAATTTCTATATGAAGGGGATCATGATGGAGCATATTTCTGCATGAAGGAGATCATGATGGGGCATATTTCTACATGAAGGGTATCAAGATGGGGCATATTTCTACATGAAGGGGATCATGATGGGGCATATTTCTACATGAAAAGGATCATGATGGGGCATATTTCTGCATGAAGGGGATCATGATGGCGCATTTGGCACTTCGTCATAAATAATTGGGTTTTAGGTTGCAGTTTGGGCACTCGGTCTCAGAAAGGTTCGCCATCACTGCTCTAGGGGATGTGAAGCTGCGATAATCTGACCACTTGTACTTTAACTTGTACAGTTAAACTCTGGATTTCAGAGGAGTATCACAATAACAGGCAAGGGGGTCTTCAGTAGTCCCCCGGTTTTCATAGCAACCTATCGGTACCCCACAATCATGTTAAAGGAACACCGATGGCTGCATGGAATGATGTGCTAATCTGGCGTGTTTTAAATGCTGGTTTCAGACATTGGCTGTTAGAGACAGATGATGGCTGAATAACACAGCAGTTATCTGCCGGGAAAGATGCAGGCTCGGTATATGAGGACACATCAAAAAATAGGGACCTAACATATGTCAGTAAGGTGTTAAAATATTGGCTTTTCTCTAGTATTCTGGAGTAAAAATTTGTAAACCTTGTAGAATTCCATATTATTGCTAAGATTTAAAAATTTTACAATTTCAGGATAGGGCAGGAGCTGGGACAGTTACCTAGCCTCTGCACTCTAATGATGGGTCATTTGAGTAGCCCACCATGCACTGGGGATTCTCAAATGGAGCGTTATCAAAATAGAAATAGGTAAGTAAAAATAAATAAAACTGTTAGATTTGATAAGGAAGGGAAGGGACTTATTAAATAAACGATGTTAGAGAAAAAACTATTATATTATTAAAACAGAAAGACATTTACAATAATCAATATTAATTTCAGACCACCCCTGTAAGTGGAACTAAGCAGGAAGTAGTTATAGGCCGGGGTCACACTGGCGAGGAATACGGGAGAGTGAGAGGCGCAAAAAGCACTCATTACACACGGACAAATGATTTTCTATGGGGTCACTCGCACCAGGCGTATATTTCTCATCCGTATCCCACGCTCCATGCCACTCACAGCATGCTGCAATTGTCAGCGTACTACGGCCGTAATACGCCAATGCAAGTCTATGGGTGCGCAAAAAATACGGATTACACACGGAATACACGTGTGACTTGCGAGAAATACGCACCAGGTGTCTTTTAGCAAAGCCGGCAATTCAGTGCACGATACAGTAAACTCATACTGACTGGATTTAATAAAGAAACGAAAAAATAGATATATACACATAGAATACATACACACATATATATATACAGTGGGGCAAAAAAGTATTTAGTCAGTCAGCAATAGTGCAAGTTCCACCACTTAAAAAGATGAGAGGCGTCTGTAATTTACATCATAGGTAGACCTCAACTATGGGAGACAAACTGAGAAAAAAAAATCCAGAAAATCACATTGTCTGTTTTTTTCATTTTATTTGCATATTATGGTGGAAAATAAGTATTTGGTCAGAAACAAGCAATCAAGATTTCTGGCTCTCACAGACCTGTAACTTCTTCTTTAAGAGTCTCCTCTTTCCTCCACTCATTACCTGTAGTAATGGCACCTGTTTAAACTTGTTATCAGTATAAAAAGACACCTGTGCACACCCTCAAACAGTCTGACTCCAAACTCCACTATGGTGAAGACCAAAGAGCTGTCAAAGGACACCAGAAACAAAATTGTAGCCCTGCACCAGGCTGGGAAGACTGAATCTGCAATAGCCAACCAGCTTGGAGTGAAGAAATCAACTGTGGGAGCAATAATTAGAAAATGGAAGACATACAAGACCACTGATAATCTCCCTCGATCTGGTGCTCCACGCAAAATCCCACCCCGTGGGGTCAGAATGATCACAAGAACGGTGAGCAAAAATCCCAGAACCACGCGGGGGGACCTAGTGAATGAACTGCAGAGAGCTGGGACCAATGTAACAAGGCCTACCATAAGTAACACACTACGCCACCATGGACTCAGATCCTGCAGTGCCAGACGTGTCCCACTGCTTAAGCCTGTACATGTCCGGGCCCGTCTGAAGTTTGCTAGAGAGCATTTGGATGATCCAGAGGAGTTTTGGGAGAATGTCCTATGGTCTGATGAAACCAAACTGGAACTGTTTGGTAGAAACACAACTTGTCGTGTTTGGAGGAAAAAGAATACTGAGTTGCATCCATCAAACACCATACCTACTGTAAAGCATGGTGGTGGAAACATCATGCTTTGGGGCTGTTTCTCTGCAAAGGGGCCAGGACGACTGATCCGGGTACATGAAAGAATGAATGGGGCCATGTATCGTGAGAGTTTGAGTGCAAACCTCCTTCCATCAGCAAGGGCATTGATGATGAAACGTGGCTGGGTCTTTCAACATGACAATGATCCAAAGCACACCGCCAGGGCAACGAAGGAGTGGCTTCGTAAGAAGCATTTCAAGGTCCTGGAGTGGCCTAGCCAGTCTCCAGATCTCAACCCTATAGAAAACCTTTGGAGGGAGTTGAAAGTCCGTGTTGCCAAGCGAAAAGCCAAAAACATCACTGCTCTAGAGGAGATCTGCATGGAGGAATGGGCCAACATACCAACCACAGTGTGTGGCAACCTTGTGAAGACTTACAGAAAACGTTTGACCTCTGTCATTGCCAACAAAGGATATATCACAAAGTATTGAGATGAAATTTTGTTTCTGACCAAATACTTATTTTCCACCATAATATGCAAATAAAATGAAAAAAAAACCAGACAATGTGATTTTCTGGATTTTTTTTTCTCAGTTTGTCTCCCATAGTTGAGGTCTACCTATGATGTAAATTACAGACGCCTCTCATCTTTTTAAGTGGTGGAACTTGCACTGTTGCTGACTGACTAAATACTTTTTTGCCCCACTGTATATATATATATGCATTCTATGTGTCTATATCTATTCTTTGGTTTCTGTTATAAACCCTGTCATAGGGCTCCATTATATGTCCATTTTGCAAGCCTGCTAGAAAATCTCGCCATACGGATGCCATACGGATTACATACGGATGCTGACATGCGCAAAATACGCGACCACACCTTGATTACGGATGACATACGGAGCACTATTTAGGGGTCTGTCATCCATATTACGCATGTAAAATACGGAGCGTATTTTGCGCAGGTTAGTGTGACTCCAGCCATAGGCCCAAATGCAATCTATTCCACGTTTATTAAAAGTGCTAATGAAGCCCAAAACCAGCCTAAGTAAATTCCCCCCTCAATATCTACATCTACGTTAACCCTTTCACAACATGCGCCATACATTTACGGTGAATGTTGGGTCTCCCTCTTTGATGTGGGCTCCGGTGCTAAGACCACATCTTTTCCGGCACATGTCAGCTGATTTCATCAGCTGACATATGCCCCTAACAGCCACGGGTGGAATCGCGATCCACCCATGGCTGTTAACATGTTAAATGCCGCTGTCAATTTCTTGTCATCTTATCATCGAATTCAGGGAGGACATCCTGGAACGCATCGTATAACTTACAAACCAGAAAAGAGATCTGTATATAGGTTTCCTTAGCCATTCCCTTTTCAACTCCCACCCTTTCCACTCCCTTTTCAACCCTTACTTTATCCTTTATCCACCCACCTCTTTGTTCAACACCTTTCCAACTGGTTTATCCACTACCCTTTTCCCACTATTACCTCAGACAAAAAAATAAAAAAATAAACATATATAAATAATTCATTTAAAAATCATGGCCATCTGTGATGCTAAACACCTTCAGTCACAAATATCGAAAGACTCCTCCAGTGTGTGGACATCTGATGAAGACTGATTACCATCTCGAAATATACAGAATACTGGTTAATGAAGACCTGGATGAAAAAAAACAACAAAAATGCATTTATTTTAAAAATCTTTTGGTTGGTCATAATCCTTCTGGACACAGCTTTAAACAGGCTTCTCTATGTTAACATCTGAAAAGTACTGAGAAACCATCTCAGCTATATGCAGGGGCAAGAATGATTTGTATACAGACGAGGCTGAAGTTGGTTTCTTATTCGTCCAGTTTCTTATTCGGTTCTGAAGTTGGTTTCTTATTCAGCAATTTTTTTTCCTTTTTTTACAGATATAACAACAAAAAATAAGCAACACAATAATAAAAAACAATGCAGTGAGGTGCCCTGATGTGAATACACATAAAATCAGCATCAAAAATGATAATACTGGCACAAAAATGGGCATCAAAGTGGGCATCAAAGGGTGTTAATGAAAGGGTAAAATGACTTTGGGCCACTGAAATCACACTGCAGATATATAGAACAAGGAGCCCCACATCAAAACCAGGTCCCTCCAGCTTGGCCCAAATGGGTTATGGGCACCAGAACTGGCAACAAAGTGGGCACACAGTCGATTTTCACAGGTTTGAATAAGTAACTGATGTTTTAAAGGGGTTAAATGAATTTGGGCCACTGATGTCATACTATGAATACACAGATATTGATGCCCTGCATCAAACCCAGGTCCCTCCAGCCTGGCCCAAATGGGTTCTGGGCATCAGAATTGGCATCAAAGTGGGCAAACAGCCAATTTTCACAGATATGAATAAGTTACTGATATTTTTAAGGGGTTAAACGACTTTGGGTCACTGATGTGACACTATGAATACACAGACAGTGGTGCCCTGCATGAAACCCAGGTCCCTCCAGCCTGGTCCAAATGGGGTCTGGGCATCAGAATTGGCATCAAATTGGGCAAACAGCCAATTTTCACAGACTTGAATAAGTAACTGATGTTTTAAAGGGGTTAAACTACTTTGAGCCACTGATGACACACTATGAATACACAGATAGTGATGCGCCGCATCAAACCCATGTCCTTCCAGCCTCACCCTAATGAGTTATTGGCACCAGAACTGGCATCAAAGTGGGCACACTGTCGATTTTCACAGGTTTGAATAAGTAACTGATGTTTTTAAGAGGTTAAATGAATTTGGGCCACTGATGTGACACTATGAATATACAGATAGTGATGCCCCGCATCAAACCCAGGTCCCTCCAGCCTGGCCCAAATGGGTTCTGGGCATGAGAATTGGCATCAAAGTGGGCAAACAGCCAATTTTCACAGATTTGAATATGCAACTGATGTTTTTAAGGGGTTAAACGACTTTGGGCCACTGATGTGACACTATGAATACACAGAAAGTGATGCCCCGCATCAATCCCAGGTTCCTCTAGCCTGGTCCAAATGGGTTATGGGCACCAAAACTAGCATCAAAGTTGGCACACAGTCGATTTTCACAGGATTGAGTAAGTGACTGATGTTTTTAAGGGGTTAAATGACTTTGGGCAACTGATGACACACTATGAATACACAGATAGTGATGCCCTGCATCAAACCCAGGTCCCTCCAGCCTGGCCCAAATGGATTCTGGGCATCAGAATTGGCATCAAAGTGGGCAAACGGCCAATTTTCACAGACTTGAATAAGTAACAGATGTTTTTAAGGGGTTAAACTACTTTGGGCCACTGATGTCACACTATGATTACACAGCCTTAGGCAGGTTTCAAATTAGCGTTTTTGAGCGCAGCAAATCGAACGCTATTGGGCGCATGCGCAATGTGCCCCTATGTTTAAAATGTAGGGCGCATGGTCTAGTGCTTGCACGCATTCATGTGCGATTTCGTGCGCATGCGTTTTTGCAAGTGTGGGCCTAGATGCACTAGACCAGGGGTCTCCAACCACCGGTCCGCAGGCCAGGACCGGACCCGTTGCACTTCTGTTGCCAGTCCGCGGAGCCAGGCTCAAATGTTGGACACACGGGGAGCTGCCAGCTTCCAGAAGTCATCGATACTCACCTTCTGTCCCTGCATCACTGTCCCAGCATGGCAGCTTAATCCTGTGTTGAGCTGTGCGGAGCCATGTATACAGGATGGGAGAGTGGGAGCAGAGCCATGTATACAGGATGGGAGAGTCCGAGCAGAGCCATCTATACAGGATGGGAGAGTGGGAGCGGAGCCATGTATACAGGATGGGAGAGTGGGAGCGGAGCCATGCATATAGGATGGGACAGTGGGAGCGGAGCCATGTATGCAGGATGGGAGAGTGGGAGCGGAGCCATCTATACAGGATGGGAGAGTGGGAGCGGAGCCATGTATACAGGATGGGAGAGTGGGAGCGGAGTCATGTATACAGGATGGGAGAGTGGGAGCAGAGTCATGTGTACAGGATGGGAGAGTGGGAGCGGAGCCATGTATACAGGATGGGAGAGTGGGAGCAGAGTCATGTATACAGGATGGGAGAGTGGCAGCAGAGCCATGTATACAGGATGGGAGAGTGGGAGCGGAGCCATGTATACAGGATGGGAGAGAGGGAGCGGAGCCATCTATACAGGATGGGAGAGTGGGAGTGGAGCCATGCATACAAGGATGGGAGAGTGGGAGCGGAGCCATCTATACAGGATGGGAGAGTGGGAGCGGAGCCATGTATACAGGATGGGAGAGTGGGAGCGGAGCCATGTGTACAGTATGGGAGAGTGGGAGCGGAGCCATGTGTACAGGATGGGAGAGTGGCAGCAGAGCCATGTATACAGGATGGGAGAGTGGGAGCGGAGCCATGTATACAGGATGGGAGAGAGGGAGCGGAGCCATCTATACAGGATGGGAGAGTGGGAGTGGAGCCATGCATACAAGGATGGGAGAGTGGGAGCGGAGCCATCTATACAGGATGGGAGAGTGGGAGCGGAGCCATGTATACAGGATGGGAGAGTGGGAGCGGAGCCATGTGTACAGTATGGGAGAGTGGGAGCGGAGCCATGTGTACAGGATGGGAGAGTGGCAGCAGAGCCATGTATACAGGATGGGAGAGTGGGAGCGGAGCCATGTATACAGGATGGGAGAGAGGGAGCGGAGCCATCTATACAGGATGGGAGAGTGGGAGTGGAGCCATGCATACAAGGATGGGAGAGTGGGAGCGGAGCCATCTATACAGGATGGGAGAGTGGGAGCGGAGCCATGTATACAGGATGGGAGAGTGGGAGCGGAGCCATGTGTACAGTATGGGAGAGTGGGAGCAGAGCCATGTGTACAGGATGGGAGAGTGGCAGCAGAGCCATGTATACAGGATGGGAGAGTGGGAGCGGAGCCATGCATACAAGGGTGGGAGCCACACAGAGCTGAACAGGATGGGGGAACCACACATACCAGGATAGGAATGAGGGGACAATGCATATCCGGCTTATACTCGAGTCAATAAGCTTACCCAGTTTTCCATGGCAAAATTAGGTGCCTCGGCTTATACTCTGGTCGGCTTATACTCGAGTATATATGTATGTATATATATCAATCAGTACTTTGTTGGGCCATCATACTATACATGGGGGGATTATATGTGTGGGACCATCTTGCTATACATACTACAACTCTGTCCATAGCCCCACCCCCATATGACCAAAGCTCTGCCCCCATATGACCAAAGCTCTGCCCCCTGTCCCACCTCTATCCCCGCCCTGCCGGGCCATGGAAGAATGGTCTTGCTTGAAGCCGGTCCCCGGTGCAAAAAAGGTTGGGGACCACTGCGCTAGACGCTACATTTTGAATTTTTTTTCCTTCCAACCTCGTCACAAAAACACATGCGATTGCGTGCGCACGGAATGCGCCAAAAAGACACATTATAGTCTATGGGGTCGCAGGCGTGCGCTTGGACATGCCCATGGCCGCGCTTTTGAGCGCATACGATTTTTGAGTAAACAATGTCTAGACACTAGAGATGAGGGACTTTGCCTTTTTCAGGGTCGAGTCGGGTTTCATGAAACCCAACTTTCTCAAAAGTCGAGTCAAACGAAATCGGCCGACTATCGGGCCGACTATTTACAAGCACGGACTGCATCCGGATATAATATAGAACAGAAGAGCAAAATAGCAGTCAAGCACTTATCGAAATGGAGCGTGCGCCACTGTGCATCCTAATGCTGCCGGAGGGAAGGCCTTGTGCATTGCTGAAACTATCAGTGCATACCTTTTTTCTAAACTACCTTCGAATGGCAACCGAAAACTTGCATAGTATATATACTCTCGTCTCTTTTTTTATAGTAATTTAAAGGACAATCATTTTGCATGAAATATAGTTTAAGCAATGAAGTCATACACGACTGAGCGCTTCCCTGTGCCGCACTGAGGCTCTCTGCAGAACGCACACTAAGTGCAGAACTGCTTAAACATGTGACATCAGTTTGGTGTGCCAAGCTTGGCTTATACTTGGCAGTATAAGAATCTCCCGTGGATCAGTCTTGCTGCTTAGAATAATATTTCATATGCAAATTCTACTCCTTTGCAATGATGTCACTGGGTCTTGTTATTCCCTTCTACCCCCTGGCTGTTAAAATGAGCAGATGTGTTTGTCCCTTATGTTTAAATGTGGAGCAAATACTTAAACTGAGAGCCAAGACTATCAGTCACTCCTGTAATGTACTGGATGTTGTGCTGCACCTCTGTTACCTGCATATCACAATGGTTCAGTGTCACAAAGACAGACCACAATGAACGGATTAAGCGTTATCCAAAATTCCAGAGTCACATCTTAGGGTGAGGTATTATTTATTACTTAGCTTGACCATAACATTACTGATATGAGCTGCGAAAAGTTTGGAGACACTGCTCATAAGAACCAGGTAAACTGCAGTTATCATTTTTCACAATCAGGTATTAAAATAAAAGATGAATTCTGGTTACTTTTGGGTAGTAAGTTGCCCACATTTTGTCCTAAATTGTTTAAAATAGACATAAAACAGGTTTGAGATGTAATTCTGGAATTTTGGATTTTAACAGCCAGGGTGTAGAAGGGAATAAACCAGGAAATGCTCTCTCTTTTCAAATGACCCTGGCCCTTCCCATGCTGGCCTGGTCCCAAACACATTAACTATATCCTAACTTACTGTGTCTGCCTGAGCAGTCTGTTGCTGGGGAAACGTAACCTTTCACCTACTTAACCAATATGTACACCACTTCAAATTTACCTTTCTTAACCTAACCGCTGTGCAATACACTATACCTTATGTCCTAAACCTATGTCCCTATTCACTGTACATTATACATTATTTACATTACAATATCCACATGAATTAGTTCCTGTACAGTTCTAAGCATTTTCACAAACTATCACACACATAAAAATACAGTAAAATCACATGTCAGAACCATTTTGTAAACATTGTCTTTCTGAAGAGAAGGCATGTAACAGTCCTCGTCTTCCTTTTACATGCCTCACTCTTTAAATATGGTTGTCCTCAACCATAACATCTCCTGAAAGACACTAAAATAAAGGACCATGTACATATAAAACCACATCTAAAACTGTTAACAAGCCATCAGTTTACTTTCGTCGACCATCACTGACCCTAATCCTGAACAGGACTGGTCGCGATCACACTCAGTTGGGACCCTGGAACACAAAGCCCAAGTTCTTTAACATGCTGGCCCTTTGGCTCACACAAAAACTAATCACCCTATATGTCCATGGGCACTGTCCTTTTCCTTTTCAACCCAGCATGCACATCTGGTCATCCATTTCGTTTTGAGGGTCCGCCTGACCCCAGTTTTATTCTTAATAACAGCTCGTTGGCCCAACTTACAACAGCACTAACAATCCTGGAGCGCTGACCGGCTCGATCATCAGGTCGTCTGTTTCCATCTCCCTCCCCCTTTTTGCAAACCATGGCTCCTTTAAGAAATGCAGCACTTCCTAGTAGTCCCTGGGGAAAAGTTCATGGACCAAGTTTAGGAACAGTTTATGGGGACAATGGGACAAAGTCCATGGGGTGGCTTCACACAGTCTATAGAGCCAGAAGAGTTCATGGCCTTTTAAGAGTTCAAAGTTCCATAATTCAGCAGGGGGGTACGCAAACATGCGCAAAGTAACTTGAAAGGTGGAAGCACAATACACACAAAGAGAAACTTCAGCCACACTGGTCAACTCCAGTAGCTTCTGGTTGATTTAGTGCCTCCTTCACACAGGGATGCAGAACAGTCCCATGCAACAGGCACTTACAGCCGACATCTTAACTTCTGGCCACCATTTTAACTCAGAGCCTTACTGCGGCTGCCTTCAGACCCAGGTTACTTAAGCTCCAGTCTAGCTGACATAAGTGGCCGACTAGGGTATCTGGAACTTGTGAACTGCAACAGGTATCTCTTTGCGGGGCTGTGAGGTACTTACTAGCCATGTTACCATCAGGGACTTCAGATGCTCTGTCCTGCTGCAGGGTCTTGACCACACCGACGCGGTCGTTTCTGCCTTGTGGTCCAGCACCTGACTCGGGACCTCCGGCTTTTTCAGTCCTCCCGGGTGCACCTCCTCTAACTGCTTCACCAACTGCCGCTTCCATTCAGACCTTCCTGGTTCCCCAAGGAGTGCTGTGCCATATTTCTGGCCATCTCTCTCCAGTGGAAATCTGTGATGCTCAGTCTTTTCCTGCTCACTCTTCTTCTCTCTTACGAATAATGGCGTCAGCCCATTCTGCCAGGGGTATACTTCTCTGTTGCTCCATCTATTACATGGTGGGGCTTCTTCCGGCTCACCTGCCCGTTTTCTGTGCTCCACAGACCCCCAAGACTGTTCTCTTGCGTCATCATCATCCGCACCGGACTCAAGTTAGTCTGCAGTTAGCTATTAGTTATTAGTTAGCTATTCGATTTTCATGTATGATGAATTATTCATGTACTCAAAATGACCAGCTCAATGTCCTGAATAACGTTTGCCAAAAAAATGATCAACTCTATGTGTAGTTCAGAAGTTATTCACGTAAATCGCTTATGTCGCGAATAAACAAACGCACTCAATCGAATTGCATTTCATAGATATTACAAGGATTGGTAACAACAAAAATTTATGTCTAATTATCATAGTTTACTAAAACCACACTACTAAATCAACAACCTTGATCAGGTACATAAAACTTAATAATCCACATATTTAGAAATTGTCAGTGACATGAATATAATAAGCATTTATAATATGTAAACTTTCCAATATTATTATCAATTAATTTAATTTCACATAATTTGTGCCTATAATACATAGAGTATGAATATCTATTTGAAGCACTACTTCCTTGCGCACTAGTTGACAAGATGATACTTGTCAACAATATTTATACATACACTGTAGCAGTTTCGTATGAAGACAAAAAATTTATAGCAAGACCTCCAACATCTAACCTTTTTGAGATATCAAAACAAAAACATTCAAAAAATTTACATTAAGCAAGTAAATTTTTAATTAAAATGTTGATACTGATCTCATCATTTACTTTTATTCTTAAACATATTAGATATTTTATATACCCAAATATAAATATAGCTTTCAAACAGGACAAACACAACAACACTGAAATTCAGACTTCAGGTTACAATGTAAGTTAACGCAAGTATGCCAATTCAACACAAATCCTTACCATGGACAGATGACTTTAACAGACAATCCTCCAAGTAGGGCCACTCTATGGAATACTTTGATGGTTTCCAAGTGAGTGTATCACTTCAGAACAGAACTGTGATGACATGGACTCTTTCAATGCCTAGCATGGGTTGAGTTTCTTAAAATTTGGTCACACATGAAGGTATTCTGTTTATTACCATGTGATAAGCCCCTCATTGTTTCTACAAGACTCTAAGGAGTCTAGGTTTACAGTTAAGGCCCCGTCTCACTAAGCGACTTACCAGTGATCCCGACACCGATATCAAGATGTCAGGATCGCTGGTAAGTCACTATATGATCGCTGGTGAGCTGTCACACAGACATCTTCACCAGCGGTCAGCACAGCGATGCAGAGCGCCCAGCATTGCTGGCCATTCCTGTAAAAAATAGAATCAAAATAAAAAATATAGTTATTCTCACCTTCCGACGTCCCGTTCAGCCATCCTGCCTCTCTCCACGCTCCGGTCCCAGTGAGCCTTTGCGAGAATGACCGCGAGATGTCACGGTCTCGAGGGATAACAAAGTCTCACGGTCATTCGTGCAAAGGATCACTGGGACCGGAGTGTGGAGAGAAGCAGGATGGCTGAACGGGACGTCGGAAGGTGAGAATAACTATATTTTTTATTTTTATTATTTTTTACACCTGATCGCTGGTCTCCCGCCTGTCACACACAGCGATGCGTGCTGGCCAGCGGGAGACCAGCAACCAAAGAAATGTCCAGAGGTTTCTTCCAGCGATCAGCGATACCGGCAGGGGGGCCGCTCGCTGATCGCTGTCACACACAGCGATCTCGCTGGTGAGATCGCTGTTACGTCACAAAAGTTGTGACTCAGCAGCGATCTCGCTACCGAGATCGCTTAGTGAGACGGGGCCTTTACTGTTGACTCCTCTGGATCATCCAAATGCTCTCTAGCAAACTTCAGACGGGCCCGGACATGTACAGGCTTAAGCAGTGGGACACGTCTGGCACTGCAGGATCTGAGTCCATGGTGGCGTAGTGTGTTACTTATGGTAGGCCTTGTTACATTGGTCCCAGCTCTCTGCAGTTCATTCACTAGGTCCCCCCGCGTGGTTCTGGGATTTTTGCTCACCGTTCTTGTGATCATTCTGACCCCACGGGGTGGGATTTTGCGTGGAGCACCAGATCGAGGGAGATTATCAGTGGTCTTGTATGTCTTCCATTTTCTAATTATTGCTCCCACAGTTGATTTCTTCACTCCAAGCTGGTTGGCTATTGCAGATTCAGTCTTCCCAGCCTGGTGCAGGGCTACAATTTTGTTTCTGGTGTCCTTTGACAGCTCTTTGGTCTTCACCATAGTGGAGTTTGGAGTCAGACTGTTTGAGGGTGTGCACAGGTGTCTTTTTATACTGATAACAAGTTTAAACAGGTGCCATTACTACAGGTAATGAGTGGAGGAAAGAGGAGACTCTTAAAGAAGAAGTTACAGGTCTGTGAGAGCCAGAAATCTTGATTGCTTGTTTCTGACCAAATACTTAATTTCCACCATAATATGCAAATAAAATGAAAAAAAAACAGACAATGTGATTTTCTGGATTTTTTTTTCTCAGTTTGTCTCCCATAGTTGAGGTCTACCTTTGATGTAAATTACAGACGCCTCTCATCTTTTTAAGTGGTGGAACTTGCACTATTGCTGACTGACTAAATACTTTTTTGCCCCACTGTACCTTTGCCAGGGAAGGTCACAGACTCAGACAAATCAATTATGCTAACCTTTCATTGTATTGCTCCGTTCTATGTAAATTAGCTGACTCTTCCTCATCTCTGTTGAGGCCCCGTCACACATAGCGATCTCGCTAGCGAGATCGCTGCTGAGTTACAACTTTTGTGACACAACAGCGATCTCACCAGCGAGATCGCTATGTGTGACAGCGTTCAGCAACCGGCCCCCCTGCCGGTATTGCTGATCTCTCTGGGAAACCTCTGGACATTTCTTTCGTCGCTGATCTCCCGCTGGCCAGCATGCATCGCTGTGTGTGACAGGCGGGAGACCAGCGATCAGCGATAAAATAATAAAAGAAAAATAAAAAACATTACTTTTCTCACCTTCCGACGTCCCACGCAGCATTCCCGCCTCTCTCCACACTCCGGTCCCAGTAATCCTTTGCAAGAATGACCGCGAGACTTCGCGATCCCGCGAGAATGGACGTCATCGCGGTAATTCTCGCAAAGGATTACTGGGACCGGAGCGTGGAGAGAGGCGGGAATGCTGCGCGGGACGTCGGAAAGGTGAGAATAACAATAACAATAATAACAATAATTTTTATTTTAATTCTATTTTTGACATGAATCAGCGCATGCGCGGCGTCGCTGTGCTAATCGCTGAAGCTGTCTGTGTGACAGCTCACCAGCGATCATGTAGCGACTTACCAGCGATCCTGATACGTTGATATCGTTGTCGGGATCGCTGGTAAGTCGCTATGTGTGACGGGGCCTTTAGACACCATTACTACTATGGATATTATGTATGCGGCTTGGAATCTAGCCAATCTAACACACTCTTATTCCACCAATCATGAAGCCCCAAGGGTCTGAATTGAGAGCTCAGGGGTATAGAAGGAGGACTGTCCAGTGACCAAGTCTCTCTTGCTGCATGGTACCAATTTTGGATCTGCGGATCCGATTGGCAGGCCATAACCCCACATGGATTATAAGACTACATGGACTTCAGCAACGAATGCAAGGATTCGGCTGAGATATCAAAGACTACATAAGGATGGTATCCAGCTTGGGACAATCCAGTCACCTGACTACAGAATTTGCGGTAGTCAGTCAGCTTCCTAAATCTGGCATTATTCCTTTCTCGGTGGGTGCACACCAAAAGCGGGGTGCTGCTGGCTTGGAGTAAGTAGACCTGGAAGCTCCGAGGAACGGATATTATAATCCCTGGGGAGCTAGTAGAAGGGTGATAAACTGTTTGCTGTTACATTTTGTGTTTTGCTGGTTCATAGAATCATAGAATCATAGAGTTGGAAGGGACCTCCTGGGCCATCTGGTCCTACCCCCTGCTCAAAGCAGGATTCGCTAAATCATCCCAGTCAGATGTCTGTCCAGCCTCTGTTTGAAGACATCCATTGAAGGAGAACTCACCACTTCTCGTGGCAGCCTGTTCCACTCATTGATCACTCTAACTGTCAAAAAGTTTTTTCTAATATCTAATCTGTGTCTCCTCCCATTCACTTTCATCCCATTGCTTCTAGTCTTTCCTTGTGCAAATGAGAATAAAGTTGATCATTCTACAATGTGACAGCCCTTTAGATATTTGTAGACAGCTATTAAGTCTCCTCTCAGTCTTCTCTTTTGCAAACTAAACATTCCCAAATCCTGCAACCTTTCCTCATAAGACAGAGTTTGCAGACCGGTCACCATTCTGGTCGTTCTTTTCTGAACTTGCTCCAGTTTGTTGATGTCTTTTTTAAAATGTGGTGCGCAAAACTGGACACAATATTCCAGATGAGGTCTGACCAAAGAGGAGTAGAGGGAAATAATGACTTCACGTGATCTAGACTGTATGCTTCTGTTAATACATCCTAGAATTGCATTTGCCTTATTTGCTGCTGCATCACACTGTTGACTCATATTCAGTCTGTGATCTATTAGTATACCCAAGTCTTTTTCACATGTGCTGTCACTTAGCCCTATTCCTCCCATTCTGTATATGCTTTTTTCATTTTTATTGCCCAGATGTAGTACTTTACATTTCTCCCTGTTAAAAACCATTCTGTTAGTTGCTGCCCACTTCTCCAGTTTATTTAAATCTTTTTGAATCCCCTCTCTTCTCTAGTATTAGCTATCCCTCCTAGCTTTGTGTCATCAGCAAATTTAATCAGTTTACCCTCAATTCCTTCATCTAAATGGTTGATAAAGATGTTGAACTATACAGGGCCCAGGACAGAGCCCTGTGGTACCCCACTTGAGACATTCTTCCAACTGGATGTGCAGCCATTTACGACCACTCTTTGGGTCCGATCACTAAGCCAGTTATGAATCCACCTAACAGTTGCCTTGTCCATTCCATACTTAGTCATTTTTTCAAAAAGGATTATATGAGAGACTTTGTCAAATGCTTTGCTGAAGTCAAGATATACTATATCTACAGCATTTCCTTGATCCACCCAATCAGTGATACCGTCATAGAAGGAAATTAAGTTAGTCTGACATGACTTATTAGTTACAAACCCATGCTGACTCTGTTTAATCACTTCATTCTTATCCAGGTACTTACATACATGTTGTTTAATAATTTGTTCAAAGATCTTTCCTGGTATAGAAGTCAGACTCACCGGCCTATAGTTGCCTGGGTCCACCTTCTTCCCCTTTTTGAAGATAGGAACAACATTTGCTCTTCTCCAGTCTTCTGGCACTTCTCCTGTTCTCCAAGAATTTTCAAAGATTATGGAGAGGGGTTCAAAAATTTCTTCTGCTATCTCCTTCAGTACTCTGGGGTGTAATTCATCTGGACCTGGAGACTTGAATTCATTTAGGTTAGCTAAGTGTTTCCTCACTATCTTTCTGTTTATAGATATCCTGGATTCTTCTATTCCCTTAATAGGACAGTGAATAACAGTTGATGTTACATTTGTTTTCTGAGAGAAAACAGATGCAAAATAGGAATTTAAAAGTTCAGCCTTCTCAACATCCTGTCTTACCATTTCATCATTTTCATCCTGTAAAAATCCTATAGCATCTTTGACTTTTCTTTTACTTTTGACATATCCCCAAAATCTTTTATTATTGCTTTTGACATCTCTTGCAAGCCTCAATTCATTTTCAGCTTTAGCTAATCTGATTTGTGCCCTGCAGGTTCTGCAGACAGCATTATCTCCTTCTTTAGATATGCCTCCCTCTTTCCATTTTATAAACATTTTTTTCTTCCTTTTTAGCATGTGCTTAAGTTCTGTGTTCATCCATCCTGGTTTCCTTAAATGCTTCCTATTCTTCCCTCTTTACGGAATTGTTAACAACTGTGCTTTGAGAATGTCATTTTTCAAGATTTCCCATCCTTCCTGGACATTTTTGTCTTTAAGGATATCCAGCCATTGGATCCCTCCAATTCTCTTTCTGAATCCCTTAAAATCTACCTTTCTGAAATCTAACCTTGACGTCTGAGTCTTCACAGGTCTTCCTCCTCTAGTTATCCAAAATTCTAAAATAGCATGGTCGCTACCTCCTAGGGTCCCAGCCACTTTTACCTCCTCAACCATTTCCTCCCTGTTTATAAGGATTAGATCCAAGGTAGCAGTTCCCCTTGTTTTCTCCCCTACCTTTTGGAAGATAAAGTTGTCAGCAAGAGAGGATAAGAATTTCCTTGACCTGTTAGTTTTGCCTGAGAGAGAGTCCCAACAAATGTCTGGATAGTTGAAATCTCCCATGACAACTATGTCATGTTTTTTGGAGAACTTGGCCATTTGATGCATAAAGAGTTCATCCATATCTTCAGCTTGCACAGGCGGCCTGTAGTAGATGCCTACAATGGTGTCCTTTCCATTGTTCTGTCCTTTTTATTCTTACCCAAACAGTTTCCACAGAACTCCCAGTCTCTGAAGCTTCAATCTCTGTGCAGATATACGCGTTTCTAACATACAATGCGACACCCCCTCCTCGTTTATCAAGTCTGTTTCTTGCAAATAAGTTGCATCCTTCTAGTCTTGTATTCCAATCATGTGTATTGTCCCACCAAGTTTCAGTGATTCCAATGACATCATATTTCTTTTCCTGTGTTAGTAGTTCCAATTCTCCTTGTTTGTTGCCCATGCTTTGTGCATTAGTATAGAAACATTTTAGTTTGTGATAGGTTTCTCTTTCTCCAATATTTTTATTAATTAGATTCTTTTGTCTTTGTTCTTCCTTTCCACTTCTAATAGCAGAGTTCTCAATAGCATTTGTCAGGTGTATGGCTTTTTCTGGTCTTTTGCTTCCCTTCCCATGTTGTTCTAGTTTAAAGCTCTCCTTACAAGTGTAGCAAGGCGACTTCCAAATACATGCTTTCCAGTGTTTGTAAGGTGCACCCCATCTCTAGCAAGTAGTCCATCGTATAAGTAATTCACTCCGTGATCCAGAAATCCAAATCGCTGCTGACGGCACCATCGACGTAGCCAGTTGTTCACCTGCAGAATCTTATTCCACCTCCTTGTTCCATGGCCATCCACTGGGAGGATGGAAGAGAAGACCACCTGTGCTCCCAGTTCTTTCACTTTCTTGCCTAAGTCTTCAAAGTCTCTGCAGATGGTTTCCAGGTCGTTTCTTGCGGTGTCATTTGTCCCCACATGTAGTAGCAGGAATGGGTAGTCATCTGTAGGTCTGAAGAGTCCTGATATCCTGTCAGACACATCTTTAATTTTTGCACCTGGAAGACAGCACATTTCTCTTGAAGTAATATCCGGTCTGCAGATAGCGGCCTCTGTTCCTCTCAACAGGGAATCCCCCATGACCACCACTCTCCGTTTCTTCTTCACAACATTTTTCTTTCTCCATCCAGGAGGACTCTGAAGGCGTACAAGGTTGCTGTTTGTTGGCAAAGTCTTATCCTGATGTATTTCTTCATCGTTTTCCTGCGTGAGAGCCTGGTTGTGTGATATATGCCATTAATTGTTTGGGGATCCAAGAAAGTCCTAATACTGTGATTCCCTCACCCTGTGTTGTCTGAGTAGTGTTTCACCCACTGTTAAGGAGGTCGGACATTCAGTTGGGATGAGCCATGGTCCATGCTGTCTTTGTAAAGGCGGCTGGGCAAGCGGACGAGAGCACCCACTGACCCCCGTGTCTACACAAGAACCACTATGTAAAGTTAAAAAAAAGCTTAATAATGACGTTACAATTACATATAAATAATTTGATGACATAAAACTTTATTAAGTGTAATTTCACACACAAACTTAGCATCTGTTCAACAACTCTTGAATTAAACATAGATTAGTGGGTTAAGCCCTTATAGAAACTTCAAGTAAGTTGTGATAGCAAACAGTGACGTACCTATAAAATGTTTCACATGTGGAGTTAGCATATTTTGTATAATTCTTCAACTATACATAGAGTTGTGAATTTTTTGTGCAAAATTGGTTAGATTGAGTGCGTTTGATTATTCGCGACATAAGTGATTTACGTGAATAACTTCTGAACTACACATAGAGTTGATCATTTTTTTGGCAAACATTATTCAGGACATTGATATGTTAATTTTGAGTACTGGTGGTCCAGGGTAACTCTTTTCAAATTGAACTTATGGACGATTGAGTGCGTTTGTTTATTCGCGACATTAGCGATTTACGTGAATAACTTCTGAACTACACATAGAGTTGATCATTTTTTTGGCAAACATTATTCAGGACATTGAGCTGGTCATTTTGAGTACTAATGGTGCAGGGTACCTCTTTTCAAATTGAACTTATGTACGATTGAGTGCGTTTGTTTATTCACGACATTAGCGATTTACGTGAATAACTTCTGAACTACACATAGAGTTGATCATTTTTTTGACAAACATTATTCAGGTCATTGAGCTGGTCATTTTGAGTACTAGTGGTCCAGGGTACCATTTTTCAAATTGAACTTACGTACGATTGAGTGCGCTTGATTATGTGCGACATTAGCGATTTACGTGAATAACTCCTGAACTACACATAGGGTTGATCATTTTTTTGGCAAACATTATTCAGGACATTGAGCTGGTCATTTTGAGTACTAATGGTCCAGGATACCTCTTTTCAAATTGAACTTATGTACGATTGAGTGCGTTTGATTATTCGCGACATAAGCGATTTACGTGAATAACTTCTGAACTACACGTAGAGTTGATCATTTTTTTGGCAAACATTATTCAGGACATTGAGCTGGTCATTTTGAGTACTAGTGGTGCAGGGTACCTCTTTTCAAATTGAACTTATGTACGATTGAGTGCATTTGATTATGCGCGACATTAGCGATTTACGTGAATAACTTCTGAACTACACATAGAGTTGATCATTTTTTGGGCAAACATTATTCAGGACATTGAGCTGGTCATTTTGAGTAGTAGTGGTCAAGGGTACCTCTTTTCAAATTGAACTTATGTACGATTGAGTGCGTTTGATTATTCGCGACATAAGCGATTTACGTGAATAACTTCTGAACTACACATAGAATTGATCTTTTTTTAGCACATATTATTCAGGACATTGAGCTGGTCATTTTGAGTACTAGTGGTGCAGGGTACCTCTTTTCAAATTGAACTTATGTACGATTGAGTGCGTTTGATTATGCGCGACATTAGCGATTTACGTGAATAACTTCTGAACTACACATAGAGTTGATCATTTTTTGGGCACATATTATTCAGGACATTGAGCTGGTCATTTTGAGTACTAGTGGTCCAGGGTACCTCTTTTCAAATTGAACTTATGTACGATAGAGTAGGTTGCGCGACATAAATAAGTGATCTACGTGAATAACCCAGGACCACAAGTAGTCAAAATAAACATCTCAAAGTCCTGAACAAAATTTTACCCATCCACTCTATGAATAATTCATCATACATGAAAATCGAATAGCTAACTAATAACTAATAGCTAACTGCAGACTAACTTGAGTCCGGTCTCAGCAGCCACCATCTTAACTTTTTCAGGGATTACTCTGCTTTCTTCATGCAAGGACTTTGCACCCTGTTCGCAGCGCCACTTGAAGTGGAGCTCAGGGTTGGTTCTGTGGACCTGCTGCTGCTTATCTTTAGCCTGACACCCCACTATTAAACAGTTACCTTTTCCATGTGTATTGTACTGTAAGGTACATGTATACAGATCCTATCTATCCAGGTCATCACATCTCACTATGTATGTGTAATCTGGGTACAGACTCCATCCCTGTGATGTATATTTATCATGTAGACAGATTCTGCCTATCTAGGTTATCTCTCCTGACTATATATGTATATACTCATGTATAAGACGAGATTTTCAGACCATTTTTTTGAGCTGAAAGTCCCCCTCTCGGCTTATACACGAGTCATATACTTGGGGGTCGGTGGGGGAGGGGGAGCGGGGGTGTCAGAGATCATACTGACTCCCCCCTGGCGCGGTCTCTGCAGCCCCCCCCCGCTCCTCCCACGGTCTCCCTTCCTTCAGCGGTCACGTGGTACCGCTGAAGGAAGGAAGAGCTGCGGGAGACCGCAGGAGTCAGAGTAGCAGGGCTGCAGAGACCGCGCCAGGAGGGGGTAAGTATATCCAATATTAACCTGTCCGCAGCATATGGGGGCATAATATATGGAGCATCTTATGGGGGCAGCATATGGGGGCATATTTTATGGAGCAGCATATGGGGGTATATTCTATGGGGCAGCATATGGGGGCATATTCTATGGAGCAGCATATGGGGGTATATTCTATGGTTCAGCATATGGGGGCATATTCTATGGGGCAGCATATGGAGGCATAGTCTATGGAGCAGCATATGGGGGCATATTCTATGGGGCAGCATATGGGGACGTATTCTATGGGGCAGCATGTGGGGGCATAGTCTGGAGCAGCAAATGGGGGCATATTCTATGGGGCAGCATATGGGGCATATTCTATGGGGCATCATAAGGGGCATAGTCTATGGAGCAGCATATGGGGGCATATTCTATGGAGCAGCATATGGGGCATATTCTATGGGGCAGCATAGGGGGCATAGTCTATGGAGCAGCATATGGGGGCATATTCTATGGGGGCAGCATATGGGGCATAATCTATGGAGCAGCATATGAGGACATAATCTATGGAGCATCTTATTGGGACATAATCTATCAAGCATCTTATGGGGGCATAATCTATGGAGTATCTTATGGGGCATAACCTATGGAGCATTTTATGGAGCATCTTATAGGGGATTAATCGATGGAGCATCTTATGGGGCATATTCTATTGAGCATTTTATGGGGCCATAACCTTTATGGAGCATTATATGGGGCATAATATTCTAAGGAGCATCTTATGGGGACATTATTAACCTTTGTGCAGCATTATATGGGGTGTATTTTGTATGGTGCATCTTATGGGGCCCATCATGAACTGTATGGAGCATTAGATGGAGCTCCTGATTCAATATGGATATTCAAAAACATTTTACCTACTGATGTCTCAATTAATTTTACTTTTATTGGTATATATATTTATTTTTGAAATGTACCAGTAGCTGCTGCATTTTCCACCCTAGGCTTATACATGAGTCAATAAGTTTTCCCAGTTGTTTGTGGCAAAATTAGGGGGGTCGGCATATACTCGGGTCGGCTTATACACGAGTATATACGGTATGTGTTATCTGTGTATAGGCTACATCCCGGTGCTGTATTATCATGTATACAGATCATGTGTATCTAGGTCATCACTCCTCACTATACAGTATGTGTTATCTGGGTATAGGCTCCATCCCTGTGCTGTATACTTATCATACATACAGATCCTGCCTATCTTGGTTATCAATCATTACTAGATATAGATGTACCGTATTTTTTTGACTATAAGACGCACTTTTTTTCTCCTAAAATGTGGAGGAAAATGGGGGTGCGTCTTATAGTCCGGATGTCCTGGCTCTGGCTATGGTGGGGAGGTGGGGGAGCGGTTTCGAGGAGCAGCGGGTCACAGAGGCTGGAGCCGGCTGCTGTGGCTATCTCCTGTGCCCGCTGCTAAAGAGAAATGAATATTCACTGCAATTTCACTGGGCCCCCATCCCGGTCCTGGTATACATGATCTCATCCTTTCCTTATCCTGGTATGGTTGGCCCTATCCCATTCAGGTATGCATCAGAAAACATTAAAAAAACAAACCATTACACTTACCTTCCCGGCGTTCCCTCGCAGCGTTCTGTTCCGATGCCAGCAACTGCTTTATGCTTGTAAGCAGTGCATGGCAGGGACATCAATGGCTGCTTGCAAGCCGAAGGGCAGCCGCCGGAATAATCAATGCTCTGCACGCCAGATATGTGTGCGCGCAAAACAGTGAATATTCATTGCTCTCTAGTGTGCACAGTGTCAGCCGGAGCCTTCCTGCTGCTGCCGGCGGTCACATGTGCCGATACTTAAGAGAAATGAATATTCACCCTTTTCTATGAATATTCATTTCTCTAAAGTATCGGCACATGTGAGCGCCCGGAAGCTGCAGGAAGTCTCCGGCTGACAATGTGCTCGCTAGAGAGCAATGAATACTCACTGCTTTGCGTGTACACAGTCCCGGTGTGCAGTGTATTGAGTATTTCGACAGCTGCTCTTCGGCTTGCAAGCAGCGCATGACGTCCCTGCCATGCACTGCTTACAAGCATAAAGCAGTTGCTGGCATCGGAAAAGAACGCTGCGAGGGAACGCCGGGAAGGTAAATGCAATTTTTTTTAATGCTTTCTGATGGGGCCATGCATACCAGGATAGGGACAAGGGCGATCATTCCTGCCAGGATAGGGATGAGGGGGACCATTCCTACCAGGATAGGGATAAGGGGGACCATTCCTACCAGGATAGGGATAAGGGGGGGCATGCATACCAGGCTAGGGATGAGGAGGCAAGCTTACCAGGATAGGGATAAGGGGGCCATGCACACCAGGATAGGGATGAGGGAGCCATGCATGTCAGGATAGGGTTGAGGGGGGCCTTGCATATGGAGCACCCGCCAGGGCAGTGGAGAATACTCGGTACCGGGCTGGTGTCTTTAAGGGATGTGTCACAGCGGTGGTTACCTTGTCTGTGGCCCTGAGCATCCAATAAAAGGGTGTATTTACAAGGGAATGAAAGATAAAGAGATTTTGTAATAAGTTTGTGACGCCACCCGTGGTATCTGATAAATAGTGACCAGCGCTGCAGTGCAGATCCGCTGGGACTGATGGTAATGCAGCAGAGTTGGCAGAGCTCCCCACAGGTTGAGCTTTTATCCCAGAGCAGATGAAAGGTGTTGAGGAATAGATGGTGATGTAGTGTGGAACAAGGGATGTAGCAGTGATGAGAAGGTGACGCAGGAAGAAGGCAGAAGACATAGCTGAATGCAGCTCCAAAGCTTTACTCACAGTTGTGTCTGCAGTACAGATGCCCGCTTAGTGCCACGTCCTCCAGGTGAGGGATCCAGCCAACTTCCTGGCAGATAGAGGACACCTTTCCAGAACTCCCTGTCAGTATGTGCCTTCCGTGGCCATCTCCACAGTGCTGACTTCCACTTTCCTTCCCTTCCCTTCCAGCACCTCACAGTCAGTGTCCCAGGCCAGCAGCTGCGGATCCTGTTGGATAACGTACCCACTGTGTTTCCTTGATCCCTTCTGGCTGCCTTTCTGGAGAAGATAACTGTGGTTCTTGGCTGTTGCCCCTAAAGTTGCCACAGCTGTCGACCTGCTAGCTGAGCCCTGTTGTACACTCCACTAGGCTAAGGGGCCGAGACCCTTCTGCAACCTGAATTTCCCTCACCTGACGTCTGTCAGCATGGAGCGAGCCCCACGGGGAGCACTCTCTCCACCCGTGCCTCTGGGAAACCCCTTTCCCTTTCAGGGAGCTTCCTTCAGTCCGTACCAGTACTTCTTCCAGCAGCCCCTGCTGGCAGGGAGATGCTGCACACGTCCTCTCACTTCCTCCCCTAAGGGGACACTGTCGTCACTTCCCTCTAGTCTCCCTCTCTGAACCCAAGCTCCACCCACCTTCTAACACTCTTTCCTAGCCAGCAGGGATTAGGAGAACCTGCTGCCCTAGTGTATGTTGGATGCAGTGTTGTGTCAGAGCAAGAAGAGGTGTCTCCATCTTACCTGCAAGGTGGGATACCACACCTCTGGTTGAGGTGCAGTACCTCTGTGGCGACTGGACTCTCAGGGGCACCACACATACCAGTGTAGGTTTGAGGGGGGACATGCATACCAGGGTAGGGTTGAAGGGGACCATGCATACCAGTGTAGGGATGAGGGGGGCCAGGCATACCAGGGTAGGGATGAGGGGGGGCTATGCTTACCAGGGTAGGGATGAGGGGCCATGTGTATCAGGATGGGGATGAGGGGACCTTATATACCAAGATAGGGTTATTAAGTACAGAATTTACCACATTTTTTGCTTCTATTTTTTTCCTTAATTTCCTCCTCTAAAACCTAGGTGTGTCTTATGGTCCGGTGCATCTTAAAGTCCAAAAAATATGATAATCAATATATTTTATTATTATTTATTTATATAGTGCCATTAATTCCATAGTGCTGTACATGAGAAGGGGGGTTACATACAAAGTTAAAGATATCGTTAACAGTAAACAAATTTACAATGACAGACTGGTACAGAGTGGAGAGGACCCTGTCCTTGCGGACTTACATTCTATGGGATAGTGGGGAAGAGACAGAAGGTCGGGGGTGCAGCAGCTCTAGTGGTTTTGAGGCTGCGGCTCTGGCGGTGGTGAGGCAGCAGAATGGTTATTGTAGGGTGTAAGCTTTCCTGAAAAGAAGGGTTTCAGGTTCTGTTTGAAGGATCCGAGGGTGGTGGATAATCGGACGTGTTAAGGCATGGAATTCCAGGGGAAAAGGGAAATTCGGGACAAATCTTGGAGGCGGTTGTGTGAGGAATGAATAAGTGTGGAGGAGAGTAGGAGGTCTTGGGAGGATCGAAGATTACGTGAGGGAAGATGTTGGGAGATTAGTTCAGAGATAAAGGGAGGGGATAGGTTGTGGATGGCTTTGTAGGTCACTGTTAGTAGTTTGAACTGGATTTGTTGGTGAATTGGGAGCCAGCGGATGAATTTGCAGAGGGGAGAGACAGGGGAGTAGCGAGGAGAGAGGTGGACTAGTCGGGCAGCAGATTTGATGACAGACTGGAGTGGTGCAAGAGAGCAAGGAGGCCACAGAGGAGAGTGTTGCAGTAGTCAAGGCAGGAGATAATGAGGGCATGTACAAGAGTTTTAGTAGATTGAGGACTGAGGAAGGGACGGATTTTGGAAATATTTTTGAGTTGGAGGCGACATGAGGTGGCAAGAGTTTGGACGTGTGGTTTGAAGGACAGAGCAGAGTCGAGAGTTTCTCCGAGGCAGCGGATTTCAGGTGCAGGAGAGAGCGTGATGCTGTTTACCCTAATAGATAGATCGGGTAGGGAAGATACGCGAGATGGAGGAAAGATAATGAGTTCAGTTTTGTCTACATTGAGTTTTAGGAAGCGAGAGGTGAAAAATGAGGATATGGCTGATAGACACTCCGGGATTCTGGACAGCAGAGAGGTGACATCTGAGCCAGAGAGGTAGATCTGAGTGTGGTCTGCATACAGGTGGTACTGGAAGCCATGGGACTTTATGAGTTGTTCTAGGCCAAGAGTATAGATGGATAAAAGTAGGGGCCCCAGGACAGAGCCTTGGGGGGGCTCCAACAGAGAGAGGGTGGGATGAGGAGGTAGTGTGGGAGTGGGAAACACTGAATGTGCAGTCAGAAAGGTATGAGGCAATCCAGGACAGGGCAAGGTCTTTGATGCAAAGGGAAGAAAGAATCTGTACCAGTAGGCAGTGGTCGACTTTATCGAAGGCAGAGGAAAGGTCGAGAAGGAGGAGGATGGAGAACTGTCTGTTAGCTTTGGCTGTAAGTCATTAGTAATTTTGGTCAGGGCAGTTTCAGTGGAGTGGTGGGGGCGGAAACCAGATTGGAGGATGCCAAGGAGGGAGTTAGACGAGAGGTGGGAGGAAAGTTGAGCGTGGACATGCTGTTCAAGGAGTTTGGAAGCAAACGGGAGCAGTGATATGGGTCGATAGCTGGGCATAGCAGTTGGGTCAAGGTTTGATTTTTGAGGATGGGTGTTATGGTGGCATGTTTGAAGGCAGAGGGGAAGGTACCAGAAGATAGGGATAGGTTGAAGATATGGGTTAGGGCTGGAATGATCATGTTAGTGAGGTTGGGGAGCAGGTGGGAAGGGATGGGGCCAAGTGCAAAGGTGGTGAGATGTGATTTGGAAAGGAGATGAGTAAGCTCTCCTTCAGTGATGTTGGAGAGGGAGGTTATTAGGGAAGGGCAGAGGTCTGGTATGTGGAGTGGTTGGGGTGGTGGAACAGTAAAGGTTTACCTTGTTTGGTCGATCTTGTTTTTGAAGTAGGTGTCAAAGTCCTCAGCAGAGATGAGGGGAGTTAGAGGTGGCAGTGGTGGGCGGAGGAGAGAGTTAAATGTGCTGAACAGTTGTTTTGGGTTGTGGGATAATGAAGATACAAGGTTTGTGAAATAGGTCTGTTTAGCAAAGATGAGGGCTGATTTGAAGGCAAGTGTAGCTTGTTTGAAAGCAGTGAAGTCATCTGGCATGCGTGTTTTCTTCCAACGCTGCTCCGCGACTCTGGATGCTTGTTGAAGTTTTTTAGTGAGGTTGTTGTGCCAGGGTTGCCTGCTGATTTGTCACACTTTTCCATGCATGAGAGGGGCGACTGAGTCAATGATGTGAGGGTGGCATTGTAGAAAGCGGTGGCACTGTCCGTGTTGTGGAGTGAAGATATGGAGAACAGAGGTAGAAGAGAGTCTGTGTTGTGTGCTCATCTGTTCATTCATCTTTTGTGTCCGAGGATCTCCCTCTTCTGGTGAAGGAAGGTAGTGAGGCTGATTTAGATGAAAGAAACCAAACACCTGATCAGGTAGATGGTGACTGGGTAACGGAAACTTCAGACTGGATATAAGGCAGCCGACGCCCTTCTGAGTCGCTGGTGATTTCTCTGCTGGATTCTTGGAGACCAGTCTGATTCCTGCTTCCCAAAGATAAGTTTTTGCTCTGCTATTGAACTTATTAGTTTTGGTTTTGTTTACCTTGTTTTTTGAGTTCAGCCATCCCCAGCTGGGGGTGTGCTGGATTCTTTTTCCTTGATCAGTGTTCTCTTTTGCTCTGCTTCCAGAATATTCTGAGTGCTGATATAGGGTTTGAAGTCTAGTGACTTCAGGGTCCTTTTTGCTTATCAGTTCTGTTGGTAGTATTTT
Organism: Dendrobates tinctorius; assembly: GCF_039654945.1. NCBI lineage: Eukaryota > Metazoa > Chordata > Amphibia > Anura > Dendrobatidae > Dendrobates > Dendrobates tinctorius. The sequence continues at coordinate 38,654,511 of NW_027361697.1, forward strand.
TAAAAAAAGGGGGAGACAGAAGCGCACAATAGGGTCTTATCCAATAATATAAACGTTTCAACAGATATGGATCCACTCACCTGGTTCAGTTGTGTGGAACACAACAACCATAAGCACAAATGGGTAGGATCCGATGAACTGCAGCAATCAGCCGGTCACTAGAATTGCATATATAGGAAGGAGAGAAGTCCGGCTTTCAGGATCGCGCTGTTCCAGTCCAAAGTTCACAAGGAGTTAATCCAAGGACCAAGCAGTGATTATAACTCTTTTTATTCCATAAACTCTACGCGTTTCGTGTACACACTGTACACTTCCTCAGGAGCAAAGTTACTGGAACAGCGCGATCCTGAAAGCCGGACTTCTCTCCTTCCGGTAGTATTTTTTGGCAGGGTTTTCTCGGATTGCAGACAGCAGCTTTTTTGTCCTGTCCTGTTTAGTTAGCTTGGGCCCCATCATTTGCTCAACCTATCTTTCTATCTGTGTTAGTGTGTTCATCTTGCTTCACCGTCATTATATGTTGGGGGCTGCCTATTGCTTTGGGGTCTGCTTTGGGGCAGTCAGTTTTTCTCTTTTCTCTCTTTAGGCTTGTGTAGATCTCCGGCTGTGACGAGGTGTCTAGGATCACCGTAGGAACACTCCACAGCTACTGCTAGTTGTGTGATAGGATCAGGGGTCTGCAATCCGTTAGTTTCCAACCTCTCTGATTTTCTGGGCTGAGCTTGTGTTTTGTTTTTTCCTCCTCGGTGACTCAATCATAACAGTCTGAGAGTCTGTGAATGTCTAGGTGTGCAAGGTTTCTGCGAGGATGTGCTTGTGGCTGGACTTGGGGGGCAGGTAAGAAGGACAAGGATGAGAAGGTGAGTAGATGGTGGTCAGATAACGAGAAGGGAGAGGTTGTGACATTGGGTAGGGAACAGAGGTGGGTGAAGATGAGGTCTAATGTATGTCAGACTGTGTGGGTGGCTGTGGAGGACCACTGAGTAAGTCCAAAGGATGAGGTAAGTGACAGGAGTTTGGAGGCTGCTGGCTGGTGGGTGTCAGTGGGGATGTTGAAGTCCCCCATGATGATGGTGAGGATGTCAGCAGAGAGAAGGTGGAGGAGCCAGGTGGAGAATTGATCGATGAAGGCAGTGGCTGAGCCTGGTGGTCGGTATATTGCAGCCATTTGGAGATTAGAGGGAGAGTAGATACGGACAGAGTGAACCTCGAAAGAAGGGAAGATAAGGGAGGGTGGGGGTTGGATAGGGTTGACGGAGCAGTTTTTAGAAAGGAGGAAACCCACTCCTCCACCATGTCTGTTGCCAGGGCGAGGAGTGTGGGTAAAGTGGAGGTCACCATAACTCAGTGCGGCCAGGGAGGCCATATCAGTGGGTGTCAGCCAGGTCTCAGTGAGGGCCAGGAAGGAAAGGTTGCGGGAGGTAAAGAGGTCGTGGACCACATGGAGCTTGTTGCAGATGGAGCGAGCATTCCAAAGTGCTCCAGAGAGAGGGTGCGGGAGGGTGGGGGTCAATGGCACAGGTTTTAAGTGTGAGGGATTGTGGTAGTTTCTCTTAGTGTGAGAAAGATAGGGGTGAGGATTAGTGGGATGTATGAGGCAGGGGGGGCCAGGATTGGGGGATATGTCACCAGCATTGAGAAGAATCAGAGAAAGGGAAAGCAGGTGGGTGAAGGAAAGTGATCGTCTTGTATTGTATTTTAGTAGGAGAGGTCTGAGGTTAAGGAGTATGTCTGCAGATGAAGCGAGGTGAGGAGGTAGGAGAGAGGGGGAGATAGTTATTTGGTTCAAGGGTGCAGGGGTTTGGGGATAGCGAAGGAGAGTGAAGATTAGTGGAGCAAAAACGGTGATGGCAATTGTGAGCATGGTTAAAGAGCAGGGTAAGAAAAAAAAGGCAAGTAAAATTAGAAAGCAGTGGTTATTCTTACCTTCTGACCGATTCCTGGACTATTTCTGTTATATTTCTGATGTAACCCTTTAAAGATGTCACTTCAAATGATGTCACATCTGACCTGCCCTGTTCAACTTATACCATTCAAATGTCCTTGAAATGAAGCCAGGTGAGGGAGAGAGGGAGGAGGAGAAGGGGGCTGGAGGACAGTTCACAGCAGGGAGCAATTAACAGATTGCAGTTAATAGGACATTTGACTAGCATCAAAGCTGATGAAAGAGGCAGGATAAGATGGAAGGGTAATACAAGGTGTGAGGAGCATGGGCATATCAATATGCATACAGTAAGTTTGAAGTATGGAATTAAAGTCAGGGGGAAAAACAGAGTACAGACGTACCACTTAAAAAACAGAGGGTGAGGAATGCATGGGGGTTCAGGGGTGCAGTGGGTATTCTGGATTAAGCGGGTTCAGACGTACCAGTTAAAAAGCAGAGGGTGAGGAATGCATGGGGGTTCAGGGGTGCAGTGGGTTCAGACGTACCAGTATTTGACCTCCATCTCTGCTATATACAGATCATGCTTGGTATAAAGATCATGTGAATACAGGTTTATTCTCCTCACTGTACATATAATAATCTGTGTATTACTTCCAGCGCAGTGCTTTATCTCTGTAGATATGGCAGCCTTTAGTTCTCTTATTTTACATGCTGTCCTACCTGATATATCCATCCTGTTTCTGTATATTGTCATCCTCATGTGTTTACAGGACCAGTGTACACTCAACAAGTGCTTATTTTACATTACCTAAGAAAGTGGATAGTACAGGCCTGAGTGGATTACATGGAGCCTTATCATATATGTTTTCTCATATATAAAATAATTAAATATTTGGGGAATAACTCAGCTCATGGCGGGACGGTGAGTGGGCAACATTGACTATAACCGATAATATGATGGGATATTAATCCATTAACAACCTACAGTTGTGGCCAAAAGTATTGACACCCCTGCAATTCTGTCAGATAATGCTCAGTTTCTTCCTGAAAATGATTGCAAACACAAATTCTTTGTTATTATTATCTTCATTTCATTTGTCTTAAATGAAAAAACACAAAAATAATTGTCCTAAAGGCAAATTGGATATAATTCCACACCAAACATAAAAAAGAGGGTGGACAAAAGTATTGGCACTGTTCGAAAAATCATGTGATGCTTCTCTAATTTGTGTAATTAACAGCACCTGTAACTTACCTGTGGCACCTAACAGATGTTGGCAATATCTAAATCACTCTTGCAGCCAGTTGACATGGATTAAAGTTGACTCAACCTCTGTCCTGTGTCCTTGTGTGTACCACATTGAGCATGGAGAAAAGAAAGAAGACCAAAGAACTGTCTGAGGACTTGAGAAACCAAATTGTGAAGAAGCATAAGCAATCTCAAGGCTACAAGTCTATCTCCAAAGACCTGAATGTTCCTGTGTCTACCGTGCGCAGTGTCATCAAGAAGTTTAAAGCCCATGGCACTGTGGCTAACCTCCCTAGATGTGGACGGAAAAGAAAAATTGACAAGAGATTTCAAAGCAAAATTGTGTGGATGTTGGATAAAGAACCTCGACTAACATCCAAACAAGTTCAAGCTGCCCTGCAGTCGGAGGGTACAGCAGTGTCAACCCGTACTATCCGTCAGCGTCTGTATGAAAAGGGACTGTATGGTAGGAGACCCAGGAAGACCCCACTTCTTACCCCGAGACATAAAAAGCCAGGCTGGAGTTTGCCAAAACATACCTGAAAAAGCCTAAAACGTTTAAGAAGAATGTTCTCAGGTCAGATGAGACAAAAGTAGAGCTTTTTGGGCAAAGGCATCAACATAGAGTTTACAGGAGAAAAAAAGAGGCATTCAAAGAAAAGAACATGGTACCTAGAGTCAAATATGGCAGAGGTTCACTGATGTTTTGGGGTTGCTTTGCTGCCTCTGGCACTGGACTGCTTGACCATGTGCATGGCATTATGAAGTCTGAAGACTACCAACAAATTTTGCAGCATAATGTAGGGCCCAGTGTGAGAAAGCTGCGTCTCCCTCAGAGGTCATGTGTCTTCCAGCAGGACAATGACCCAAAACACACATCAAAAAGCACTAGAAAATGGTTTGAGAGAAAGCACTGGAGACTTCTAAGGTGGCCAGCAATGAGTCCAGACCTGAATCCCATAGAACACCTGTGGAGAGATCTAAAAATGGCAGTTTGGAGAAGGTACCCTTCAAATATCAGGGACCTGGAGCAGTTTGCCAAAGAAGAATGGTGTAAAATTCCAGCAGCGCATTGTAAGAAACTCATTGATAGTTACCGGAAGTGGTTGGTCGCAGTTATTTTGGCTAAAGGTTGTGCAACCAAGTATTAGGCTGAGGGTGCCAATACTTTTGTCTGGCCCATTTTTGGAGTTTTGTGTGAAATAATCAATGTTTTGCTTTTTGCTTCATTCTCTTTTGTGTTTTTTCATTTAAGACAAATTAAATGAAGATAATAATGCCAAAGAATTTGTGATTGCAATCATTTTCAGGAAGAAACTGAGTATTATCTGACAGAATTGCAGGGGTGTCAATACTTTTGGCCACAACTGTATTATAAACCTAAACGCTAACTTATATGTACCTACATAGTGTTTCATCCACACTTTTCCCACATACCATATATTTCATGAACTGTTTTTGGGAAAATGGTAGTATGGGTAAAAAGTTCTTTAAATTTAGTGTTGGAAAGATGCCTAAATTTTCAATTAAATTTCAGAATAAGCTGTTATGTGGATATTTTGTTTCTGATCAGTACATGTATATTTGTAATACATACACAAAAAAGGGGGAGTATGTCGTGATCCCGGTTCGGGTTTTTACCTGCACGTCGGGGGTTGGTGTATTGGGCTCAGTGCGGGCTTTTGCCTGCACACCTGGGGTGGTCGTTGTGGCCTCTCTTTGGTTCGGCGGGAGCTTCTTGTGGCCCTTGGGGGCTCGGGCCCCCGTCGGTTGTAGTTTTGCCTTTGGCTGAGTGTGTTGACCCCTGTGTGCGTGTTCATTGTCTTCTAGCTTGCTTATATGGTTCTGATCCGGTTCTGTCCCCCATTGTGAGTTTGCCTGTTAATTCTGTACTGTATATCTGTTTCTCTGGTTTCTGACTTCTTGGCTACGTCCTGACTATCCGTTCTGTCTAATCCTCTGGTATTGTCATGCTATCTCGTGCTTTGACCCCGGCCTGATCTGTTTACGTCCCTGTCTATGCCCCTTGGTAACTTTGTCCCGTAGTTACCCTGCTAGGAGTTTTCCTGCAGCTCCTAGCTCTCTGAGGTTTCGGCCACTACCCCAGCAGTCACGTGCTTCAGGTCCTGTGGACCTGAAGCACCCACCTTCTCTGCTGCTGCCCGCTCCACAGGTATCTCTGAGCACAATTTGTCTTACTCAGGACACGCGCACTGGCTCAGTGAGCAAGTGCAGTGCGGTGTTCCTAACAGAGTAGTTATTTGGTGTTCCTTTTTGATGGGTCCCTGAAGTTGCTTATAATTTGGTTAGTAAGGGTAACCATTTCAGGCATATTACCCTGGTGTGGAAGGGTGACCATGTGGCCCCCTGATGTTGAGGGGTAACCATCTCAGGTATGAAGCCCTTGTTTGGAGGGGTAACCAGCACAGTATGACCCCTTGGTGTGGAGGGGTAACCATCTCAGGTATTGCCCCCCTGGTGTGGAGAGGTTATCATCTCAGGTATGTACCCCTGGTTTGAAGAGGTAACATCACAGTATGCACAGTATGGCTCTCTGGTGTGTAGGCATAACCATCTCAGGTATGGCCCCCTGGTGTGGAGGGGTAACCATCTCCATTATGGCCGCATGGTGTGTTTAACCTATCACTCTGTGGCTGTACTTAGATAGGGAAAGGGGCCCTGCACTGTCCCTAGGGATAGGACCATAACCATCCCTGCTCCCAAAAGTACCTCTAAAGGTGAGGAGGTTTGGGCCACCAGCATTAATGTTCTCCTGTTATACCCTAAGCTGTTCTCTCCCCCTCCCCCAGAATACCTTGGACAGAAATGCTAGTGTATAAACATGCAAGACAAACAGGGATAACAAAAACAACTAACATACAAAACACTCACAAAGGTAGAGAGAATTATAGGGAAGGGTAGGAATGTACAAACCAAATGGGACTAGGACAATGAGGAAAGCATACACCCAAAAACAGTATGCAATAATCTCCAGCAGCAATAATCATCTCCAACTCAGCACAGGGACTCCAAGGAGCTAGTAAGTAAAACTTTTACTGGCAAGAAAGAGAAGGTCTGGACAGATTTTATAGGTAGAGGAAATGACCAGGTCAGGAACAGCTGTGAGATGGAGCTGCAAGTTTGTAGCCATCATAAAAAGGGTAATTAAAGGGAACCTATAATCAGGGTTGTGCATAATAACCTGCACACAGTGTCAGGTCGGTGCCATTATACTGAATAAAATGATACCTTTGTTGATGAAATCCATCTTGTGCTTCTTTTTTAATCCTTATTTTTAGTTTTTAGTTAATGATATGCTTGTGTCTTAAGGCGGGGTTCATGTATGTGGTGCTCTGATTATAAATTCATAATGCAGACTGCTGACAGATCACTGCTCCCTCAGTGACCTGCCCTAGTTTGCATAATGAATATATTTGTCCTGTCTTCAGCTAAATGAACGGGATTCATATAGCTTAACAAGCAGCTAAACTGCTATAAAAGGGTCCAATAAGGGAGACAGTAGTTGAATCTGTGGTTTATTGAATGTAGGTATATAGATGATGAAAATACAACAAAAATACATGAAAACAATCAGTGGTAAGTTCATAAGAATAAATACATATGCAACATACAAGTCTGCACTGATAGCTGAGCAGGGGAACTAACTAAGCTGGCTAATGTGGAAGATAGGAATATATAGAGAGAACATGTCACCTACAGGCGATGCTAACGCAGGGGGAGAAGAGGGATGAGGTGCTTCCAGTATGCAGACTTGGTAGAAAATGGCAGACTGAAGAGAAAAAGGGGGCTGGAATATACCATGGTACTTTGCAAACTTACCCAGAATACATTGTGAAATGGAGGGAAAGAATACAGAAAATGCAATGCATAATAACATGCAGTTATGACTTTGGCCACTAGATGGAGCCAAAAACACTAAACATTAAACTATGGAAATCTGAACATTCTATACATACAGCAATCATTGTATGTTATCAAAATAGACAGTTCAGGAGTCATTAATTATGTCGGAGACAGAACACTCCCCGTCTGGCATTGAACGGATGCCACTATTCCTACCTCTGAAGACAACAGCTCAGTCACTGGTCTGGAGAATGTCTTAGGTCCATCTCCATTGGCCATCCTGAGTTCGACTTTGCGGACATGGCCATCTTTACTCGGGAATGTAGCAGTCACTAGTCCAAGTGGCCACTGGTTTCGATGGGCCTGACAGTCACAAGGACGAGGTCACCAATCCTCAGATTAGGCCTGGAAGATTGCCACTTTGTCCAAGGTAGACAAATACTGTTTGCGCCACTTATCCCACAATGTATTGGCAAGACTTTGTACCTGTCTCCATTGGTGCTTGTAGAGGTCCTTAGCGTCGAGTCCTCCCGGAGGGGCACTGGATAGTCCTGTTTTCTGGGTGAGGAGAGTAGCTAGAGTCAATGTATGAAGTGTAGACACCTGAGGGTGAATTTCAGCACCTGACTCCTCTCTCACTAGCTCACAGGTGTCTGGAAAGCATTCCTCAGTGTACAGTAGTTTTGGTCCTGAGAGCCATGTTGTGCTTCCTAGGACTTCTTTGCTGTCTGAGTAGAACTTGGCCTGTGTCAGGTCAATATCCATCTCGGATGCGATGAACTCTGCTAACTCGACGGCTAGGACTGCAGCACAAAGTTCTAACCTTGGTATAGTGTGCTCTGGTTGTGGAACAAGTTTGGCCTTCCCCATAACGAATCCAATGTGGCTCTGACATTTGGAGTCCACAGTTTTGAGATAGGCAACATCAGCAATTGCTTTGACAGAAGCATCTGCAAATACATACAGTCTTTGGCTCTGTATCTCTGTAGACGGCACAGGGATGCATGGCCTTGGCACATTTAGGTTGGAGAGGGCTGCTAAAGCGTTCTTCCATGCTTCCCACTGGGTTCTCTTGTCAGGTGACAGAGGTGCATCCCAGTCAGAAGTCTCCTTAGTTAAGTCTCTTAGTATGGCTTTGCCTTGTATAGTGACAGGAGCTGCAAAACCTAAGGGATCGTACAGGCTGTTTATGGTAGACAGGACACCTCTGCGTGTGAAAGGCTTTTCTTCCTGGCTGACCTGAAAGGTGAAAGTGTCTGACTGTAGATTCCAGAGAAGCCCGAGACTGCGTTGCATTGGTGTGGGGTCTGACCCCAGGTCCAGGTCTCTGAGACCATTACACAAGTCTTGTGAAGGGAATGCTTTCATGAGTTCTTAGCTGTTTGAGGATATTTTGTGAAGCCTGAGGTTGGAGCAAGCAAGCATCTCTTGGGCTCTCCTGAGGAGACTGCTGGCAGTCTCTTTTGAAGGCATGGCTTTCAGACAGTCAACAACATAAAAGTCTTTTTCTATGAATTGTCTGACATATGATCCGTATTCTGTTTCTCCTTCTTGAGCTGACCTTTTGAGTCCATAGATGGCGACTGCAGGAGAAGGGCTATTGCCAAAGATGTGCACTCTCATGCGGTACTCTGTGACTTCTTTAGTAGGATCATTGTCTCTGTACCAAAAGAATCTTAGGAAGTTCCTGTCTCTCTCTCTCTCACAAGGAAACAATGGAACATTTGCTGGATGTCAGCGATGAAGGCAACGGAATCCTTACGGAAGTGCATAAGTACTCCCAGTAGTTTGTTACTGAGGTCTGGTCCTGTCAGTAAAACATCATTCAGGGAGACATCATCAAACTTAGCACTGGAGTCGAACACCACTCTAATCTGGCCCGGTTTCTTAGGGTGGTATACTTCAAACATGGGTAGGAACCAGCATTCTTCAGAGTCTTTGAGAGTGGGTGCTAGTTCAGCATGGCAGTTCTCAAATATCTTTGACATGAAGGAGAAGAAGTGATCTCTCATCTCTGGTTTCCTTTGCAGAATATGTTTGAGAGAGGAGAAACGTTTGAATGCCTGATCTCTGTTGTTTGGTGGACGTGGTCTGTGGGTTCTGAAGGGGAGAGGTGCGACCCAACTGTTGGTCTCATCTTTTACGAGTCCCTTGTCCATTACCTCGAAGAACAGCTTATCCTCTACCGACATTGCTACTTGGTTGTCTTGCTTAGTTCTCTGGAAGACTGTGCACTTCAACTGATCATCATAGCTTCCTGACACCACACTGCTGTCATGAGTAAAGTATATTAAATGATTGAGTAGTTGGATGCTGTTTGGCAGTTCCTTGACATGGAACTCGTTGTTCCAAGGTTGAAACAGAGATGGGCACCCTTTCTCCAATGTATTTGTTAGCATACTTGTCACAGAAGATGGGGTGTGCATGTGACCCAAGCATACGTTTCCTATTATGACCCATCCTAGGTCAAGCTTTTGGGCATAAGGAGCATTATTGAGTCCATTGATATGACTTCTCACTTTATGAACCTGCAGGATATCTCTTCCCAACAGCAGTATTATCTGTGCCTGAGGGTCGCGTTCCGGTATAAGGTGTGCTATGCGTTTTAAGTGAGCATGATGGATTGCCACATCTGGTGTACGGATTTCAGATCTGTTGTCTGGGATCTGATTACACTTGTTGATGATTGTAGGTAGTGGTAGGCAGAATTGTTCGTCTAAGGACTCAGTTTGGTAGTCAGTGGCTTTCCTGCCCGCTGTTGTCACAGTACCTGCACATGTCTTTAATGAGTAAGGAGTGCTTGGTCCTTTAATGTTGAATGGGTCAAAGAATGTTGATCTAGCCAGGGAACGATTACTTTGATCATCCAAGATAGCATACAGTCTCACAGCTTTGTCTCTATGGCCCTTTGGGTGCATTCTGACGAGGCATATTTTGGAACAAGACCTACTGTCTATTATCCCTTTACAGACTTCAGTAGCAGATACCGTTCTCTTTCAGGAAGCTTCTGCAATCTGGCATAGATTTTCCTCTGAAGGCTCTGCGTTTCAGGAGAGGATGAGGCTTCTGATGAAGAGGGCACTGCTTGTCAGGTTCTTGTACCTTTGTCTCTGATTGAGAGCGGCCCGCCGACCTGTAATTGGAACTTGGAGAAGGAATGTTAGTCTTGTGCACTGCCACAGATGTTCTGTATGGGTTTGCAGCTCATGGTGGTGCGACATATGACATTGCAAAATCAAAGCTGGGATCATTTCTGATTGTCACTTGTTCGTGTATAAAGTCTACAAAAACGGAGAAAGGAGGGAATGAAACACTGTGTTTGTATTTGTACGTGGAACCATGTGTGAGCCACCTCTCCTGTAGATTGTAGGGCAACTTTTGGACTATAGGGTTAACACCTTTGACTGTGTCGAGGTATGCAAGTCCTGGTAGGTCAACTTCACATTTGGCAGATAGGACCTCTTGTAGCAGGTCACCTAGCTCTCTAAGTTTTGGGAGACCTTTGTTAGATATTTTAGGAAAGTCATCGATTCTTTTGAACAAGGCTCTCTCTATTACCTCTGCAGAGCTGTAACATTCATCTAGCCTCTTCCAGATCTCTTTAAGACCTATTTGAAGGTGGTTTATGTTAGGAGTGGCGGAAGGCACTAAATAAAAAATATAAATAAAGTGCCTTCGCCACTCGGGGTCCACCTTGCGGTAGATGGAGAAACCACAGCTAGATGAGGATAGAGCACAATGGCGATAGTGTGCACGGGGTTTGACGTTACCCAGGTGCACAGGGAAAGCTCTGTTAAATCACAGAGCTATAACACAAAGCATAAACACAATAACTCTGAGCCTGTTAGTGTCACAGGTACTCAGAATAACTAACATGGTATTGCAGTTACAGGAGTAGCCCCAAATGGCGGGACTACATCCGACTAGACTTACCGCAGTTAGTAGTGTATAGAGCATTGCAACCGCAAACTCAACAAATAAGCTGCTACTGCAGCGTGGCGTGGATAATGCCGCGAGGTGACACCGCTGGAAAACGCAGGCGCGATGTCAGACACTAGCAAGTGTGCCTGGAGCAATGGCGCGCTGGTACTGGTACTGGCTCTAACTTAATCCCTCACACATTCGTAGCATCAAAGGAATGGGGTTTCAAATGAGTCATTCACCAGATCATGCATCCATCAGCATACACACTGCAGCAAGTACGACTATACTAGCGCATGGCGGAACAGCCATGCGCGCTTTTTATAGCAAACGGGACCTTCCAAAGGCTTCCAGATCTCTGAGCTGAGCCAATGGAATCTGGAGCAGGACCTGAGCACCTGACTCCTGAACTCCAATGGGCGATTGTCCCATGAGCATGCTCAGAAGAAGGGACGAAGGACTTAGCCTCTGGAGAGAGTTGCTGTAAAGCAATCTCCTCTGCAATCTCCTTTGTATTAGACAAAGAGCAGGAGACTGCAGCATGTGAGGGTCTAGATTCCTGCCTAGTAATGGCCAAAATCTGACTCCTAACAGTTTATATTAATGTCTCTGATCCTTACTGCATGTTTGACTGACTCTTCTCCTAGGTATTTGACTGACATCTATCTCTTCCCTGTGTTGCAGCCCCAAGTCTCTAGTAACATTTTGGAAGGAAGCTTTCCAAGCTCTGTAACCTTCAGTGTGGTCAGTGAATTTCATGAGTCCCTTAGTAACCAGATCACGTTGTGTGAAGATCCTAGCAAGTTCTGATGTGAACCGGTTGTCAGCAGAGTATACTGGTGATGAGTCACCCTGATAGTGATGTGAGGTCTGTTCATACCTGTTAGTATCCTCAGGGCGGCGCCAGCTGGTGTCATATTGCTTCGGTCTGATGTGCGATGTGTCAGCAAGGTGATTCACATTGGTTACCTGGTGAGGGGCAAGGTAGACATTAGTAGAGTTGCTTTGCTCCACGTTTTCCTGGAGTTGAGCCTCATGATGACTCTCACTCGTTTCACTGGATGTGTCGTTATCTTGGTTATAGCTTGGATCAGGAAGTTCATTAACATACTGAGATGTGCATTGTGGTGAATCTTGTCGTGGCAACTTCTGACTTGCCTTACTGATACGGCTATGCAGCTCAGGGTTGTGCGCAGCTTCTAGTGATTCTGCCTCTGCTAGTGCCGCAGCAGCCTCTCTTTTTACTGCTAGGCTCTCCAAGGTGGCATCCACAAGTGCCTTCTCTAACTGAACTTTTCTCTCTTGATCATCTAGGCGTGCTTTCTCTAATTTAAGTTGCATCTTCGTCTTCAGCATGGCATGCTCACATTTTGGCGGCTTCCATATTTGCGCGGGCAATGGCGACTGCACTGCTGATAGATACAGTCTTTGAGGAGACGGATATAGCAGATTTTGTCTTGTGTGATTTGTGGGACATAGTGTCTTAGAGGGATGCTTGGCTGTGCAGAGATTGCTGTAGCTGTATTAGTCTCTGTGTAGCCAGTGACTTGAATCTTACTAGATGGATTTCTGCAATTTCACTAGCTCCTGCAAGCTGGATGAAGGGCTGTCTTTTTCCTGACTTGCACTAGCTGGATGGCGCTGTGTAACTGGCCTCTGCAGGATGGAAGACTCTTCTATCTCTGAGTTCCCACTAGCTGGAGAGCCGCTGTTCACTGCGGTCCTGCAAGATGGAAAGCTCTTCTCTCCGTATTCCAACTAGCTGGAGAGCCGCCGTTTCACTGTCCTGTATTCAGCTAAATGAACGGGATTCATATAGCTTAACAAGCAGCTAAACCGCTATACCGGGGTCCAATAAGGGAGACTGTAGTTGAATCTGCGGTTTATTGAACGTAGGTATATAGATGGTGAAACTACAACAAAAATACATGAACACAATCAGTGGTAAGTTCATAAGAATACATACATATGTAACATACATGTCTGCACTGATAGCTGAGCAGGGGAACTAACTAAGCTGGCTAATGTGGGAGATAGGAATATAGAGAGAGAACATGTCACCTACCGGCAATGCTAACGCAGGGGATAAGAGGGATGAGGTGCTTCCAGTATGCAGACTTGGTAGAAAATGGCAGATTGAAGAGAAAAAGGGGGCTGGAATAGACCATAGTACTTTGCAAACTTACCCAGAATACATTGTGAATTGGAGGGAAAGAATACAGGAAATACAATGCATAATAACATGCAGTTATGACTTTGGCCACTAGATGGAGTCAAAAACACTAAACATTAAACTATGGAAATCTGAACATTCTATACATACAGCAATCATTGTATGTTATCAAAATAGACAGTTCAGGAGTCATTAATTATGTCAGAGATAGAACAATACTAATGTGTATATTTGAAAAAAACATGTCACTTCGTCAAAATGGCAGCGCCTGCACACTATCACTTGTCGGTTAGTGCCTATTATCTTGCACTGTTGAAAAGAAACAAAAATCACCATCAAAATGGCGCCATCAACTGCGCCTGCACATTAGCATCTATTGCATTCCGTATCCTCGCTAGACCCCTGAATAAAATCTTTGAGGGGTGTAGCATCCAAAATGGGGTTACTTGTGGGGGGTTTCCACTGTTAAAGCACATCAGTGGCTCTCCAAACGCAACATGACTTATGCTCTCGACTCCAACTATTTTTGCGTTTAAAAAGTTAAAGGGCACTCCTTCCTTTCTGAGCCCTGACATGGACACAAACAGTAGTTTTCCTCCACATATGAGGTATTGGCGTACTCAGGAGAAATTGCACAACAAATTTTCGGGTTCATTTTATCCTGTTACCCTTGTGAAAGTAAAAAATTTGGGGCTAAACTAACATTTTTGTTAAAAAAAAGTAAAATGCTTACTTTTTTCCTTCCACATTACATTTTTTCCTATGAAGCACCTGAAGGGTTAATAAATTTCTTGAATGTGGTTTTGAGGACTTTGAGGGGTGCAACTTTTAGAATGGTGTCACGTTTGAGTATTTTATGTCATATTGGCCCCCAAAAGTCACTTTAAATGTGATGTGGTCCCTAAAAAAATCTAAGTTTACTGTAGTTATGGCTGTTTTAAAGTAAAATGGGGTTCTTCCCATATCCAAAAGTCACAGGACTCGACTCACCACCAGAGCTATAGTACAATTTGCTTTCAAATCTTAACTAAATCTACTTACATTTTGATTGTTGTTTCAGCAAATATGACATAAATTGATAGTACAAGCAAAAGAGAGCGCAGAAGGAAGGTCCCCAACCCCACCTGGCAGGGTGGATCCCCTGAATGCCTCCAGGCGTGCCATGCTCAATCCATCATCTATATGTGGCAGAGGCGTATCCGGGGGGGGCAGCTGGGGCATTTGCCCCGGGCACAGCCGGCAGAGGGGCGCAGTCGGGCCGCCTAATGCGGCAGTCCACACTGTCTCCCTCCGCGGCTGCATTCTGCCTCCCGCCCATCCTGTGAGTCGGCGGTTCTCTGTGTCGGCTGGGGGCAGGCTATCCTCTTGTCTGTGTGCATGCAGGATATGGGAGACATCATAGCAGTTAGTTTCCTCTCACTAGCTCAGGGAAAACTGACAATTGGATACTACATATATGTAACTTTCAGAAGGAAAAACTGGTAAAAAATGCAGGTTACAAGTCACATAATGGCAAGAAAGTGCTAATACTCAAGAACACGCATATAACAGCTTATTCTAAAAAGTCACCGCAAACTACAGGGGGACTTTGACATCTAAGAAAGGTGTAATTAATTACGTCATGAGCTCCTTGGCTGTTGCCCAATGCACCAATGTCTTAGCTATAAAACAAGAACATCACTGATAAAGCAGTGTTTTTATTATGGATGTGGTAACATGGCTGCTGAACTTAATTTCACAAACCTCATTATTGAAGGGAAAAATTCTATTTCTGGAGATATAAATTTCCATTACAAAACTGAATTTAATATAATCTTGGCAACCTATTCTTTATAAGGAACAAAAAAAAATCCAAACACTGCTTGTTGAAAATACCTGGCATACTGCTTTGGTTATGTTTTACTGCTAAATTTTTCGGATATCAGTATAGCTTTAGAGAAAGTATTGAATAATAAAATCCTGGCTGCCTGCAGTCGCCACTAGATGGAGCTTCAGAGCTTATTGCATAGTGTTGTATTATTATAGAGCTCGTTGTATCAGCAGTATGCATTACACTCATAAGCTCCCCCTACAGGTGACTATAGGTAGTGAGAATTGCATCCTTTTACCTGATTTCTGTATAAGAGATTTGGAGCTCTGTGTCAGAAAAACAAAGTAAACTACTGTAAAGCTATATTATGAAATTATCCAGAACTGGACATTATACCTAACAAGACTAAAAAAATGCGTTTATGAATGTGTATAAAATGTAACATAAAGCTGACTTTATTCTTTCCCCCAAAACCTCTAGAAAATCATAATCATGCTGCCATAATCCAACATAGCAAGTTAAAACTTCTTTTTGTGCACATACCAGTCTAATATGTCAAATAACTATTAAAGGGAATCTGTCACCCCATTTTTCGAGTATCAGCTGCCGGCACCGACATCAGGGGCTTATCTACAGCATTCTGTACCCTGAAAGATAAGAAAAAAAGAGTTATATTATACTCACCCTGGCGTTCGGTCCGGTCCGATGGATGTCGCCGTCCGGTCCGGCACCTCCCATCTTCTAATGGTGACGTCCTCTTCTTTGCTGCCTGTCATGGCTCCTGCGCAGGTCTGGCGCCTGTGCACTGCAGTATTCTGCTCTGCCCTCAACAGGGTAGAGCAGTGCGCCTGCGCAGGAGCCACTACAGGCAGCAAAGAAGAGGACATCACCGTTAGAAGATGGGAAGCGCGGTCCGCAACACCCATCGGACTAAGACCGGACCGCCCCCCAATGAGTATAGTATAACTCATTTTTCTTCTTTTTTAGGTTACATCGGGGGCTTATCTACAGCATTACAGAATGCTGTAGATAAGCCGACGATGGCGGTGCCGGCAGCTGATACTCGAAAAATGGGATGACAGATTCCCTTTAAGGTTCGAATACTCTGTAACTTGCCATTCATTCTATTTGATCATAATTACTTTTTATCAGTATTTTGCCAGCACTACAGGTACTAGAAATTCCTACCCAGCAGGATTTGTGCATCTATTTTTCCATGGCTGCCTGCCCTGAACGCAAATGTGAAAAGTGTTCGGCACTCAGTTCACTATACTTTAGACGTTATTGATACGGAGTGGGACCTTTACTCGAACACCATTTTTGAGTACTGCTCTCTAGCTTGTAAGCACTGCACTAAAACTGGCGAGGATGAGAAGGTAAGAGCAAGTTGAGCAATCCTGGTCAGTTTCAACACAATTCTTATAAGTTCAATAGAAAAGAACTGTGCATGTTCTGCAGTTTAGCGGTGGGGTCAGTCTCCAATGCAACAGCAAGCATGGTGGCTCAGTATTAGTGATGTAGCCTTGCAGCCCTGGGGTCCTGGTTTCAGATCCCACCAAGGACGACATCTGCAAGGAGTTTGTATGTTCTCCCCGTGTTTGCGTGGGTTTCCTCCGGGTTCTCCGGTTTCCTTCCACACTCCAAAGACATACTGATAGGGAATCTAAATTGTGAGCCCCAATGAGGACAGTGCCGATAATGTCTGCAAGGCCAAGTAGAATTAATGGTGCTATATAAGGGAGTAAAATAAATAAAATAAGAGTAAAGAAAAGTGGTAACATCACCGCAAATGTTAATAAGTAGAAAATTGCAAAACTTCTTGTACATTCATTTTCTTTCCAATGATAAACATACATAAAGGTCGGAATATTCCTTTATATCCAGGGCCATAATAAACTACCAATTGTTTTCTATTTTTGCCTGTCTGTTTTCAGCAGCTATACATATTTATTTTTCATACTGATGTGTTTTTGTAAGACTTTATTTCATGTACTATGAATTGTATTATTTTTTAGCACTTTGGCATACATACAGAGGCGTACCTTGAAGCTCATGGACCCCAATGTAAAAACTCCAACGGGGTCCATAATTATTGCAAGTCTTTAATAGCACAGTCTTTTCATATAGGTCAAAGGGACTTTTTGGGTCCCTTAGGCTGGTTTCACATTCGCGCTTTTTAAGCGCACGCACGGCCGGGGGTAGCTCCGCCCCCGAGCCGGCTCTCTGCCCGGCGTGCCCGCCCCTTGCTTGTAGCGCCACCTCCTAGCGCACAGCGGCGCCTGCGATCGGCGCACCCTATCTTTAGCATAGGGTGCGCAGATCGTGCGCAGGCCGTGCGCTAGTTGCGCTTTGACCTGCGCTGCGCACTTTTGACGGTGCGCCGTGCGCGCCAAAATCCGAAAAGTTTGATTTTGGCGCGCACGGCGCACCGTCAAAAGTGCGCAGCGCAGGTCAAAGCGCAACTAGCGCACGGCCTGCGCACGATCTGCGCACCCTATGCTAAAGATAGGGTGCGCCGATCGCAGGCGCCGCTGTGCGCTAGGAGGCGGCGCTACAAGGAAGGGGCGGGCACGCCGGGCAGAGAGCCGGCTCGGGGGCGGAGCTACCCCCGGCCGTGCGTGCGCTTAAAAAGCGCGAATGTGAAACCAGCCTAAGGCGCCAAGACCCGGGTGCAATTGCAACTGTTGTAGTTGCATCCCTGGGTACATATAAATTTAATTGTATAAATACTGGTTTTCCTTTGAACGGGTGACTGCATGGACCCTGATGATATGTAATGGGTGACTAGCTCTTTAATTTAAAAATTTGGCACAAAAAAAGTGAAAATGAAATGGATGTAGACATTTACATCCGGACCGGCCTATATTTCACATGAATGGATTAAACATATGAGCTAATATAACACACGATGTCCATAGTTATTATTCTGTCCCGGCCTCTCCTCTCATATGTAACACTTTGTACAAAATCCTACAGATGGGGATGGTGGAATTATTGTGGAGGATGAGTGACAGCACCCTCTGTGCTTACAGAACACTGGACAATGGCCAACTTCAGTCAACCCAACAGCTTCAGAATATCAAATGCTGTTAAAAAAGTGAGCAATTAAGGGTTTCAAATTTGTATTTTTTTGGTAGAGATGATTTAATAATTTAATACCTTTTTTTATTTTTTACCTTAATTTTCATAACAGGTTTTTCACTATCAGTTCTTGACTGCCACAGAAAAAAATTGAAGCCGAACAAGTTGCAATCAACATTTATAAAGACATATTCGGAGCAACGTACATTAAGTGGAGGCATTTGGGAAGAATAAAAGAAGTGAGAGTATTTTTCCTACTCATCCAAGACACATAACGAATATTTGTTTGACTTTGACGTTTTTGTTTTTATCGCTTTCTTTGATCCTGATATTAAGGCTATGTGGAATTCATATTGTTAGAGATGAGCAAAAAAAGATTTGCATCATCCTGGCCCAGATATGGAGTGCCAAAGTGAAATCCGAACCAGGGTCGGGCCAGTTTTTCTTTGCTCACTGTGATATTTTTTAAAAAATTTCAACAAAAACAAATTGATTTAAACAAATCGACAAAGGTATTCATTGGGCAAGTACAGGTCACAAATAAGGTACTGATAAGCCAAAGCTTTATTATGATGCTATTTTATCTGCATTTATATTTATCGCTGGCCACAAATCTTAGAACATTCATACAGTATCAATACATGCCCTACTTGTAGTTCATCCTTTGTCATAGTGTAGTAAATATATCAAATAATAATATCATAAAGATATTAGATAGTGAGACCAGTTCATGAGAACATTCTTGACTTCCAATTAGACACTTTCTAGGATTACATTGCAAGAATCAAGACAGCTGCATGACATTGTGTGACATATGTCCTAGAAATCTGTAGAAATGAAGAATCAACATTTGTATATATGGAGAGGTGCTATAGCAGAACATCAACCACCAGTATGTAGGAATAATCAGGGAAAGTTGAGCACTCTTTCCAAATATTCATACACAAAGAGGGACAGAGAAAGAAAAGCCTTATAGCTAGTGTTGAGCTTTCCGATACCGCAAGTATCGGGTATCGGCCGATATTTGCCGTATCGGAATTCCGATACCGAGTACCGATACTTTTTTCGTATCGGATACCGGAATCGGAAGTCGAAAATGCAATGAGCCACTTTTGTGGCTCTGATTGGCTGCCGAAATGACGTCATCATGATGCGCTGTCTGTGCGCATCACGATGCGCCGTCAGTTCGGGCCTTCGGGGGGGCTGTGCCGACTGTCCAGGGGTCTGTGCCGGCCTGCCGGTGGTCTGTGCAGGCTCCGGGGGTCTGTGCCGGCCTGCCGGGGGGCTGTGCCGGCCTGCCGGTGGTCTGTGCAGGCTCCGGGGGTCTGTGCCGGCCTGCCGGGGGGGCTGTGCCGGCCTGCTGGTGGTCTGTGCAGGCTCCGGGGGGCTGTGCCGGCCTGCCGGGGGGCTGTGCCGGCCTGCCGGTGGTCTGTGCAGGCTCCGGTGGTCTGTGCCGGCCTACCGGGGGGCTGTGCCGGCCTGCCGGTGGTCTGTGCAGGCTCCGGGGGGCTGTGCCGGCCTGCCGGTGGTCTGTGAAGGCTCCAGGGGTCTGTGCAGGCATCGTCCGATGGGACTACAAGTCCCATCGGGCGATGCCTGCTACCATGACAGTGATTGACACATTAGCCAATGATGGGACAGTAGTAGTCCCATCATCCGGCTAATGTGTTGAATGTAAAAAAAAGAAAAAAATTTACATGCTACATACATGCTACATACATGCTACATACATACAACATGCATACTACATATATACTACATGTAACATACATACTACATGCAACATGCATACTACTTACATGCTACATACTACATGCATGCTACATACATACTACATACATAATACATATATACTACATGCATGCAACATACATACAACATATATACTACATGCATGCAACATACATACTACATATATACTATATATACTACATGTAACATACATACTACATATATACTACATGCTACATACATGCTACATACTACATACATTATATATACTACATGCATGCAACATACATACAACATATATACTACATGCATGCAGCATGCATACTACATATATACTACATGTAACATACTTACTACATATATACTACATGCTACATACATGCAACATACATACTACATACATGCTACATACTACATACATAATACATATATACTACATGCATGCAACATACATACAACATATATACTACATGCATGCAACATGCATACTACATATATACTATATATACTACATGTAACATACATACTACATATATACTACATGCTACATACATGCAACATACACACTACATGCTACATACATGCAACATACATACTACATACATGCTACATACATACACACTACATGCTACATACATGCAACAAACATACTACATACATGCTACATACATACTACATATATACCACATGCATGCAACATGCATACTACATATATACTGCATATATACTACATGCATGCAACATACATATATACTACATACAATACATACATATAGATATACAGTACATATAACATAGAGTACATACTCACCGTCACTTGTCACTTTGATCCCCGAAGCCATTGTCCCCTTGAGGAATAAATATCAAAATAAAAAAACACCAATATACTTACCCCGATCCGCAGAAGTCCACGAGGGTCCCACGTCCATCTTGCGTGGAGAACAGCAGCATCAGCTGATGCTACCGTTCTCTACCAGCTCCAGGAATACAATGACGGAAGGTAGGTATCCTTCCGCACTGTATTCCTCCACCACTTTAAAAAAAAAAAAGTCCCTAGTCTCACTTTATGCCATTGTTGCGTGGGAAATTCCCACGCAGCAATGGCATAAAGTGAGACTAGGGACTTTTTTTTTACAGTGGTGGAGGAATACAGTGCGGAAGGATACCTACCTTCCGTCATTGTATTCCTGGAGCTGGTAGAGAACGGTAGCATCAGCTGATGCTGCTGTTCTCCACGCAAGATGGACGTGGGACCCTCGTGGACTTGAGCGGTTCGGGGTAAGTATATTGGTGTTTTTTTATTTTGATATTTATTCCTCAAGGGGACAATGGCTTCGGGGATTAAAGTGACAAGTGACGGTGAGTATGTACTCTATGTTATATGTACTGTATGTCTATATGTATGTATTGTATGTAGTATATATGTATGTTACATGTAGTATATATGCAGTATATATGTAGTATGCATGTTGCATGCATGTGGTATATATGTAGTATGTATGTAGCATGTATGTAGTATGTAGCATGTATGTAGTATGTATGTTGCATGTATGTAGCATGTAGTGTGTATGTATGTAGTATGTATGTAGTATGTATGTTGCATGTATGTAGCATGTAGTGTGTATGTTGCATGTATGTAGCATGTAGTATATATGTAGTATGTATGTTACATGTAGTATATATAGTATATATGTAGTATGCATGTTGCATGCATGTAGTATATATGTTGTATGTATGTTGCATGCATGTAGTATATATGTATTATGTATGTAGTATGTATGTAGCATGTATGTAGTATGCATGTTGCATGTATGTAGCATGTAGTATATATGTAGTAAGTATGTTACATGTAGTATATATGTAGTATGCATGCTGCATGCATGTAGTATATATGTTGTATGTATGTTGCATGCATGTAGTATATATATTATGTATGTAGTATGTAGCATGTATGTAGCATGTAGTATATATGTAGTATGTATGTTACATGTAGTATATATAGTATATATGTAGTATGCATGTTGCATGCATGTAGTATATATGTATTATGTATGTAGTATGTATGTAGTATGTAGCATGTATGTAGCATGCATGTAGTATGTAGCATGTATGTAGTATGCATGTTGCATGTAGTATATATGTAGTATGTATGTTACATGTAGTATATATGTAGTATGCATGTTGTATGTATGTAGCATGTAAATTTTTTTTTTTTTTTTACATTCAACACATTAGCCGGATGATGGGACTACTACTGTCCCATCATTGGCTAATGTGTCAATCACTGTCATGGTAGCAGGCATCGCCCGATGGGACTTGTAGTCCCATCGGACGATGCCTGCACAGACCCCGGGAGCCTGCATAGCCCACCGGCAGGCCGGCACAGCCCCCCGGCAGGCCGGCACAGACCCCCGGAGCCTGCACAGACCACCGGCAGGCCGGCACAGCCCCCCGGAGACTGCACAGACCACCGGCAGGCCGGCACAGCCCCCCGGCAGGCCTGCACAGACCACCGGAGCCTGCACAGACCACCGGCAGGCCGGCACAGACCACCGGAGCCTGCACAGACCCCCCGGCAGGCCGGCACTGACCCCCGGAGCCTGCACAGACCACCGGCAGGCCGGCACAGCCCCCCGGCAGGCCTGCACAGACCACCGGAGCCTGCAAAGACCACCGGCAGGCCTGCACAGACCACCGGAGCCTGCACAGACCCCCCGGCAGGCCGGCACAGCCCCCCGAAAGGCCCGTACAGACCCCAGAGAGGCTGTACAAGGCAAAAGTAGGGTTTTTCTTATTCCGATACCGGAAGTCCCAAAGACTTGAATGGGACTTCCGGTATCGGAATCGGCGATACCCGATATTTTTTTTAGATCGGCCGATACCATCCGATACGATACTTTTAAGTATCGGACGGTATCGCTCAACACTACTTATAGCATATATATTGTATATATGAGGATGCCGGACATAGGAGCTACCTGTGCAGTTGATGTCTCTCTGCATTGCCATCTATATGGCATCATACTTGTTGTCCAGCACTGTAAGGGCATGGAGTGTGTTATCTCGTTGTGCTGATTAGACCAGGGGTCCCCAACGTGTAGCTTGGGAGCCACATGTGGCTCGCGATCTCATGAATTGTGGCTCGCGACTGTCTGCTAGCTTGGTGCATTAGCTCCAGGTCTAGCAAAGAGCTATGAAGAGCACATCTTAAAATGGTGAGTTTTGTGAGTAGCCCTGCACAGAAGAGCAGATCTGGATGCACATCTACTGGTCTTAGGGTTTTAGAGATAATTTAAGGATGGTGTACTGGAGACAGGATGATACTACCTGTCAGAGGAGGTGCTTGAAGCTGGATATGACAGTGTGGTGGGAGTGCTTGATGGAAGAATACTGAAGGGGGGATTGGGGGAACCCTTGGATCTTGGTCTAATGCTTCTGTGGAAAAGCTTTTGCTGTCATTATACCCATAATAGGGGCTTTGGTTGCCACTAATATGTGGGCGTGTGGGAGCCAAATGTTTCTCGCAACCCTCTCTGAGCTGGATGTGGCTCGCGATCCTCTCTCAGAGCTGGATGTGGCTCTCAAGGTCGGAAAGGTTGAGGACCACTGGCTTAGACTATTGATTATGGCAATTACTTGATTCAGCTCAGGAAGCCCATTACTTGTCTAGGGTGGCACTCACCATCCAATGAAATCCACTTTATTGTAGCAATTTAAAACATCCAAGGCAGGAGAATTCCTTTTGGAATGTGAAGGACCATGGCCAATTCGCGCAAATGCGCTTCTACAGGACCGTTGTCCTTCACATTTCACATGGGACTTTCCTGCCTTGGATGTTTTAAATTGCCTCCCTCAATAAAGTAAATTTTATGGGACGGGAAGTGCCACCCTTTTCTTCTATATTGCACAGATACATGCTTTATTTTTCATTTGGTTTGGCACCCAAGAGACAGGGTACTGATGCTTACATGCTTACAGTGTTCCTGACATCAAGCCAGGTGTATGAACACAGGTGCTGCAGTGGTGCGAATCACTTTTGGTGCTTTGTTGGTGGACCCATTACTTGTCTGGGCAAAGGTTCTGGTGCTAGTAAGTGGGGATATTATTAGTCTGATTTTTTGCGGGGGCAGAGGATGGAACCAGAGCGCTTCTCTCTTTATGCTTTATGATTTTATCTAATATATAAAGCTCAATGTGGGTGTGTGTGTATATATGTGTGTGGTGTATGTCCGGGATTGGCATCCGCACTGTCGCAGCTACAGCCACAAAATTTGGCACAGTCACACGTCTGGACCCCGAGAGCGTCACAGGCTATGTTGTGAGGCGAAATTTTAACCCCGCACGTTCCAATTCACCAAACAATTTTGCCCCTATCTACATAATGGGGAAAAAGTGAAAGGAAAAGTGTTGGAGGCAAATTGACAGCTGCCAGATGTGAACAAGTGGGACTTAAAGAATGAGAGCGATGGCGCCAAAGAGTATATACCATACAGTTGCTAAGGTGGGGCCCTGACATGAGATACTCACCACACACGGGGATATGAACACACACACAAAATGCGCCACACACTACCACGTGCTTCAACACATTACCACCCTCAGCACACATTTCACCACACATATGTGGCGCCCCTGAGGCTCAGTCGCCACAGAGGTACTGCAGCTCCTCCTGAGGTGTCGTGCCAGACCATCCAGGTAAGTTGGAGGCTCCTGACCACGCTCCAACATCTCCATCCCACACAACAGAGTAGTTCAGCAAAGCCACATTGCGGCTCCCTGCTTGGAGTGTAGCAGAGCACCTTTGGTAGCTCGCCGCTTGGAACACTAAACGTGTTGGGAGGCGGGTGGAGTTGAGAATACATAAAAGAGCGGGAAGGTTTAGAATTACAGGTAAGTTAGTCTGCGGAGGGTGAAGTGTGCAGATGTGTGGAAGGAGCGCTGAGATAGAGCTGAGAGGAAGAGCTCATCTCCCGTAACAGCGCATGAACTGGAGCCTGGTCTCCACGGCTGTATGGACACTGATGGTCCTGCAGCAGACACCAGAGGAGTAGAAGGCTGTAAATGCAATACTCCCATCTAAGACTTGAGTGCACAACAGCAACACGGATAGTGAGCCGGGACATAGGAGTGAGGAGTCCCTGGAACAGGCTACAGTTGTCTGCCGTACAAGTAGAGTTCTTGGGAACATCTGACAGGAGGAACTTCAGTGTAACTCAGTACTGGAGATCCCTCAAGTAAGCGCTAGGAAGGAGACTGCACAGCCCATCTGCTGAGAGAGAATTCCTGAGTTGCTTCCAGGCTAGCCTGCTCCGGTACCATCTGTAATCAGGACCCTGGACTGCATTTATCAAGTAAAGGTACAGAAATTGCACCCCGCTGTGTCTTGTCTGCTTCCTACCTTTCCGGAACCGCTACATCCCTGTGCCAACCACATCTACACCACACTGGGACTACAGCTTCACCAGTGGGGAGCTTTTACATCTTTGCTGCACCATACCATCAGTCCCAGCGGATCTGCATGCAGAGTCGGCTTAACACCTCCCTTGCCGAGCACCACAGGTGGCGTCACGAACTATTCATCTAACTACATTCCACCATTCACATTTTCCTATTACTTGGGCGCCCAAGGCCACGGTCCGGGTCACTGCCGCTGTGACACATCCCACTGATACCGGCCCGGTACCGAGTACCCCACGGCCCTGGGAGGGCGACCCAACTTGGCGTCACGAGTTGGATGATGAGACCCGATGCCGTCGGGTTCTGTGTGCCTAAGATTTGTTGGACTTGGAACTTTTGAGAATGTGCAGAAGACCCAATTTAATAGACTGTAAAATGAACATTAAAAATGGCCGCTGGCGCGGAGAAGAAGGGTGTGACGATATGGGAGGTCCTAGGAAAAGACCGCGAACAGTCTTGAGCCTCCCCTGCCTAAATTACTATGTGACAGCAACATGGCCCACCCCCCGAGGAGTTCGTATACTGGCTTGGTATGGAGGCGCTGGAAGAAGGAGGGGCAGAAGCCAGTGGTGGGAAAGGGGCCGAGGCAGGAAGAATGCCAGAACGCCATGATGGAAGAAGAGGGAAGGAGGCCTGCGGAGCGCGGGGAAGCGGATCTCCCCGGCGCCATGGCTGAAGGCTCGGACCCTGCTTCTAATATGAATCGATGGCAGCTGGAGGAGGAGATTGCCCAGCTGACCCAATGTTTGCAACTGAGGCAGGAGGCCTTGTGGAGGCTGAACTGGCAGCACGCCAGGGAGGGGCCTACACCTGCGGTAACCGCCGCTGCTGCACCGGAGCTTCCCCAGGCAGATTCCGTGGAGCCTGCCGCCGCCATCACACCACCAGCAGCATCCGGAGCCCCTTCGCTGCCGCCACAGGAAGAATTGTATGAGGCCCTGGGAGCCGAAGCGGAGGAAAAGGAGCCACCGCCCGGACCTGACGTGGCTGCACAGGTCCCGCCAGAGACCCCTGCAGACCCGGAGCTGCCGTTAGCTCCACTGCCGTCCCCGGTTTCCCACCGGGCAGCGTCCGCCGCCCCTATACCTGCACCGGGGCAGAGACCACACTGCCAGGAGGCTCCAGGTACGTCCGATGCCCCGACACCTGGGAAGGCCCTGAGGTGTACCACGGTCGCAGCGGCTGGCCAGGTCGTGCTAGATCTGGTCTGGGACCGGGATACCCGTCCCCGGGGGGAAACACCAGAACCCCTGACAGTGGCGCCTCGATACAAAACCAGCCTGGATCGGTCCCGGGAGGAATGGGAGGATGATGAGAACTGGGCTAGTTGTCAAGCTACCATCCAGCAACTGGCAGCTGAACACCGGGAGAGGCAGCAGCGCCGGCTAGCGGTGCTAGGCCCAGATTTGGACCAAAAGGAACAGGTCAGAGCCGGTCATTGTGGTCCCAGAGATGCAGCAGGTTGGGGCCACGTCTTGAATGTGAATCTTGAGAGGGGGTTCGGCTTTATTTATGACCTTTGCCGAATTTCCGATCTGTTTTTTAACCGGAGAGACGTGGAACCTCATTTGGGAAAAGGGCACCCTGCCAGGAACCTGAGCCCGGGAGATCACGTAACCTTCACCAGACACGAAGGTCTGAGAGGCTGGTACGGTATGAACATCAGGCGGGTCCCAGAGGATCTCATCAAGACCTGCAGGCAGAAACCACTCACTGCCCCCATGTGCCAAGCTGGAGCCGTACCAGTCCCACAGCCAAAGGTACGTAAGGCTGCAAGCTTCACCCCACTGGAGGAAGAGTACCGGAGGAATGCCCATGCGTTTCTTTCATCTGGTAGCAGTTCCCAGTCATCATCTTCCAGAACCCCAGGAGGGAACAACAACCATTAGTAAATCTCGTTACCCAGGAGGGTATTTGCACAGTTGTGCTTTGTTTTCTATTATGTTTTAGTTTTGTTTTTTTTCCAGTGTTGCCCTGTTTTGTTGGCAGCCTTTATACTTGAACTACAGAGATCATGAACGCTGAATGGTCCTGAACTGCAATTGTAAATAGTTTGCACCTCTTTAGGTGCCCTCTCTTGGTTTTACATAGACACTTTGCGAAGATAAGGTCTACCTCATCTGGAGTATGACTCCAATCAAAGGACACTGCAAGAGATCCCGGCTGGGAGCGGTGTCCAGCGTTTACAAGAATTGTTGAAAGTTTTAATGTGAAGTATTTGATAATGATGTGTCTTATGAGAGTATTGGTAACTAGGAAAAGGCTTTTATATATAGAATTAGGAATGTTTTGATACAGAGATGAGAGATTTGAATAAAGAATTGAAAATGTAGATGATGAACCAGGCACCACGGTTGTCACTCAGAGTTAAAACTTCGCCACATAAAAGTGGAAACACAAAAGTCGCCACTCAAAACTCGCCACGCTGTCTCAGAGCTGTTTAAAAGCTGAAAAATGAGCTGTGATTGGTTGCTATCAGCAACAGTTTTCTTTGTAAACAGTTATGGTAACTGAGGCCTACTATTCTTATCATTTCTATAGTGTTATCGTCCTTCTGTAAAGCTGGAAATAACACAATTTATTACCGTGCCAACACAGACCACCCTCTGACAGAGACTGCAGGATAGGATTAGATACATGGCTCAGCAGTCAGTATCACACAGGATAGGATTAGATACATGGCTCAGCAGTCAGTATCACACAGGATAGGATTAGATACACGGCTCAGCAGTCAGTATCACACAGGATAGGATTAGATACACAGCTCAGCAGTCAGTATCACACAGGATAGGATTAGATACGCAGCTCAGCACACAGTATCACACAGAATAGGATCAGATACACGGCTCAGCAGTAAGTATCACACAGGATAGGATTAGATGCACAGTTTTTATGTGCAATATAATCTTTATAATTTGTTATAACTAACCACAGATGGTTACTATGCCCAGGCAACTCCGGGCTCTTCAGCTAGTATATATATATATATATATATATATATATATATATATATATATACTGTATATATACAGTTGTGGCCAAAAGTATTGACACCCCTGCAATTTTGTCAGATAATACTCAGTTTCTTCCTGAAAATTATTGCAAACACGATTCTTTGTTATTATTATCTTCATTTAATTTGTCTAAAATTAAAAAACACAAAAAGAATTGTCCTAAAGCCAAATTGGATGTAATTCCACACCAAACATAAAGAGGGTGGACAAAAGTATTGGCACTGTTCAAAAAATCATGTGATGCTTCTCTAATTTGTGTAATTAACAGCACCTGTAACTTACCTGTGGCACCTAACAGGTGTTGGCAATAACTAAATCACACTTGCAGCCAGTTGACATGGATTAAAGTTGACTCAACCTCTGCCCTGTGTCCTTGTGTGTACCACATTGAGCATGGAGAAAAGAAAGAAGACCAAAGAACTGTCTGAGGACTTGAGAAACCAAATTGTGAGGAAGCATGAGCAATCTCAAGGCTACAAGTCCATCTCCAAAGACCAGAATGTTCCTGTGTCTACCGTGCGCAGTGTCATCAAGAAGTTTAAAGCCCATGGCACTGTGGCTAACCTCCCTAGATTTGGAAGGAAAAGAAAAATTGACAAGAGATTTCACCGCAAGATTGTGCGGATGTTGGATAAAGAACCTCGACTAACATCCAAACAAGTTCAAGCTGCCCTGCAGTCCGAGGGTACAACAGTGTCAACCCGTACTATCCGTCGGCGTCTGAATGAAAAGGGACTGTATGGTAGGAGACCCAGGAAGACCCCACTTCTTACCCCGAGACATAAAAAAGCCAGGCTGGAGTTTGCCAAAATTTACCTGAAAAAGCCTAAAACGTTTTGGAAGAATGTTCTCTGGTCAGATGAGACAAAAGTAGAGCTTTTTGGGCAAAGGCATCAACATAGAGTTTACAGGAGAAAAAAAGAGGCATTCAAAGAAAAAACACGGTCCCTACAGTCAAACATGGCGGAGGTTCCCTGATGTTTTGGGGTTGCTTTGCTGCCTCTGGCACTGGACTGCTTGACCGTGTGCATGGCATTATGAAGTCTGAAAACTGCCAACAAATTTTGCAGCATAATGTAGGGCCCAGTGTGAGAAAGCTGGGTCTCCCTCAGAGGTCATGGGTCTTCCGGCAGGACAATGACCCAAAACACACTTCAAAAAGCACAAGAAAATGGTTTGAGAGAAAGCACTGGAGACTTCTAAGGTGGCCAGCAATGAGTCCAGACCTGAATCCCATAGAACACCTGTGGAGAGATCTAAAAATGGCAGTTTGGAGAAGGCACCCTTCAAATATCAGGGACCTGGAGCAGTTTGCCAAAGAAGAATGGTCTAAAATTCCAGCAGAGCATTGTAAGAAACTCATTGATGGTTACCGGAAGCGGTTGGTCGCAGTTATTTTGGCTAAAGGTTGTGCAACCAAGTATTAGGCTGAGGGTGCCAATACTTTTGTCTGGCCCATTTTTGGAGTTTTGTGTGAAATGATCAATGTTTTGCTTTTTGCTTCATTCTCTTCTGTGTTTTTTCATTTAAGACAAATTAAATGAAGATAATAATACCAAAGAATTTGTGATTGCAATCATTTTCAGGAAGAAACTAAGTATTATCTGACAGAATTGCAGGGGTGTCAATACTTTTGGCAACAACTGTGTATATGTATATATATATTGCTTTCTGGCAACCTGGAATGTCACTTTTTTTTAGGTTTTCATCAGTTCATGTAGATAACGTGCCTACAACGGTGAACATTTGGTTTTCTCTTTATTTTGAAGCAAACAACAAATAGGACAAAGTAACTGGAAACTTCAGTGTGCATAACTATTTACCCCCCTAAAGTCGCTACTTTGTAGAGCCTCTTTTTTTGTGGCAATTATAGCTACAAGTAGCTTTGGATAAGTCTGAATGTGCTTTCCAAATCACTGGGATTTTTGCCCATTCCTTAAGGTAAAATTGCTCCAGCTACTTCAGGTTAGATGGTTTCCTCTGGTGAACAGCAATCTCCAAGTCTGACCACAGATTCTCAATTGGATTAAGGTCTGGGCTTTGACTAGGCCACTCCAAAACATCTATATGTTTCACCTTAAAAGACTCAAGTATTGTTTTAGAAGTATGCTTTGGCTCATTGTCTTGTTGGAAGGTGAAACTCAGTCCCAGTCTCTGCTTGGGAACTCTTTCAGAGTTACCTTTAGTCACTATGCTGTATCTCTGATTTAGGCGCTCCTTGCCAGGGCTGGGAGTTTTGGTGGGCCTCCCTCTCTTGGCAGGTTTGTTGTGGTACCATGGTCTTCCCATTTGATGATAATGAATCTGATGGTGCTCTGGGGAAACGCCTTATCTATTTTTAACCCAACCCTGACTTGCTCATCTCACCAACTTTGTCCCTTACTTGTTTGGAGATCTCCTTGGTCTTCAAGGTAGTGTTTGGCTAGTGGTGCCTCTTGCTTAATGGTGTTGCAGCCTCTGAGGCCTTTCAGAAAAGTTAAAGTGTATATACTGACAGAACATGTGACCGTTAGATTGCAAAAAAAACCCCAGAAAAATAGACTCCTAAAATATAACTTTTAATTCAATATATTTAAAAAAAAAAACTACCATCAAGAAACAAAAGGTGTATCTTCTAAGCAGTTGTCAAAAGATCTAAAAAAAGAGGGACTATGAGGGCCCGTACAATGTTTCACAAAAAAAACCTCAGTATGTATAGGGATAGAGGACCTGTTAAACCCTAGTAATCCCTAGATTGCCTCTACCTACCAGAGGAGGTTGGCACCCTACAGTATGCGATATGGCACCCCCACTCCTTGTTGGCTAACCCTTACATCCCTATTAAACACCTATCATAAAGTGCAGCACAGGTAGTGAATCATAGAATCAAAGAATGGTAGAGTTGGAAGGGACCTCCTGGGTTATCTGGTCCACCCCCCTGCTCAAAGCAGGATTCAATAAATCATCCCAGACAGATGTCTGTCCAGCCTCTGTTTGAAGACTTCCATGGAAGGAGAAATCACCACCTCTCGTGGCAGCCGGTTCCACTCACTGATCACCCTAACTGTCAAAAAGTTTTTTCTAATATCTAATCTGTGTCTCCTCCCATTCAGTTTCATCCCATTGCTTCTAGTCTTTCCTTGTGTAAATGAGAATAAAGACGATCCTTCTACAATGTGACAGCCCTTGTGATATTTGTAGACAGCTATTAAGTCTCTTCTCAGTCTTCTTTTTTGCAAGATAAGCATTCCCAAATCCTGTAATCGTTCCTCATAGGACATGGTTTGCAGACCGGTCACCATTCTGGTTGCTCTTCTCTGAACTTCCTCCAGTTTGTTGATGTCTTTTTTAAGATGTGGTGCCCAAAACTGGACAGAGTATTCCAGATGAGGTCTAACCAAAGAGGAGTAGAGGGCCATAATGACTTCACGAGATCTAGACTGTATGCTTCTGTTAATGCATCCCAGAAATGCATTTGCCATTTTTTGTTGCTGCATCACACTGTTGACTCATGTTTAGTTTAAGATTTATTAGTATACCCAAGTCTTTTTCACATGTGCTGTTGCTTAGCCCTATTCCTCCCATTCTGTTTATTCTTTTTTCATTTTTATTGCCCAGATGTAGTACTTTGCATTTTTCCCTGTTAAAAACCACTGTTAGTTGCTGACAACTGCTCCAGTTTATTTATATCTTTTTGAATCCTCTCTCTCTTTAGTAATAGCTATCCCTCCTAGCTTTGTGTTATCAGCAAATTTAATCAGTTTACCCTCAATTCCTTCATCTAAATCATTGATAAAGATGTTGAACAATACAGGGCCCAGGACACCCCACTGGAGACATTCTTCCAACTGGATGTGCAGCCATTTACAACCACTCTTTGGGTCCGATCACTAAGCCAGTTATGAATCCACCTAACAGTTGCCTTGTCCATTCCATACTTAGTCATTTTTTTTAATAAGGATTGTGTGAGATACTTTGTCAAATGATTTGCTGAAGTCAAGATATACTATATCTACGGCATTTCCCTGATCCACCCAGTCAGTGATTCTGTCAAAGAAGGAAATTAAGTTAGTCTGACATGACTTATTAGTTACAAACCCATGCTGACTCTGGTTAATCACTTCATTCTTATCCAGGTACTTACATACATGTTGTTTAATAATTTGTTCAAAGATCTTTCCTGGTATAGAAGTCAGACTCACCGGCCTATAGTACCCTGGGTCCATCTTCACCTTTTTGAAGATAGGAACAACATTTGCTCTCTTCCAGTCTTCTGGGACTTCACCTGTTCTCCAAGAATTTTCAAAGATTATGGTGAGTGGTTCAAAAATTTCTTCTGCTATCTCCTCCAGTACTCTGGGGTGTAATTCATCTGAACCTGGAGACTTGAATTAATTTATGTTAGCTAAGTGTTTCCTCACTATCTTTCAGTTTATAGATATCCTGGATTCTTCTATTCCTTTAATAGGACAATGAAGATCAGCTGATGTTACATTTCCTTTCTGACAGAAAACATGCAAAAAAGGAATTTAAAATTCAGCCTTCTCAACATCCTGTCTTACCATTTCATCATTTTTATCCTGTAAAAATCCTATAGCATCTTTGACTTTTCTTTTACTTTTGACATATCCCCCAAATCCTTTTTTATTGCTTTTAACATCTCTTGCAAGCCTTAATTCACTGTCAGCATTAGATAATCTGTTTTGTGCCCTGCAGGTTCTGCAGCAGAATTTTATTCTTCTTTAGATATGCCTCCCTCTTTCCATTTGATATACATGTCTTTCTTCCTTTTTAGCATGTGCTTAAGTTTGTGTGTTCATCCATCCTCGTTTCCTTAAATGCTTCCTATTCTTCCCTCTTTTTGGAATTGTTAACGATTGTGCTTTGAGAATCTCATTTTTCAAGATTTCCCATCCTTCCTGGACATTTTTTTCCTTAAGGATATCCAGCCATTGGATCCCTCCAATTCTCTTTCTGAGTCCCTTAAAATCTGCCTTTCTGGAATCTTACCTTGAAGGCTGAGTCTTCACAGGTCTTCCTCCTCTAGTTATCCAAAATTCTAAAATAGCATGGTCGGCACATCCTAGGGTCCCAGGCACTCTTACCTCCTCAATCATCTCCTCCCTGTTTATAAGGATTAGATCCAAGGTAGCAGATCCCCTTGTTTTCTCCCCTAAAAATCAACTGGTTTTACGTTGACATGCTTGAAGCTACCTTTCTTCCTTTATATCTCTTAGATAGAAGAGATTTTTAATCTCACAGTTGCAGAAGAGCCATAGCCAAGTCAAATTTGAGGTTGTACGCAAATAAAATACCTATTTTTAAGATAGGAAGCTTCTTTCTGAGGAGATAAAAACAAGGCACTACTGAGATTTGAACTCAGGATCTCCTATTTACTAGACAGGCACTTAAACCAATTAAGCCACAGCACCAGACGCTAGAATGTGATAACCTATTCAACTTTTTATTGAAGCAACGGGTCATTATTTTTATTTTCTTCCAACACAGGTTGTATTGTTTTTTTGATAAAACCTGCTATCATTGGTTCAGTTGTTGTTAAATGAATGGGATGTTAATTGTGTAGAACCTAGTTTTCACCGTAATTGGCAGTTCTTTCAATGGATACTGTTAATGTCAAGACTCAAACCTGGCAATTCCTGTGCACCAGTCAGCAGCTCTTCCTTTTGAGATGTTTAGCGTTCTCTACAGCTCATCGCTATTTCACCTCATCAGCATCTATAAATCAAGTACTGACCATTAGACCTGGTTAAATGCCCATATTAAACATACTGTATACTGTCTCCCCTTGAGAAAGCGGTGCGGTGTGCACGCGAAACGTGCGTTGGGGTTCTTTACCTGGTCCTGGGGTCTTGTCTATTGTCCTTTACTTCACTGGTGAGTCTCTTTTTTCGGTCTTTTATTTTGGCACTGGTTCCTATGAGACGTCTTCAGCGTAGCTAGCTTACTACAGCTTTTACCTGCACATGCATATTGCTACATGCTCACGCCTCATGTGTGAATTGCCATATATGCCTCAATTATCTACCGCTCAGAGTCTTCTCCTTGCATTTATACCTTTTTGTAATGTTATATATTGGTCATTAACCTCTCATTAGGTGTTAAATGCATTTTTTTGGGCATTGACTTCCTCCGAGTGACGCACCTAGATTATTCTGCTATGGTCTCACTAATTTTATGTCTGTAATTATAGTAAGTCCTGATTATTTATCAAATAAAAATGGAATTTTTTTTAGACTTTTTTGCCTACTAGCTCTTGCTTCTCCTTATACATATGTCTTGTTTGAGCGGGTATTTTGTTTCCCTTGTTGGGGATTTTTGGCATCTTGCCAATTGGCATTTTTTCTCGCCACCAAGGTGTTTTGCATATACTGTATACTGTATTTACCGAATAGTAAACATCCAATAAAAAAGACAAAAAATAATTCCTGATAATGTTATTCACAAACCCATATAATAGGGGAAAAAATTAGGAAAAATGGGCTAACAGCATGTTTTCAAAAATCCTAATCTAATCCAAAGAATAACAAGAATGGATATTAATAATATATCTCTTATCTGGATGATACTTATCATAATGTAGATGAATGACCATATCTCAATCAGTACGGTATCCATATCTCCTATCCTGACGTGTTTCTGGAGCAACCTCCAGGGCAGTGGGATACGTGGTACCAGGCCGGTTCTTGAAGGGATGTGTCACAGCGGCAGTGACCCGGTCCATGACCCTGGACATCCAATTAAAGGGGATATTTACAGGGAAAAATAAGAAGAGTTTGTAAAGTGCTCGTGATGCCACTTGTGGTTTCTGGTCAGAGGTGACCAGCGCTGCAGTGCAGATCCTCTGGCACTGATGGTGTGATGCAGCAGAGTTGGAATAGCTCTCCACAGGCAGAGCTGAGTCCCAGGGCAGATAAGGCGGAAAGGATGCATGCCACACAGTAGGATGCAATTTCCAAAGCTTTACTCACAGTTCACTTGCATGCACGTGCCCACTTGGCGCTGTGTCCTCCAGGTGAGGGGTCCAGCAATCTCCCAGGTAGGTGAAGAACACCCTTCCAGGACTCCTTTCAGTATATGCCTTTCCTGGCCGTCTCCCTGTGCTGATTTCCTCCCTCCTGTCCAGCACCTTCACAAGCAGCGTCCCAAGCCAGCAAACTCGGATCTTGTTGGGAATAACCTCTAGGTCCCTGGATCCTATGTGTCTGCCTTTTCAGTGAATAATTGTGGATTTGGCTGCAGCACTTGCAATACTTGTAGCCTCTGGTTGATCTAGCTGAGTCCGTTGTTCACTCCACTAGTTTTAGGGCCAGTACCTATACTGCGACCTCATCCCTCCACCCGACGTTAGCCGGCGTGGAACGAGCCCCTCGGAGAGTATGGTCGCTGCCCGTGCCTCGAGGATCCCTTCCCTCTTCAGGGAGCTTCCTTCTGTCTCCTTCCTTCCCTGCAGCTCCTTTTGACAGGGAGCTGCTGCACACACATCTTTCCACTTCCTCCCCTCCTGACAGACTCATGACAAAACTCTCTTCTCCCGCTCTTATTCTACTAGCTTCACCCACCTCCCAACACCCTTTACCACCCAGGCAGGGTTGAGATCCTCCTCCCGTAGGGTACATCTAGATGCACTGCTGCTATAGGGTGTGTGTTGGGTGCAGGTGTTAGAGTCCTATGAGGTGCCTTCACCTTACCTGGGAGTGGGACCCCACACCTCTGGCTGAGACAGGGGCGGACCTACTGCCTGTGCAGCCCGTTCATTGCCGCGGAGGGGAGAGGGGGCCCCTCCAGTACCGCATGGCTAATTATTCAATGCAAATTAGCCATGTGGAGAGCAAGCGCCTCAGAGCCAGCAAGGAGGAGAGGAGAGCAGCCCTGCGGGAGGGGGTTTGACTCCTCCTGAGGCTGAGAGTGCAGAGGAGCCAGCCCTGAGGGCTGTGGTGAGATGAACTGAGCAGCATCAGTGCTGCACTGCCGCTGTGGAGGAGGAGAGAGACTGTCACTCACACTGCCTGACCTGTGGCGCTGGCCAGACAGTGGCTGCAGTTCAGTCGCAGGTCAGTGTGTGATGTCACATGTCTGTCTCTGAGTCTGTGTGAGTCACTACTGTGTGCTGTGCCCCTGCCCATAGCAGCAGCTCAGGAGGAATGTGGGGAGTGTGGACACTGACTGGAGAGTGGAGTGGACAGTGTGGATCCTCTTGGTCTGGACTCTGGCCTGCCCTGCCTGCTCCAGGTAAGAGTACCAGAGCTGAGCAGGACTGAGGGACTGGGACCGAGGAGGCAGGCATGATTTTGCGGGGCTCCTGGGGTGGCAGAGAACTGAAGCACGGCAGGCATGATTTTGGGGGGCTCTGTCCTGGGGGAGAACTGAAGCATGATGGCCTGGCTGCTCATGAATGGGGGGGCCCTGGCCTGGGGAGAAGCATGGCCTGGCTGCTCATGAATGGGGGGGCCCTGGCCTGGGGAGAAGCATGGTTTTGGCTGCTCATGAATGGGGAGCCCCTGGGGAGAAGCATGGCTGTTCATGAATGGGGGGTGCCCCTGGGGGAGATGCTTGGCTGGTCATGAATGGGGGGGCCCTGGCCTGGGGATAAGCATGGCCTGGCTGCTCATGAATGGGGGGGGACCCTGGCATGGGGAGAAGCATGGCCTTGGCTGCTCATGAATGAGGAGGCCCCTGGGGAGAAGCATGGCTGCTCATGTATGGGGGGGCCCTGGGGGAGATGCTTGGCTCCTCATGAATGGGGGGCCCCTGGCCTGGGGAGAAGCATGGCTTGGCTGCTCATGAATGGGGGGCCCAGGCCTGGGGAGAAGCAGGGCCTTGGCTGCTCATGAATGGGGGGGGCCCCTGGGGAGAAGCATGGCTGCTCATGAATGGGGGGACCCCTGGGGGAGATGCTGGGCTTCTCATGAATGGGGGGGCCCATGGCCTGAGGAGAAGCATGGCCTGGCTGCTCATGAATGGGGGGCCCCTGGCCTGGGGAGAAGCATGGCCTGGCTGCTCATGAATGGGGGGCCCCTGGCCTGGGGAGAAGCATAGCCTTGGCTGCTCATGAATGGGGGGGGCTTGGGGGAGATGCTTGGCTGCTCATGAATGGGGCAGCTCATGGGGGGAGAAGAAACATGAATCAGGCGGCCCACATGGGGGAGAAGCAGCATAAACTGGGGGGGGCACATGGGGAGAAGCAGCATAAACTGGGGGGCCACATAGGGCGAGAAGCACTATGCCAAGAGTAGACCGCTTATGGGAGAGAGCATTATGAAACAAAGGGAAACGTGGGTGTCTATATATATTACCTGGAGGCTGTCTTGGGCTATATATGCCATTTGTAGACTATGCTGGGCTGTATATATTACCTGGAGGCTGTTTTGGGCTGTATATATTACCTGAAGGCTATTCTGGACTGTATCTATTACCTTAAAGCTTTGCTGGACTGTATATATTACCTGGAGTGGAGGCTATGCTGGGCTGTATATATCACCTGGAGGCTGTGGTGGGCTGTATATATTACCTGAAGGCTGAGCTGGGCTGTATATATTAACTGGAGGCTGTGCTGGGCTGTATATATTACCTGGAGTCTGTGTTGGGCACTGTATATATTACCTGAAGGCTGTTGCTGGACTGTATATATTAACTGAAGGCTATGCTGGGCTGTATACCATATTTTATTTGGAGGCTGTGCTGGGCTGTATATATTAACAACTAGAGGCAATGCTGCGCTAATGGTCTATATATGTTATTTGGAGGCTGTGCTGGCCTGTATATATATAATTTGGAGGCTGCAACTGGCAAATAATAAATACAGCCCAGCAGCACCCTATAGATATTGTATCCAGCCCTGCAAAGCCTCAATGTTAGATAACAACAAATAACAAATAACTTTGTTGCCCTATGAAGGGCGGGGCGAAAAATTTCTTGCACAGGGGCCCACTACAGTCTGTGTCTGCCCCTGGGCTGAGGTGGAGTATCTCTGTGGCGACTGGACTCTCCTGGGGCACCACATTTTCCTCCAGAGAACTGGGGTTCATCAGGGGATTATAAAGTGCAGTTTGCCGTCAATGCAGCTTGATAGCCTGGCCACAGAAAATAATGTGTGCATCGGACTGCAAAAATATTTAAACCCAGGTAGTAATGTAAAAAATTAGGTAAAAAGCCAAGGTTGGTGTACATTTTCGCAACCCACTGTACCGTCGTTAATTCCACAGAGCTTTACAGACATCTTAACCACTTTCCCCATTGAGGGGAACAGTCTAGATTCTCTATCAGTATGTCTTTGCAGTGTGAGCGGAAACAAGAGAAACCCTACACCAACACTGGGAGAACATAAAAACTCCTTTCAGATATTGTCCTCGGTGGGATTTGAACTCAGGACTCCAGCGCTGCTAAATAACAGTGCTAACCACTGAGCCAACATGCTGCTTGTTTTTCATGGGACAAAATTTTTTGTACAAACAGTTTATATACCTACATATTTGGCATTTTCCCCCTTACACAAGACATGGTAAATGCAGAACATACAGTACATGGGTCTCCACAATGGTAATTTTCATTCCGAATAGGCAGTAATGATTACGTTTGTGTTCACATCTGCACTATAGTTTATGCTTATGATAACAGTTCCAAACATCACCTGATGGACCCCATATCCTTATAATAGGGTCTATTGGTATTCAGTTAAGAGTTTTCATTTATGAATAGTAAATCATGGAGTGCCAACCACAGATGTGACCATAACCCAAGTAGTTACCACTTATTGTTGCCTCCAGACACTGGGTTCACAGGTTCAGATTGAACCAGCAGAACATCCGCATAGAATATAATGTTCTCCCTGTGGTTATGAGGAACACAGGTTTCCTCCTACACAAAGAAATGAACTTCCTTTGATATTGGCCTGTGGGGTACATATCTAAGAAAATTAGCATTGTGAGCTCCTCTAGGGACAGAGTTAATGTACTGAGTGTTTTACTATATCAGCAATGGGAAATTAATAAATGCATTCATCATTGGAGATGATATTCTGGGGAGTTGAGAAAATGGAACAAGTTCAAAGACAGACTACAAATCTTGTGGAGGGTCTCAGGCATAGTAGAGTTGTCTTATGCACCTATGGAGATCTAAGGGGCCCTAAGGATTTCATACAGAGGAACACACATGTTTTTGCAGTTGTACTCCATTACAACATTGTTTCTTAAGAGAATGTTTCCATAACAAGATGGGATATGGAGGTCACCTATGGTGGCACGTAGAGTACTTCCATGTGTTTATACAATGAAAATTTCCTTCATTTATTCATTTGTATGGAGTTTTGAGGAAAATCGGGGCTCACGCTACCGAAACAACCCTAATATAGAATTTTATATATATACTATAATAACCCATCTTATTTTGACAAAATCATGGGTACTCCTTATTGACTTTTAGAAATTAGCTAGAGTTCATCCATCAGCTTGTCCATTGCTTTGAGCCAGCTGTGCCATGAAATCAGCTTTAAAGAAGTCATGCAAACAGCCTTTGATGCCATATAGTACCATTAATTGTCCGGTTCCTGCAAGCTGATGGGAGGTGGGGGCCAGATGTAGAAAAATGACTCCATGTGCTCAGTCTAGCAACGGTGTAAAGACTGTAGAAAGGAGAACACATTTTTTGGACTATCTAGAGGTGACCAAAAATATAACAACTGGGGTCTATTCACATTTTGCTTTTTGTTTACATAGAAGTGATACGTCTGGAATATTTCCAAATGCATATTTCTTAAGGTCTTATGGAAGCCTTAGACATATGCACGGTATGGGTTTTTCGCTATGTGTCTCTATATAAGGCCTCATGCAGAAAATTTCTCCACCTTCTCCATTCTGACAGTCCGTCAAAATCAGACCGTACCCATATGTCATCCGAGTGGAGTCCGATTTTTTTTTTTACTGACCCATTGACATGCTTTGCTGATTTTGATCTGACCCTTGGATCCAAATTGGACTTGTCTTTGAAATTTTCCACAGACTACTCTGTCCAAGGAAAAAAATCGGACATGTGAATGGCCCCATCCCCATGGACTATCAAAGATACGAGTACCATCCATGGAAAACATGGATCGCACTCTTATGTAAAAAGCGAATGTCTATATGAGGCCTAATGTGACTTCTGTACCACTTCTTTTGCCTTTTATAAGACATTTTGAGTATTTTGAAATATATCAAAGAGGAGAACCCTTTTAAGCTTTCTTAGGCTCACACAGCGTTTTTTCCCACGTTCGTTGGTCCTGTTGGGGCTTACGTCCAGACCTCCCTGCAAAATGGGATTTGGCATATGTGCCGACAGGGCAATGGACTATAATGGTGCCGATGAAGTGAACATGTGCCCTGCCAAGCATCATTTTCGGAGGGTTTGGACGTAAGCTCCAATGTGGATCCCTTTATTCAGGTGGGTTCGGACGTAAGCCCCGAAGGGACCAATAAACATGTTACAAAACACAATGTGTAAGCACCCTCAGCAATAATTATTAGGGCTTCTCAAGTCTTCTGAATTTATCACTCCGTTCACTTTTCCGCTTGCACACTCTATTTTAAGAACAGGCAAAGGGAATAAGTGATTCCATGCATCAGTTATGAAAGCATAAGCAGAGGGGCCTCACTGATTTTTATTTGGTGAGTCTGCCCTCTGTTTTTCAGAAGGGAGAAAAAAATTCTGCATCTAGGACTTTTTTTTTCCATTCTAAAAAATGGAAGACAGAAACCAGATGGACCCTTCTGTTTCCGTTTGTACAACTGAGGCAACAGATCACTTATTCCGTTTGTCTGTTCCTAAAGTTGAAAAGATACATAAAAATTTGCAAACAGACATGTGAATGGAACCTAATGGTGCGTTTCCACTAGTGGATGGCGACAGTCAAACGACCGCTGATCGGCTACATTGAAGTCGATCGGCAGTCACTTACTGGCCTGTTTAGGCAGGTCAACGGCACAGATATGATCGCTCTGTGAGCATAGGATGCTGTTGTTCTCGGCAGCACATGAGCTTTTTACGAAGAACGATGTGTTACCAAGAATGATGGCTTTTAAGCAACATTTGCTTGTTCATCAGATGATTGGCAGCCTGTTTAAACTGGTTGATTATTAGTAACGAGTGTTAGAAATACTTGTTTCCTGATAACCATAAGCCAGAGTAAATGCACATAAAGGCTATGTTCACATGTTGCGTTTTTGATGCGTTTTTTTTCCTCCTCAGGCAAAACCTGCTCTGTTGACAGTGAAAACCCAACATCAAAAAAGCAGATTTTGCTGATTGTTTGCATTGTGTTTTGCAGCGCTTTTGCCACATTTGCTGTGTTTTTTATTGCGTTTTTGTCAGGGTACATTTGTCTCTTATATATGCTGATAAAGTTTAGTGGATAAAAAAATGATCTGATTCAATTTCAGCAGGTTTTGGCACCAAAAACGCAGCAAAACCTGATAAATACGTTATTTGCAGAGTTTTTTGCACCACCCATTGCTTTTAGGTTTTGCTGCGCTTTTGGTGCCAAAACCTGAAACAAGCGACATGCTACATTTTGCAAAAACGCGGCTCTTTGACAAAACAGTCAGGAAAGGAGAAAAAGGTGTTTGCATGAGATTTCTGAAATCTCATAGAGTTTCCTGGCACTGTAAAACTCAGCTAAATATTTGCAGAAAAAATATGCACAGGTGCAAAAACGTAACGTGTGAACATAATGTGGGGAAGGTGATTTGACGGACGGACTTGACTGGAGGGAGGAGGGATGGTTTGTGCACTGGAGACTAATGACAGAAGGGAGACAGCTGGGGGTAGGTGGAAAAGGGAGTGCAATACCTAGAATTGACCACAAGATAGCAGGGGGAGTGTAGTTCAGGACTTGACATCAGCTTAGGGCTTAGGAAACCGCTTAGTCATGCAGGGTGGGGAGATAGAAATCCAGGAGGGAAATTCCCAAGAAAGGGGATAAATAGGACAGGACAGGGTTCCAGGCTAGGCTAGTCCCGGAAGGAGCTCAGGTGGAGGAGACTCAGTACAGAAGACTGACGACGGTGGAGAGCTCGACCAGGGGACTGACAGGAGGAGACAGTCAGGGGGGTGGCCCTGACACAACAAACCGCAGGACAGACGAGGCCTTGGGGGTACCGATTGGACAACGACCTCGGGCAGGTGAAGCGCTGGCAGTAGATTGGTCTAGGACAGCCCCAGTGAAAGATCCGCGAGGAACGTCACTTCGACTGAAGGAATGGTAAAGGTACCCGGGCCTGGATACAGAGAGCTGTAAAGGTGCTGCGGTGTATGGCTATGGTCGTCAGGAGGACGGCCAATAAACTCGGACCTGTTACAACTGAAATCTGCCTCAGTCTCGTGTCTGGTCGCGGTAAGCAGTGCACCACCCCCCAATCCGGGCCATTACCACAATAGCCTAAGGCTACATCCCACAATGAAATTTTGGTGAGTTTTTGTTCTTGAAGATTTTCTGTGGCATTTCTAAATCTATTAGGTTACTTGCATTTTTTAATTGTGTTTTTAAGTAAATTTTTTACATGCGTTTTTATCCAGTTTTTGACTTTGTGCTTTTTATCTCTTTTTGGTATGTTCCATTTTAAATAAATCTGCTTCCCATTTGATAGTTCCTGCTATTTGGTTTTTTTTTAAACTTGTTTCATAATCATGTGTGGAATCTTTAGTATATTTCCACAGTGGAAATAAGCATTTTTTTTACCTGCAGAATTTCTGCATCTAATACGATTCTTTGTGATAAATCTGCACATAAAACTCTCCTCACCTGCATAGCAAATTCACATGGTGCAGATTTCAAATATGCACCGCAGGTCAGTCTGTGCTGCATAAAAAAACACAGTGGGCATGACCTTTCCATCTCCACTTTGCTTGAACTATAAGACACTGTTTTTTTGCGCAGCGAAAATACACAGTGTGAAAAATACACCAAATACTTATTGTGGGAATTTAGGGCTCATTCACACTTTCAAGAAAAATGGACTGACTATTCTGATCAGATTGTGGTATGAGTGTCAGCCGATTTTCTGGTACGTGGAGAAATTAAAAAAAGTTTTTCCACCATCTCTATTTTGACAGTCTGTGGAAATCGGACTGCACTCGGATGACGTCTGAGTGTGGTCCGAATATTTTTTTTTTTCCCCCCCACGGGTCCATTGACTTGAATTGCTGATTTTGGTCCGACCCTCGCACATGTCTCCGTGATTGTCACGGATATATGAGTGGACTATCACAAGTAAGCTGGGGTCAGACTTGCGAGAAACTCACACGTCAATACCCGGCACTGCCGCCGGCACTTGGATCGGAGCATTCAGCTGCATGTCTTTCTATGCAGCTGAACGCTCCGGTCCCGAGTACCGGTGGCAGTGCCGAGTATAGACGTGCGAGTTTCTCGCAAGCCTGACCCTGGCCGTACAAGTACTATCTGTGAAAAACACAGCACTCGTACATTAAAATCAGACGTCTGAATGAGCACTAAGCCTAAGATTGTTCATAGAAACCAATGGAAGGAATTGCACATGTATAGGATAAATGTACAGATTCATTGCACTTAATAGGCATCTGGCTTGTTTTACCCCCAACTGTCTGATCCGCTGATACATCTATTCTATAATCAAATTCTATGTCTGTCTGTTAAATGTCACGTTAATGGCACTTTTAGTGCAATGTATGTCTTATACCAGATTGCAGCACTATCCTCTGGTGAGTTACACTCCTCATATAAAATCCCCATTGGATTAAACTATATGAATATGACAAAAATATAAAACCTGAAAGTTTGAGTTTAGTTCGTGTCTTTCCAACTAACGGTAGACAAAGTTTGAGTCAGCAGCAGTCAGCCAAAAAAAAGGCAGCTCGGCAGACGCGCAGATAGATCATCTGTTGTGAAGGCTGATGTCAAAGATCATAAAAATCAAATAGAATATGGGAGCAGACAGGTGCTGATTGGTGCGGTCCCTTCACACTGTGTCCTGGAGCCTTGAGCTGGCCTGAGACACTGGAATTCTCCTACAACAGATGTTTTCATGATTATAAATGCTGTATAATTTATAATCTGCAATCTTCCTGTCGAGCAAACTTAGAGAAATCTGTTTATGGGAACTGGCTGATAGATCCCCTTTCAGAGCTTAGTAACTGCGGAGCATAAGCAGCACATCATCTGCGAAACGGGAACGTGTGAACACACAAGAGGGGAACGTGCGAACAGATGACTATCTCACTTAGAAACCGTAACGACAATTGTTACCGGCATATCAGTTCACATTTAGAGTAATATCAGCCTTATATACTGTATATACATTCTTCAACATTGAAATTTCAACACCAAGGAGGAAAAGTTGCCAAATTATGGAAATCACAGGATGGATAGACATGTTAATAATATGCAAATGATGGAAAAATAGAAACAAAATTTTCAAAAGATTTTGATTTTTTGACTTTGAGAATGAGCGCTACACACAGAAATCTCCGCACTTTCTTTATATGTCTAAAAATGGTGTCTAAGGAATGTTCTGCAATGTTGATTGCACTTGAGCAAATCATCAAGATCCAGCTCTGGCAGCTTCTTTTGTATCTGCTGACCAATGATGTCCCAAATGTGCTTGATGGAAGACATGCCTGGAGACACTGTAGGCTGTTGTACCACTTTTAGGCAACGCTGGCTGCTCACAGTGGCT
Source organism: Dendrobates tinctorius (assembly GCF_039654945.1). Classification (NCBI taxonomy): domain Eukaryota; kingdom Metazoa; phylum Chordata; class Amphibia; order Anura; family Dendrobatidae; genus Dendrobates; species Dendrobates tinctorius. The sequence continues at coordinate 38,699,372 of NW_027361697.1, forward strand.
TGAGCAACATGCAGCCTGATGTTGTGGTATTTAAAGCACCATTTCAGTGTTTGTTTTTTTTTTCTTTCACAGCTTGAATGGAGCTTAAAATTCAAGTCCCCTGCCAACTATCTCTGGACTGTTGTTTTCACCCACCACTCCGTTCCATCACCTGCAGTTTGTGACCTGCCGACTCCTCCAGTATTTCATGGAGGATGCCAGAGGTCACTAATCAATGTAAGTCTATGAGAGCCTTTTTCTGGCCTCCTTCTGGCTCTCATAGAGTTGTATTGAGAGCTTGTGCTGTAGCTTCTGAGTTCTGGCCATTCCGAAGCTGCGCTCACAAGATGGTGCCGCAAGACCAGCGCCAAAAACCGGTAAAGACACTGGATGGTGAGTATATGACCAGCAGCAGATAACTTACACTTAAAACACCACTCCAGTGATGGAAAATAAGCCACTGCAGTGGTGCTTGAAGAATCACTCCTGGGACACTCTGAAGATGGACCGTACCACTGGTTCCACCATCAGATCAATGTAACGCAGAGCTTTTAGTGCACCAGAAATAAACACTAGAGGGTCCAGCTACTATACGTTATGTCAAACCACACCAGAATCCCATGAGTTTGACCTGTGAGGCATTCCCTTGTGAAGGTCTTTTTATGTCTTTGCTCATGTGGCCTCCAAATGGAGACCAGAAGCTGTAATGGAGCAACTGAGGCTTCAGTGAAGGTCAGTTCTCTTCGGTGATGGGTCCCGCTTTTGTCATGGACACAGTGATGGCTGGAGATTGGTCTAGAAACCACTACATAGTAAGCAGTGACTGATAGAGCTTCCTCCACCGTGCCCAATGACTGGCAGGGAGCATTTGATCGAGAATACAACTTAATTTTCTTCCTGTAGTCACTGTTCCTATAAGGCAGCTAGACATGATTTAAAGCTATTTATCTGCAGACTACCACTATATCTGTAGATTAATAGCATTACTGTAAATGACAGATACTCTTTAAAGAGGATCCAACAGTAAGATCCACTTCCCCCCACACAGACCACATGAGTGGGCATGCAGCTGTTTGAAGTACAAAACCATTGACCGTTTTACATCTTCTACCTGTTGCTGCATTTCTGAGTGATCAGAGTTCATACAGTGATCTATCAATCAAGCTAAAGATGCGAGCACTAGGCGGATAAAGAACCTCAGGAGGCAGTGGCTTCTTAAGTGCTCTGTTACACCCAGAGCCCATATAGATAAAACAAGGGAGACACAAAGCGCAATAGGGTCTTATCCGATAATAAGTTAGCACTTTTTACGTAGGAAGCTGCTCACCTGATATTAGGTGGTCAAGCACATGTAGGATAGGCAGCCTCAGATCCACAGGTCGGTCAACGACCCGACAATATAGTACACTGCAAAATGGATGTGGATTCCAGTCCGCACTGCCCAAATAATAAATTTCCAAGATGTAGTAACAGTTAAGAAGTGGTTTAATAGACGCGTTTCAGGGTGAATACCACCCCTTCCTCAGGAAATTACCACATATAGCTATATGTGGTGGTATTTTCCGTCTGTGGCTGTGGAATGACTTACTGCATGTAGTAATAATGGCTGATACTATATCAGTATATACAGAAGTACTGGATGCTCTTCATATAACAAATGTCGTTGTGGGTTATATATAATCTAGTAGCAGAGAATGTAAAGCTTGTGGAGAAAGGCTGAACTTTACGGACCAAAGTCTTTTTCAACCAATCCATCTATGTTAACTATGTAATATCATATCATTTTAATTACGTAAAAGAGGCTGCATCACCCCTACATCCCACACGAAGAAAGATGGTGCAGATGAATCTATGGATATAGACATGAGCATTAGGTTCTTACTTGTTGCCATCGCAGCCGTATTCAGTGCGGCATAAATTTGTACACATTTAGTAAGTGAGCCTGACAGATTTCAGAAGGACCATTCTCCACCCCCTGCTCTGTTCATGCTAGTGTCACTGGACCTAATGTTAAACCTGCAGTGAAGCTGCTCTATCATGTATTCCTTCTTGTCAGTGCCGCTCCATTATCACTCACAGGGGTGACCAGGCAAACTGTGGATCTCCCTCCTCACTCTGACAGGGCCTAATTATCCAGAGTGTCAGGGCACGGATGAGAATTCTCCTTCCGCACAGAGAAGGTAACTGCTGCCTGAGATCAGGCCAGATGAAAGTGACACAAAATATTCCATCCGTCCGTGTTGCCTGCTCCACATAATTGCTGCTGAGTCTTTGCGTTAATGGCTATATCACAAACATTTTCTTTCTTTTTTTTTCTATTCTATCACATTTTAAAAATGTGGAATTTTACGCAACATAAAGATTAACAAAATGTATATAGTTTCAAAATCAATTACAAAATTCTTATTGGAGAAACTAATAGAGGTAGTAATCCAAAAATGTCCTATTCCCTGTTGGTTGTTTGGTTATCTTCTTCTGCGCGCTGTAGGTGGCATTTGTGTTTATGGGCAGTTTATACTCTGCACATAGCACAGTATTTAGCCTTTCGGAGTGATTCCAATATAGAGTTGGATGAGAGACCATTGTCTTGTTATGAGCTGAAATATTCTGTATATGTTAATCTTCAGAAACTGCCTATATCCAAGACACATATCTTGGCCTATGGAGAAAAATTCTGATCCCTGAGTAGAGGCATAAAGTACCTTAGGGCTGTATAATATAGCACAATAGTAACGGGCTAAAATCCACAATGGCCGTCATTAGCAAGAAAGGTCAGAACTTGATTTTATGAAAAGTTCTGGATGTTTTTTTCTTTCTTTGGTTTTCTTAGTGATCTCCACTACTCCTTTCACTCACTTTTTGTCCTTCACCTATAAGTTTAGTTGGTCTCCGTAGATTGTTGGATCCAACAGTAGCTGATATGTCTGCTACCATCATGGTCAAGTTCCTTTTAAAATAACAAAATAAGATTAGTTTTTTTGCCATGTGTCTCGCAGATCCATGTTGTTGTCTTATTTAAGATCTGAAGACCACTCTCCATGGTTGTATAAGGCTTTGTTCCCATGATGAGCATTTTGTGACTTTTATGATGGTTTGCAGCACTTCTGCACCTATTTGGTAAATTAGGTTACTAGAGTTTTTGAGTGTTCTTTTACATGTATTTATCACCTTTTTGACACTTTTTTTGTCTTAATATTATGTGTCAGGTTTTAAATAAAGCTGCTTTGTTTTTGATACTTCCTGGTATTTGGTTTTGACAGCGCTTTATTGATCTAGTCATGTGTGGATTACATGCGATTGTAATGTGTTTTTGCACTGGAAACACACTAAAATGAATGTGTTTTACCTGAAGATTTTCCACATCTCATGCAATTATATTCGGAAAATCTACACATAAAACTCCATGTACACGCAAGAGAAATTGACATGTGGACTTGTAACACGCACAACAGATTCTTGAATTTTAGATGATACACCTCAAAAACCATTAGTAATTTCATGATGACATTTTTTGCCATCCACAGAATATATAAGTACAGTACTTATTTTACTTGCTTATATAGCGCCTTTTAGACATCATCGCTGTCCGCATTGGGGCTCACAATCTAGATTCCCTATTAGTATGACTTTGGAATGTAGTAGGAAATCGGAGAACCTGGAGTAAACCCACGCAAACACAGGGAGAACATGCAAACTCCTTGATGGCCCCCCGAGGAAGCCAACGTGAAACGCGTGTTGGGGCTGCGGGTATCGGGACTCTTAGGGACTATGGGTAAGAGTGTTTTTGTTTTTTTTTTTTGGCACTTCATTTGATTGTCTTTTTGGATACTCACTGTTGATGCATAGCAGGTCAGGCAGCTATTGGGGATCTATTGGGATATTTCCCCCCTTCTGTTTGCACTTTATTATTGACTCTATGGGGTTATCATTATTAGTTTAGGCATTTGCACTTTAGGCTCTAGTGATTTTGTACTTATTATAGAGATGTTATTTCTACCACCTTCCCACCTGTGTATATATACCTAAGGCCTGATTTACATGTTTGTTTGTTCCTTCCCTTGAATTCAACCCTGTACTGTGTGTTTTTTGTGAATTTTGTGTGATGTTTTTTACATCTGAATAAAATATTGATTTTTTTTTTTCATCTAAATTTACTCTTTTTGGGTTTTCACGCTGTTGTTTTGTATACTATTATTCAGCGAGTGTTCCAATTTGGAAATTTCCTTGGTCCCTTTATGACTTTAATAGAGGACCGATTATGATGCAGTGATAATGTATTCTGCTCTAATTTGTATATAAACTCCTTGCAATTGTTGTTCTTGGTGGGATTTGATCCCAGGACCTCAGCGCTGCAAGACTGCAGTGCTAGGCACTGAGCCACCTTGCTTCACGTATACCGTATCTTACCAGACATCCAGTTTTGTAATGATATGAACATTTTAATGTACAGGGTGTGCCTTTTATAAAGTTGGAATCCAAAATGTCCGACTTCAAAATGGCCGCTATGGTCACCACCCATCTTGAAAAGTTTTCCCCCTCCCATATACTAATATTCCACAAACGGGAAGTTGATATCACCAACCATTCCCATTTAATTTAGGTTTATCCATATAAATGGCCCACCCAGGTAAATCCATATCAATGGCCCACTGTGTATTTTAATTGTGTTGACCTTTTGATATGCAATAAGTGGACGGATTTATTGGTCCTTCAGGTACGCACAGAATGTCTAAAGATAAGCATTTTGGTATTCCCGGCATTATCATATGTTAACTTGATTCGTTCAATAAAACTAAGCTTTATGTGACATAATTTGGTGAAAACTTGTAAACTACTTGAATCCTTCTTCTTAGAGCGTTTGTGGATAACTCGACTTCCTCCGACATCCGGCTTTAATGTTACCTAACAATAAGCTCCATGGCACTCGAGTACATTAATTTAGCGTCTGTCTCTTGAGCATGTACTGAGAGGCAGATCCTATACATTTTCTCTCCACGGGAGCCTAGAAGCCCTGTGGGTTACTTCTTGCCTTCTGTGCTGATTTGTATTCAGTGGTTGATCATGAATTCCTGTTGGAGAATTTGCATTTTCTGCTTCAGGGCCAAACACACCCTCATTTTAAAATTTCACATTCGCTTACACTTTCTAAAATAACAAAGGCGGCAGATATACAGCTCTGCCATTCTTCATGGACCTCAAATATTGATATCTCTCCTACAAGACAATACTCAAGGAGCCTGCGCCCACATCACATTTTAGGTGTAACAGCAGATTGTAATTACATATCGGTATTTTAGGATTGTTGACTTTTATTACAAATTGAAACATGTGATTAAAAGAAAGGACACTGGTAACAATATGGGAAAATAACCTTTGAGAAAATGGTAGTGAAGGCTAATGTCATAATAGCTTTCAATCTCAAAAAAAAAAAAAACATGTTAGGGCAAGTTAGGATAGCATATGGGTTGAACTAGATGGACTTAATGTCTCCCTTCAACCTTAATAACTATGTTACTATGTTATATAAATTAGGCAATTGGTTTTAAACAAAGGACTTGAATATTTGGATGGATTTGAAATTGTGATGTGCTCAGATTTACTTAAAAAGGACATTTCAGTGGATATTTTTTTTAAAACTGAGCAAATCCTCCATTTGCCATTATTCCACTGATTGTGGAACAGTTTTTCTTTTTCCTCTGAGCCCTTCTGTTCCAAAGTTATGTTCCTCGGTAATCATGGTGAAAATTTTCAGTTCTACAAACTGGACGTATACCATAAAACTTCTTTGTAGACATGTGCTTTTTTTTTCGACCGACACAGTAATAAATATATATCCACTGTATCTGTTTATAAAACTAGAATAAAATGTGACATATATCCGTTAAAAGGTTCAATGGTCAATCAAATAAAATAAAAAAAATTGGGACAAAAAATGAAAATAATCAAGTTAAAATACCTTTATTATCAATAGATATAAATTTACACTAGATGCAAAAACAGCCACACCATAACAAAATAAAAAGATGTATGTAATAAATAACACATATAATATAAAAGGCCCACAAATAACAGAAGTAAAAATAAGGAGTAAAAAAATGAATTACTCATATAGCCAGATAATAAATAAATCACGGCAAATTATTTCTAAGGAAAAGATATATGAAGAGTCCCAAATTAGAAATGTGTGTGTATGTATGTGTGTGTGTGTGTGTGTATATATATATATATATATATATATATATATATATACACACACACAACGTAATCACGTAATTGTGAAAGTAAAGTGCACAGAGCCAACCTTACGACAGCTACTTTTACACATAGATCACATTCATGTAAATACATAGAAAAGCAATAAGAATATACATATATATACTTTGTAACAAATTGTGACAAGTGCAGTATACAAAAGAAACTCCCAACTAGTATAGCAGATAGACAAATTAAGAGTTATATCAGCTGCACAATGAGTGCAAAGTAAAGTGCTATATGTGAAAAGCACCAAACAAATTTGTATATAAAAATGTTCTCTAGTTATATATAGCCATATAAAAGTACACCTTGCAAAATAATACAGAAATAAAGTGCTAAAAAATGTGCTATATATAATTAAGAATTAGGGTTCCTAAATGTCAAAATATATCTACCATAAGGGAAAATATCAGGGCTCCCATATCTGTATATCAACATCACAATAAAAAGTGCTATGTGCAAATAGCACCAATGATGCACATTCTTTTGTGGTTTTCTGATGAAGGAGTCATAGTACTCCTAAACGCATTGAATAAAGCCACTTTTTCATCTCAATATCCATGTGGACTTCTATCTTTCAAGTAGCACAGATTTAATCCACATTTTTATCCCATTTTTTTTTTTTTTTTTTTTACTCTGGCTGACCACAGGAGGTAGTAATGGCAGACACTATAACAGCTTTTAAAAAAGGGCTGGACGATTTCCTCAGTACACATAACAATGCAGGTTATAGTTAAATTAGTGACGAAATGTGCAATTGGTGGAGAAAGGTTGAACTTCAAGGACCCAGGCCTTTTTTCAACCAATGTAACTGTGTAGCTATGTAATAACCAAGGAAAAGGCAGAATACAATAGAGTTAACTGAGCAAAGAGTAGTTTGGTTATTAAAGGGTAAAAAAAATGATTACGTTATTTTATATGCAAATTGCCTCTATATCGCCACCTGTTGGTAGTAGCGATCCTACAAGTCATAATCAACCCTTTAACGAGTCTAGTAATATGACTTAGGATAAAAGCCAAATCAGAATCTCGATTTGCAGACACTGTGTTTCAGGCTATTGGCCCTCATCAGTGCAAAGTATGAGAACTGCTTTGGCTAGGTGAGAGGCTCTGGACTGAGGTCTAAGGGGTAAGGTTTCTCCTTGTGGAGAGTGACATACTAGCTCTGGCTTGTCAAGGTAAGGAGGCTTATTCGCTGTGCATTGCTCCTTTGGGAAATTTAATATGCAAATTGTCTCTTCAGAAGGAAGAGAACTTGAACTGTATAGCACCACCAGAAGAGCATTGCACGGCGAATAAGCCTCCATACCTTGACAAGCCAGAGCTGGTATGTCACTCTCCATAAGGAGAAACCTTACCCCTTAGGCTGGGTTCACATTGCGTTTGTGGGCAGTGTTTAACGCATCCATTACATAGCGGCATTAACGCTATGTAATGGATGCATTAGACTGCAATAAACGAGGGCATCGCCAACGCATGTCATAATCGGCACGCGTTAGTGATGTGACGTCATTCTGTGATGGACCCTCGGACGCGGTCTGCAGCATTCGGGGGTCCGTCACCGCTAGCTCAGACAGGGAAGCTGCGCTACAGGGATCGCTAAGCGCGATCACAAAATGACAGTAGCGTTATTGCAGTCCATCAACGCTATGCTTTGAACCGACTGCATTAACGCAATGTGAACCTAGCCTTAGACCTACGTTATTTTAGCTACTTTTATAAGAATAAAGCATTTTTACTGAAAATTAAAAACTTGACTATGAAGGTTGAGTTTCATACAACCAATCTAATGATTTATGATTGTAAATAAAGTTATCCAGAACATTAGTGATTTTGGATGTTACCTGAAGATGGAGTTGACCCGATTCCGAAACGCATTGTGTGAATAAAGTTTCCATTGACACACATCCAGTTGCAGAACTTCTTGGCAATGGTTTTTCTCAATTTCTTCACATTTCCTTCTACCAGTGTGTAGGCCAGCGGCCGAAGCAGTGCGCTATCCATGTGCTGCATGATCTATGGTGTTGTATCGGGTCACAAATACCTCAGGTGAGTGAACACCTCCACATGCTTCTTTTACTCCTGCCTTCTAGTAACACACTTGGAGCGCCTCTTTTTTATTTCATATGATTTTGGATGCTAAATTGAAGAATGACTTAACTTCAATGGTCCTAGATTAGAGTAATCATGACAATCCCACATCTTAAGAGGCCAAAAGACAATACTACCTTTTTATGTCTGTAAATGGTAAGAACAATTGAATATTGAGGCAGTCACAACAACATGCATTATCATTGGTGCGCCTCTGTTCCTAAGGGCCTGTCACACAAAGCGATATCGCTAGCAATATCGCTATAACGTCGCTGGTTTTTGTGACGATATAGTGATATTCCTAGCGATATCGCTATGTCTGATACTTACCTCCGACCGCTCCCCCACTGGCTATCGCTGATCGCGCGAGAACGTCCTGGACTGTTTCTCGACGTCAGCTTCCTGCTGTGACGACGAGCGACGCATGGACGCGGGCGAGAGGACATCAGGATCACCTCGTCTGACAGGTAAGTAGCGACCCCCCCGACCCCTGCGATGTCGCTAGTGAGATCTGCCTGTGTGGCAGCTCACTAGCGACCACTTAGCGATGTACCAGCGATCCTGACCGCGTCATATCACTGGTCGGGATCGCTGGTACATCGCTAAGTGTGACAGTACCTCTATACAAGACCTTCATATATTAGAATTCCAATATAAACATGTAATTACCACAATTACAATGGGAAAGTGAGAAAAGATTGACGTGGCAACTGCCTAAAGACATCTACGAGATAGAAGGTTTTACCAGCCCCTGTGCAGGTTGCACTGTAGACAACCTTAGGAAAGTCATCCAGATTGAGTATTGATAAGGTAGATTGATATGTCAGGTCTCTATTCACTCTAGAACCTTTCCAAGTAAAGTATTTTGTATTCCGCAGGAACTGTTACTTTGCCTCATTCTGTGAAATGTCTGGACTCTACAGTGGAGAGTATACTGCAGTTTCTATTAAAGAAGCGCTATCATCAAAGTATGTATCCTCTTAATATACCGCAGTCCTCACTTTTTATAGCACCATGTACTCACAATTGATCATTTTGCCTTTCTTAATTATTCTGTTTTCCAATAGATCTATGACATCACATAATTAAAAACTGACTAGCTGAATCCTTCTAAGCTCTAAGTAAAAACAGGAGGACAATTTTCTCTGCACAAGACCTGAGTCACTGCAAAAGTCTATGGAAGGGAAGGAGCTAAGCAGCTGGGACAGGAGTTGAAGAGGGGGATGAGTCATGCAGGGACAAGAGACTTCCTGTTTCTACAAAGAGCAGAGAAAAGAAAAGAATTAATTTGGCAGAAAGACAAAATGAGCAATTGTAAGCTCACAGTGCCATATAATGTGATGATTGCAATATATTAAGAGGATGAAAACTTTGAGATGAGAGCTTTTTTAAAAAAGGCCTGTCACTTGCAATGAATACGTTATTTTTTACCTGGTGTAAATGCAAGCTGACATCAACCCCACAAATATGAACCCCACTTGCCACCGCTAGATGGCAAGTGGGAAGAGCCAGGCAAAGAATTGGCACTTCTAATAGATGCACCTTTTCTGGGCGGCTGCAGGCTGCTATTTTGTGGCTGGGGGGCCAATATTCATGGCCCCTTACCAGCCTGAGAATACCAGCCCCCAGCTCTCTGCCTTATCTTGGCTGGTTGTCAAAATAAATAATTAACAAATATGGCTTGGAGACCCCTCTATTCTTGCTAATCAACCTTGCTGAAGCTGGTAGCTGAGGGTTGCAGCCCCCAGCTGTGAGTTTTGCCTGGCTGGTTATCAAAAATATGGGGGAGCCAACGCTAGGGTTTTTTTTTGTATTTTTTACAGAGCAGGAGGCGGCTGATGAGTGCTCCTGCTCTCATTTTATTAGTGGCAGCAGGCATTGGCTGAAGCAAGTAGTAGTCCCATCATCCAACAACAATGTCCAGAGGTAAACTTTATACCTATGATCACAGCTGTGCACGCACGCTATCATTTGACAGCGTGGGATCCACGGCTCTCTAGTGGGGATGATTTCACCGCTGATCAGAAGCAATGTTTGCCATGTTGTCATGCACTGACAACGCGACAAACACCCAGTGTTTGGGTAGCCGAACCCAAACAGAAACACAAACTTCTTGGTGAAGTCCATGTTCGGTGTTCATGCCCGAACAGTAAGTGTTTGGTTCGGACGCCGAACTTTACCGTTCGGGTTCGCCTATCTCTAATTACAACCTATTCTTACATTCCCTATTAGTTCAGTGTGTTATTATGTTGATTCCCAAGTGAAAGGTAACTAGTTCAAATCGAGGAGCAGCTATGAAGATGAATTCCTAAGAAAAGATTAAGCAGCAGCATCCAGCCTATCAATAGCAGTCTCTTGGCCAAGAAAATGGCCAAATAGCATCAAGTGATTGTACTGGTGGACACAGACAGAAAAGGCCCCCTGTGCAAGAGCAATATATGAGCAATTTGCAGTCTAACAGCTCATCATAATCCACAATTCCTCGTGCTTTGAAAGTGGAAATGAGCCCCCTTAACTATTTGGCCCCTGTGTGACTGCACAGGTTGCACCAATAATATGTCCTCTGCTGTGTGAATGCCATGAGTGTTGGAAGAATATGAATTGAAGTCCATCTATCAATTCAAAAGCCAAGAGGTGGTCGTCCAGCCAAAATATCGGAGTCAACAAGTCAGCTCATCACAAGTTCTAACAGTACTGGAGTGACAAACACAGCAGAGGAAGTGGCTTGCTTGCCAATATCACAGACATCCATGCAAGAAACATGCGACGCGCATTACACAAGTCTGCAATTCTGGCCCCAAAAAAGGTGAAGAAGCCTTGACTTCAATATCATCATAAGAAGCGTCATCTTGTATTTGTGTGATTTGGAACAATGAGACAAAAGTCAATAGACTAGGCTCTGATGGGTGCAAATGGGTCTGGAAGAATCAAGGGAAAAAGGGGCTAATGGATTGAGAAATTGAAGGAACTGTCAAGCTCGGTGAAGGAATCCTAGTGATATGATGTTGTTTTACAGTCAAAGGATACTTGGATACTTGACCAGGACCGATGGTGGTGTCAGTGAGGAGCTATATGTGAGTATCCTACAAGATCAGTTACTTCATACACTCCAGAACAATGGGTATGAAAAGGATAAGATTGTGTTCCAGCAGGAAAACAACCAGAAGCATATATCAAGATTTGCAAAGAAATGGTTCCATGACAATGAAATAGAGGTACTGGTTTGGCCCCCACAGTCCTTAGACCTCAACCCAATCGAACACTTGGGGGTAGAGGTTAAGAAAAAGTTGCATACGTATCCAAGTGATTCGACCAGGATGCACAAACTTAAGGAAAGTGTAGAAGAAACCTAGGACCAGATTTCAGTTTTGACATGCTTGAATCTGATCAAGACAATGCCCAGAAGGTTTTTGGCAGTGTTGAAAACCAAAAGGTGAATTTACAAAATATCAACAAAACAATAAAAATTTAATGTTAGATTTTTAGGAGCAAAACAGTACCAATGCAGTGATATGACAAGAATCTGCATAACTAATCAAATTCTAAATAGTTGCAAGTCAAATTTATGTATGTGATAGCCAAGATAATTATCTATAAAATCATGGTAGACTCACATTAAAAGGAGTATTGGATGGTAAGATATGGAGCCTGAAAGTCAAAAGTTCAAAACATTTTTACCCTGTTGGTCCTCAGTGTATCTCAGAAACAGAGAGGTGCGGAAACAAAAGAAAAACAAAACCAGATTCAGAAGAACTTGAGAATTTACACCAAGTAAGTGATTACACATTTATGTACAGTAGATCAACAGGTACTCTTTGGGTATTTTGACATTATATGGGAGTATTGTTGTAGTAAGGAACCTTTTAGACTGTTATTTGGTAACGGTGTAAGAGGATGAGCCGAGGAAGAGTCAGTAGTTTCCGGTGCCCTTTAGGGCCGGAACTATCGGGGCTGTCACCACTGTTGCCGGGGGAGGGTTCTTCTGGGAGGGAAGGACCTTCACGCTGGACAGCAGGGGGAGCGGGGAGTATAAAGAGGACTGAGCGCGGGAATGGGACAGACTTGACGGGAAAGCGACAGGAGATGGTTGACTCTCTCTCCGCTGCTCCAGCTGACAACTCCACGCAACCCTTCCCACAGAGTGCTGATCCCACAATTGACTTTGACGCTATTGAGTTATCGTCTGACCCTGTTCTTGTGGACAGTTCAGTCCTGCCTGTGGTGATTGATAAGCTGACTTGCTGCGTTTCTGGAGACTATGCCAGAGGACCGCCCACTTCCGCGGTCTGTGAGCGAGCACACGGCTCGCGTTCAGCGCCATCACTGAGGAATCCACACAAAAGACTGTTTCCACAACCCAGCGTACTCAAGCCAGCCAGGACGGATCCATCTGCAATGTTGTAAGACAGTGCTTCTTGTTCCTCCGTAATAGAGCCAGAGACTTTGCTCACAATTTGCGACGACGTCAGGAGATTTTCCAGCCTTTTCCCTGCAAGGACTACAAGTGATAAGTTACTCTGTTTTTTGCATATCTTTCTATCATGCATTATGGTTGTGTTTAATAACCGTAGTTCATGTAGTGAATCCTGTCTCCCTGTGGAGTCTTCCTTGTCTAACTTCCTGTTCAGTAAACCTTTGTTAACCCCTTCTCTGCCTCCGGCTCTCCACTGCATTAAACAAACTTTCTCTCCTTACAACTGCATGCTGTAAAATACTTAGATGCTTTACATTATCAATTTTTTTTAAACGTGTTGTATGATAGAAAAAAAATGTATTAAAGTATAGATGCACTTAAAATAAAAATGAGGAAAATTCACCTTCCTGTTCCTCCTTGGATCCGGCCACCAGCTCCTGAAGTGAGGCCTGCTCCATTCAGAAATCAGAAGACAAGACTACTTTGATAAGATGACTTGAAGAGCATGTCTTCAGCGAAACATCTAATGTTTTGCTCTTCTGGTCACTTCACTGCTGCTGCAGGCAATCACAAGATTCAGCGGTCCTGAGAATTCTGAACAAAGTATTTATTGCATTTGGAGTCGCTGTAGACTTCTGGAGAAGCCTGCATCAGATATAAATAAAGGGGTGCAGCAAAGTGGTTATGCCACCATTTTTATTTTGGTGCATTCATTCATTCACAAAAGCGAATTCTAGACTGGAAAACCTCTTTAGGCTATTTTTTGGTGTCAGCCCTCACAATTTTTAAGACTTTGATGTGACCTCTTGGTTGCATATTGGACTTTTTCAGGGACCAAAAAAAAATAATGAATATACTTCAGAAATGACCTTCAAGTAAGGCTTGAAAGTAAGAAAACATATTACCATCCTCCTCCATCTTAAAAAGGAAGAAGAGCCATTTATGCTGTTTGTCATATTATACCTTCATGTGATTTACAAACCCATAGAAAACAGAGCAAAATGCAAGGAACCATTGCTGGATATTCTCAATATTAATAGGGAACATTCAATAATTCCACCTCCGATTAGGACCTTAATATCTGAGCCTTCATTGCACTGTTTCCTTACCTGTCTGTCCAAGGCTGATTGATTCCTGCCCTGTCATGTGTAATTGTTTTTCAATATGCTCAGTCACAATAAATGGAGCTGTCTCCGGTCCCCACCCTGACAATCTTGCACATCTTTATGTCTGTATGGACAAGACAAGTAATATATGAAATCTCTGCACGCCCAGCAGCTGATAAAAAAAAAAAAGGATGTGTCTGTACCACAGAATGTTTGTTAAAGCAGTAAATGACACTGGCTGGTAAGGATCTATGCTTCTTGCTATGGGATATGATTGGCAAACCCCCAAGGAGGCCGGTAATCACCTTTTCTGGGCGCCTGAACACAACAGGCAGCAGTTGTGCATGCAAAAAGATGATTATAGGAAATGAGTTTGCATGGCCAGAATGTAGATGACATTTTACATCAGAATCCTAAGGCTATCTGCAGCGCTCAGGTGAGAGGTTGAGCTCTTGTTTTCTTCCTGTGAATAACAGCTCTGACTTAAATACCCCAGTGGACTTGCAGATCCAATGAACAGAATATACATGATTTAATCAGAGGCCTCTGGAACTTGGTGCTGTGCTCATAAGCAGCTTTCTCAAGTGACAGAAACTGATGTAAAGATTAATATGTCAAGTGTCCAGTAGCCATGACGGTACTTACACAATCAAGGCAACTGAATATCCACAACCATAGAATTAATGCGTCAAAACACTTAGGTTGGGTTCACACGTAGTGGAACTCCCACGGAAGTTATCGCGAGAATTCCGGAATTCCATTCCATGGGAAAATCGCATTTTAAATTCCCGTGTTTTTCCCCCATAATTAGCTTGCAGAATGCTAGCATTTTCCAAGCAATCTGTAACATCGCTTGGAGAACTGATTGACAGGTTGGTCACATTTGTCAAACACAGTGTTTGACTAGTGTGACCAACTTTTTACTATTGAGGCTACCTATGCAGCATCAGTAGTAAAAAGATCTAATGTTAAAAATAGCAAAAAAAATTAAAAATCTGGTTATATTCACCTTCCGACGACCCGCGCAGCATCCCCAGGCGCCCGCGATGCTCCAGCCAGTCCCGTTCCCAATGATGTATTGCGGCAATGACCTTTGATGACGTTACGGTCTCGCGAGACCGCTACAGCATCGCAAGACAGCGACGTCAGCAAAGGTCATTTTCACAATGCATTACTGGGAACGGGACCTGCCGCGTGTATCGCTGAAGCCTGGGGACGCTGTGCCGACACTGGAAGGTGAATAAAACCCGATTTTTTTTTTTTTTTTTTTTTTTTTTTTTTTTTTTTTTAATTCTATTTTTTTACAGGGATATGGTACCCACAGCCCGGAGGACAGTCTCCTCTCCTCCGGACCGTGGGTACCATCCGCAAATGTTCTGCTTACTTTACGCATGGTGGGCACTGCCACATGCGGAAAGTAAGCAGAACAATGCATTCCTATGTGGGCGGAATTGCCGCGATTCCACAAATTAATGAGCATGTTGTGTATTTTTCTGCGATGCGATTCCGCCGCGGGAAAATGCACAGCATTGCGGAATCCCATAGGATTGCATGGGATGCTGGGTTTTTTTTATTTTTTTTGCGTTTTCGTGGCAAAATCGAATGGCGCGAAAAAACCGCGACGTGTGAACGCAGCCTTATAGAGCAAAAATGCCTATATGTACGTCCTGTATATATACAGTTTACAAGCTGTGATACTTGCAAATGCGGGTACTACTTGGTACTAACCATGCAGGATGCCCAAACTTTTGAATATGCCCATTTTCTGTTTTGTAATTTTTTAAAATATGAAAGATGGAAATATTTTACTTTACTAAAATACAAAGGAAATGTGTCATTTTTAACTTTGGGCCTTTTAGAGATCATCATATACATGTGGTGACATGTAAAAGTTTTGGGCACCCCTGATCAAAATTACTGTTATTGTGAACAGTTAAGTAAGCTGGTTGTATTGTAATCATCTCTAAAAGGCCTAAAGTTAAAGATGACACATTTCCTTTATATTTTTTTTGTAAAAAGAATAAAACATTTTCATCTTTTACATTTTAAAAATTGCTGAAAGGAAAATGGGCCGATGCAAAAGTTTTGGCCACCTCATGGATCAAGAATTTGTTCAAATTTCATTGATTCCTTTCTTCCCTCTACCCATGAAATGTTCCCATTGCTTTTGGCTGTAACACATCCCCAAAATATGATTGATCCTCACCGATGCTTAATGGTTGGCGAGATGTACTTTTGCTGAAATTCTGTGCCCTTTTTTTCTCCACACATACCTTTGATCATTGTAGCCAAAGAGTTCTATTTTAACCTCATCGGTCCACAGGACTTGTTTCCAAAATGCATCAGGCTTGTTTAGATGTTCTTTTGCATTCTTCTGATGCTGAATTTTATTGTGAGGATGCAGGAGAGGTTTTATTCTGATGACTCTTCCACTGATTTTATTGAAACAGTAAAACGAAACCTAGTACGTGACAAATCACTGGAATCAGGGCCTTTGCCTATATCATGTTGCTCTCAGATTACATAGTAAAAACCTGCTGACAGATTCCCTTTACTCTGTTTTGTCTTTATATGTTCTCTATGTGTTCCATGAGCTTTGCCATGTCGTCATCCTCCTCCTCCTTTTTCTCCATGTAAGTGTAAGACAACTGGCTACTGCAGAGGCCTGTGTGCTGTGACATGCCACTTTGATATGGAAGCTGGCTTCAGTAAAGAGGCTTGCAAATTTTGCTGCCAGCAGTGATTAGCAGCTTTTTGTCAATGTACAGTGTACACAGAGAGCTGTCGTAGTGTGGGCGTGATTACACACAGCTCAGCATTCAGAGCTCTGCTAGATCAGCAGCAGAGAAAACTGTCATTCTATCACAACTGCTGCACCCCGTTAACTAAGTGACTAATTGCTGGAATCAGTCTCTTTGCCCCTACATCGTGTCAGAAATGCAAGCTTGTGAGTCTGTTAGAGGAAAAGGTGCAAAGTCTTCAGGAGAAAATGGCTACACTGAAGCTCATCAAAGAAGATGAGGATTTCCTTGACCGAGCAGAAGATTCTTTTCAGATTGTTGCAAGAGAAGAACTTTTCAGTGTTCCTGCAGAAGCTAATGACAGAATAGAAATAACTGTTCATAAAGTCCAAAAAGAAGCACCTTTCAATGTACCTGCAGAAGAAGAGAACTCAAAGAAAGTGACCCAAAGAAGCATGCTGATGAGGAGGCAGTCAGCACCCATACCGTCGAAAAACCACTGCAAGGCTCTCATGTAGGACAAGTATGAAGATGAACATCAAAAAAGTGCTTTGCCCACAAAGAACACCCCAGTAAGAAATCAGAAATCTTTTGAAGGGAAAAAAGGAAGCACGGTGGGGAAGACGTAGGAGAGTGGTACTCAAGACAAGGGCTGGAGCGAGCCGCGGAACCCCCACCCCACAGCGGCTAAGTGGAGGCCCTGCATGAGGGTGGGTTTGAGGGAAGGGGTTAATGTTTTCAAGAGGGTGAAGGAGGGGGGTGGGGGGGTATATTAAGGGGCTTCAGGGGCGGTTACCTTACTTCCCGCCCTGGAGCCACGAGGAATTGTCCGGAAGAAGACCATCCAGTGCCATGGCGTCTGTGGATGCGGTCCTGGAGAGGCTGCGGGTGGCAGCAGAGGCGCAGTCGGTCGGGTGGCTGGAGCGGCAGGTGGCCAGTATTGTTGGTGGGAGCAGCGGTCCATCGGCTCCGGTGGATTCACCCCGGACGAGGAGGCGGGTCAGGCCTCCGGAGTGCCTGTCACCGGGGGCGGCGCCGAGCACCCGCCACCGGCGTCGGAGCCCCTCCCGGGACCCTCCGGCCGGGGTGCCTGCTGGTGAGCGTGCTGGCGGCCCCCGGGCCGGGAGGAATCCAAGGGCCGGCCGGGGTGCAGCGGCGGTCGGCAGGCCTACGCCTCGGCATGCTCGGGAGGCTGGGCCTGCGCGCGCCAGGACGGCGTGGAATGATGATGTCATGGCAGGCCGCGAGGGAGTCGTGCGGCCTGCCTCTTCGGCGCGAGGAGGCGCCAGGATGGCCGGAGCGGGGAGAGTATCGGGCGGCAGCCCCCGGTGTGCGGGGCGGGCTGGTGCCTCCAGCGCTGTGGCCCCCTGGACTGGGCCAGCAGGAGGGGGCGACGCTGACAGCCGGAACGGCGGCCACGCGGCGAGGGATGCGGGCAGTGGGCGGCAACAGGCTGCATCCCCTGGGCCTGTGCAACCTGCTGGCCTCGGCAGGGAGGATGCAGGAAGAGAACGGCCTGGGAGTGCGTCGGGATCAAGAGTGCCGGTCTCAGCCAGTTTCGGACCTCTGGGGTCGGAGGGTCTTCTGCGCAGCTCCAGACATGATGAACAGCGGGATTCAGGATTGGCGGCTGGAGGAGACACAGCGTCCTCACAGCCCGGTGAGTATGCGTCTATGTCCTGTCTGTCATCACCCTTAGTGAGGTCCCCTGCGGTCGGGTACGAAGGGGAGGGCCGGACCGGGGCGGTGGGGCACGTTATGGGAGGAGGGGGCCCGTCGCTGATCGGGGGGATTGGGGACATGTTGTCATCTGTACGGGATTTGCTGGCATGGATGGAAGGAGTTAGAGAGCCATCGGCGCATCTGGCAGCATGGGTAGGGCCAGCTGAGCGGGGGCCGGGCTTGTCGGGGGCGGCTGTCGGGGTTTCGGGGGGTCGGGAGGTCCCTGTATCTGTGTCGGTTCAGACGGAAAAGGAGAAGGAATGTCGGGTCCATTTAGACGATAGGGCCCACGGGGAGGTGTACGTGTGTTTTGAGGGCCCTTTGGGGGCTCATTTGAAAAAAGAGGTGCGGGAAAAGATCTGGAAGGATGAATATGTAGAGATCTTTTCCCTGTTGCCGCTGGCGAAGTTCAATTTGGATAAGGGCAGGAAGGACGACAGCAAAAAAGAGGATGAGGAAAAACGGAGATGGCGTTTGATCCCGCAGACGTTTGCTAATTGGCTCCAGGCGTTTGCAATCCTGGCCAGCGTGATCGGGGAAAAGGCACCGGAAAATTGTTCTCCTCTTTTTTGTTATCTGGATTCAATTGGGGAGGCATATAGGGTTTATGGGGGTCAGGCTTGGCTTCGCTACGACGAGCAATTTAGACAAAGGAAGGCGATTCGTCCGGCGATTCGGTGGGATCAGAAGGACATAAGTTTGTGGTTACGGGTTATGACGCAGTCTAAATTTGGCCATTCCTTTCTTGGAGGAGGGGGGGTCGGAGGGGTTAGCTCATCCAATGGGCAAAGTGGTGGTCAGGGGGCAGGTGGTCAGGCGGCCGTCCTGAGGCAGGGTCTCTGCTGGCAGTTTAATGATGGACAATGCAGGTTCGGTTCAAACTGTAGATTCAAGCACCTGTGTTCCCATTGCAGCGGATCCTCGCACGGGGCTTCAAAATGCTTTAAAAAGGAAAGGGGGAGAGTGGTAATTCCAAAGGGGGAGACGCCGGTGAGAATGGCCGCGATGGCCCCTTATATAAATAGGTTCCCAGATGGTGAAAAGGCGGCATTGTTGGTGTCCGGTTTTACGGATGGTTTTAGAATTCCTGACCCTCCTTTTGAAATACCTCGGGGGCGGAAGAATCTCAGGTCTGCCGACCTTTATGGGGCGGTGGTGTCGGAAAAGTTGGCCAAGGAAGTGCGTTTGGGACGGATGGCGGGGCCGTTTAAAGATCCTCCGTTTGAGGATCTGGTTGGTTCACCCTTGGGGGTGGTGCCGAAGAAAGAGCCGAATAAGTTTCGGCTTATTCATCACCTATCTTTCCCTCGTGGTGGGTCGGTGAATGATGGGATTGATCCGGAGCTGTGCTCGGTTGTGTATACGTCGTTTGAGGCGGCAAATTTGATACGGAGGTGTGGTAGGGGGGCACTGTTGGCGAAAACGGATATCGAGTCGGCGTTTTGATTGCTTCCGGTTCATCCTGACAGTGTTAGGTTGTTGGGCTGTTTTTGGGAGGGGGAATTTTTTGTTGATAGATGTTTGCCAATGGGTTGCTCGGTCTCTTGTGCGTTTTTTGAGGCGTTCAGCTCTTTTCTTGAATGGGTCATCCGTGACGTTTCGGGTCTTGAGTCGGTGATTCATTACCTTGATGATTTTTTATGTATTGGCCCGGGGGATTCGGGTTGTTGTGAGAGGTTGCTTAGTGCCGTGGTCTGGGTGTCTGAGCGTTTTGGCGTGCCGCTTGCGCCGGGGAAAACGGAGGGGCCTTGTACGTGCCTGTCCTTTTTGGGAATTGTGATTGATTCAGTGGCTTGGGAGTTCCGATTGCCGGATAAGGTTGAGGCGTTGCGGGTGGAGGTGGCTCGAGCTAGGCGGGTGAAGAAATTGGCGTTGAGAGAGGTGCAGTCGCTACTTGGTAAATTGAATTTTGCTTGTCGCGTCATTCCGATGGGAAGGGTTTTTTCGCGGCGTCTGGCGAGTGCGACAGCGGGAGTGAAGGCTCCACATCATTTTGTTCGACTGACCAGTGATCATAAGGCAGATTTGGAGGTGTGGGACAAGTTTTTGGAGCAATATAACGGAAGATCATTGCTCATGGATTAAGGAGTTTCAAACGGGGAGTTGGACCTGTTTACGGATGCGTCAGGTGGAGTGGGTTTTGGGGTGTATTTTAAGGGCCAATGGTGCGCAGCTGCGTGGCCTGATGAGTGGGTCCAGTTGGGCCTCGTTAAGAACATTGCTTTGTTGGAGATTTTTCCCATATTGGTGGCAGTGAACTTGTGGAGGGAGGAGTTTCGGAATAAAGTTCGTTTTCATTGTGATAACATGGGAGTGGTGTGCTCCATTAACAGCCTGACGGCGTCTTCTCCTCCGGTGATTCGAGTTCTGCGGCAACTGGTGTTGACTTGTTTATCGCTCAATGCTCATGTGCCTGGTGTTAGGAATTCCATTGCTGATTCTTTGTCTCATTTGCAGTGGGAGCGCTTTCGGACTTTGGCCCCAGAAGCGGAGGAAGCGGGTCTCGAGTGTCCTGCCGGGCTTTGGAAGGTGGTCTCAGGGCTGCAGAACCTTTGATTCGGGCTTCTTTGTCTGCTGGTACTTGGTCGACCTACGAGGCGGTTTGGAACGCTTGGGAAAATTGGTTGGGGGCATGTTTGTGTGGCAACTCGAGGGAGGATCATTTGGGGGCATTGCTAGCATGGTTGGGGTTTGGGGCGGAAGAGGGGTGGTCGGTCTCCAGGGTGGGGCAGATTAGGGCTGGTTTAGCTTTTGGATTTAAATTGCGGGGGCAGGTTGATTTGACTAAGTGTTTCTTGGTCAGCCAGGCTATGAAGGGTTTCCGACGTCGGGGCGGTAGGGGGGATTGCCGGCGTCCGCTGTCATTTGGCATACTTGAACGGTTGGGGGCTGTGTTGGACGAGGTTTGTGTGTCACGGTTTGAGTGTTCTCTTTTTCGGGCAGCTTTTTCGCTTGCCTTTTTCGGGGCATTGAGGGTGGGGGAGTTGGTCTCTCCAGGGCGGTATTCGGGTGGGGGTTTGTTGGACAGGGACGTGTTAGTGGGTGACGAGGGCTTGGAGTTTTGGATTCGGAGATCGAAAACGGATCAGGAGGGTAGGGGAAAAAGGGTGGTGTTGGGCGCTGTGCCTGGATCCCTGATGTGCCCGGTGCGATGCTTGCGGGTTTACAGGTCAGAGCAGCAGTGGGGCGATGGGCCATTGCTGCGGCATGTTGATGGTTCCTTCTTGTCAAGGTTCCAGTTCGTGGCGGTTTTGCGTAAAGGCCTGGACAGGTTGGGTATTGATGGGTCTCGGTTCGCTTCTCACTCTTTTCGGACCGGGGCGGCCACAGAGGCGGCTGCTGGTGGTTTGGGTTCGAAGGTGATACAGCAGATTGGTCGGTGGGAATCGAGTCATTACAGGTCGTACGTTCGAGTTGGGGCTTTGAATGCGGAACTGCGTGAGGGGGAGGGCGTGGTGTGAGTTGTTTGCGCGGTGGCTAATAGTGGTTTTTTATCATTACAGGTTGCACTCCTTTGCTGGTGTGGATCCTGGGCCATTCCTTTGTGTATTGGGGAGCTCGGCGTGCGGATGTTCGGTGGGAGGGGCGGCAATTGGGTTTTGGGCGCAGTTTGGCGGTGGTAAGATGGTTGGGTTTCAGGGGGATGGGTTGGAACAGGGTTTTGCAGGAAGTCCATAATAGCGCTAGGCTTGACAGGGATCCTGATATTCTAGTTCTGCACGCCGGGGGAAATGATTTGGGGGTCCGTCCTTTCCGTGAATTGGTCAAGGACATTAAGCACGATCTTCTGCGGTTGTGGTTATCGTTTAAAGGGCTAACTGTGGTGTGGTCGGAGATGGTGCCGAGGAAGACTTGGCGGCATGCGAGGTCGGTGATCAAGTTAAATAAGGCACGGATAAAGGTCAATCGGGCAGTGTCTGCGTTCGTGGTTAGGAACGGGGGGGTGGTGGTTCGGCATTTTGATTTGGAAGGAGGGAGGGGGGAGTTTTGGCGGGCTGACGGCGTTCATTTAAATGATGTGGGAATGGATCTTTGGGCTTTGGGGCTGCAGGATGGGATTGAGAGGGCCATGGCTTTTCTGAATGGGGGGGTCTCAGGCAATCGAGGTCTTCAATTGCCTTCGTTGTGGCGTGTGGGGGGAGGGGGTCCTTGAAGTTGGTGCTAAATTGGTTTTGGGGGATCTGTGGTTATATGGATTCCTCAATGTTTATCCGTGGTTTGGGTCTGGTGAGTTGGGGGGACTTCCGGCAGTGGTTGGTCGGATCCCCAGGGATTAAGTGGACAGGGTAACCCCGATGGGGGTTTTGGTGCTCCCGAGCCAGTGAGGTAACGGCTGGGAGTAATTTATGGTATGTGTTTGTCCACAGAAAGTATTATTTACGTTTTGGTCACCAGATTTGGAGCTTCAAGGACCCTCCCAAGGTTGCGATATATTTACAAATTACTGTATGTTATTTAAATAAAAGGCTGCTGTGGCCATTATATTCCATTTGGGTGTCTTGTTATTATTGGGAGTTTAAGTGGGTGGGGGAGTTTCCCGGGGGGTTAGGGGTTGGAAGAGGTAATACAACCGCACATCGCCAACTCCAATGTCATGGCAGATTCCCTATTGAGAGGAACAGAAGCCACTATCTGTCAACTGGACATTACCTCACGAGAAGTATGCTGTCTTCCAGATGCCCAAATCAAATATGTATCTGATATGTTATCAAGACTCTTCAGTGCTACAGACGACCACCCATGTCCAGAAACAAATGACAAGGCAAAAATGATTTGGAAACTATATGCAGAGACTTTGAAGACCTAGTGAAGAAACTGGGAGTGCAGATTGTCTACTCATCTATTCTCCCAGTGGTTGGACATGGACCAAGGAGTTTTAACTGTATTTTACAGGTGAACAACTCGCTATGTTGATGGTGTCGTGAGCAACGTTTTGGGTTTCTTGACCATGGAGTGAATTACCTTTGCGATGGACTACTTGCTAGAGATGGGTTGCATCTGATGAAAACAGCAAACCACATATTTGGTAGATGCCTTGCTACACTCATCAGGAGAGCTTTAAAGGGAACCTGTCAGCAGTTTGGCCGATATAAGATACGGCCACTACCTTTCACGGCTTATCTACAGCATTCTATAATGCTGTAGATAAGCCCCCGGTCTGACCTGAAAGGTAAGAAAAATAAGTTTTATTATACTCACCCGAGGGGGTGGTCCGGTCCTATGAGTGTTGCAGGTCTGAGTCCGGCGCCTCCCATCTTCTTACGATGCCACCTCCTATTGTTTCATTGCTCCTCAGCATCGCGTTCCTGTGCAGGTGTATTTATCTGCCGTGTTTAGGGCAGAGTAAAGTACTGCAGTGCGCAGGCACTGGGAAAGGTCAGAGAGGCCCAGAATGCTGTAGATAAGCCCTGAAAGGCAGTGGCAGTATCTTATATCGGCCAAAACTGCTGACAGGTTCGCTTTAAGCTAGAGCAATATGTGATGTGAAATATACAGCCAGAAAAAAATATGCAGCAAATTAATTTATTTGAGAACCCTGTTAATAGAGGTGGAAATAAAGAACAAAAACAATGAACTTTGAAAGAAAATAGTGAAGCAAGAGAAGCCGACTACATACTAAAATGTGTCTATAAAAATGCACAGAGCAAAGGAAACAGACAAGGAGAATTGGAGCTGCTAAAACAGTAAAAGAGATATGATGTCATAGGCATCACTGACATTTGGTGGGATGATACACATGATTCGAATGCAAACCTTTAAGGCTACAACTTATTTAATAGAAATAGGAGTAGCAAGAGGGGAGGAGGGGAGGAGTTGTGGCATTGTATGTTAGGAAAACTGAGATCCAAGCTTCAGAGATTGGTAGCTCTGTAGAAACAGAAAGCACAATGTTGTAGGTGTTTACTATACGCCACCTTAACAGACTGAAAATATGGATGAACTCGTTTTTACTTCAGATGTCTCTGTTCTCAAAAAAGTGTAACATAGTAATCATGGGAGATTTTAGCTATCCAGATATTTGTTGGGAATCTCTCAAGCAAAAGTAATGGATCCAGAAAATTCCTCTCCTTTTGCTGACAACTTTGTTTTTCAAAAGGTAGAAGAGAGAACAAGAAGATTTGCAATCTTGGACCTAATTCTTATTATCAGGGAGGAAATGGTTGAAGAAGCAATGGTGGCTGGGAATTTAGGAGGCAACGATCATGCTATCCTTGAATTTTGGATTACAACAGGAGGAAGACCAGCTAGGACTCAGACTATAGTTGGACTTCAGAAAGTCAGATTTTAATGGACTCAGAAAGAGGGTAGGAAAGGTCCAGTGACTGGATGTTCTAAAGGAAACAAATGTCCAAGAAGGTTGGGAGATTTTGCTAAATTAAGTTCTCACTGCACAATCGGTAACAATCCCGAAAAGAAGGAAAAATTGGATGCATTTAAAGAGCCCAGGGTGGATGAACACAGAACGTAATAATATGCTGAAAAGAAAAAAAGTAAATGCATATTAAATGATAAGAGGGGGAATATCTAAAGAAGAATATAATGCTGTTTGCAGTGAATGCAGGGCAAGCGTTAGAAGAGCTAAAGCCAGTAATGGAGTGAGGCAAGATAAACCAAAAGCAGAAAAAAAATTAGGATTTGGGGTATGTCAAAAGTAAAAGAAAAGTCAAAGATGCGAAAGTGTTTTTACAAGATGAAAAAGTGAAGTGTGCAAA
This sequence comes from Dendrobates tinctorius, assembly GCF_039654945.1. Taxonomy (NCBI): domain Eukaryota; kingdom Metazoa; phylum Chordata; class Amphibia; order Anura; family Dendrobatidae; genus Dendrobates; species Dendrobates tinctorius. The sequence continues at coordinate 38,724,393 of NW_027361697.1, forward strand.
AATGATGCTGAGAAGGCCGAACTTTTAAATTCCTATTTTGCATCTGTTGTTTTTCCCAGCAATAAGCGCTTCTGAAGGATGATGATGGAACTTGATATTCAGATTCAAGGATTATTTTTAATTCAAACTAGAGCACAATCGGTTTCGACTTCTTAGAGTCTTCCTCAGGTGTAATGTCATTCGCCAAGTGTTATAGCCTATGAAAGCACTGTCCAGTGCTCTCACTAGTTCCCAGGTCTTTGCAGCAAACTGAACGGAAAAAGTAATGGAGTGATCCAGGGAAGGGATCTACACACTATCTCAATACACCAAATAGGTGAGTGTATTCACACTGAGTATATACCTTTGGAAACTAATTACTACACTTAGAAGCTTGTGCTTCCCATTTCTCTCCATATAATCCCCTCTTGTTTCATATTTTGCATCTGTGTTCTCTAAGAAAGCAAATGTAACATTAACTGATCTTCATGGTGGCATGAAAAGAATAAAAGAATCCACACAATCTATAAACAGAGAGATGGTGAAGGAACACTTAGCTAATTTAAATGAATTTAAATCTCCTGGTCACAATGAATTACATGCTAGGGTACTGAAAGAGATAGCAGAGGGAATTGTAGAACCACTAGCAAGAATCTTTGAAAACTCCTGGAGAACAGGGGTGTTTCAGAAGTTTGGAGAAGGGCAAATGTTGTCCCTAAAAAAAATATCCAAGGAAACTGTAGGAGAGATCAGCACAAAATAGGGTCTTATCCGAGAAATATAGTGAGCTTTACGCTCAGATTAAACTCACCTGTTTAAGCAGTAAAAACAGCATATAGTGCAATATCAGCTGAAGCCGGTCAGGCATCAATAGGTTAGGAGTTTATGGATAGTCTCCGCGCTGCCAACAGTATTTAAGACATATATTCCAGTGTAGAAAAATAAGATGATGGTTTATTTCAATGCGTTTTGAAGTACAAAGTTACTTCTTCAGGAAAAAAATCCTGTCGGCAGCACGGAGACTATTCTCAAACTTCTAACCTATTGATATCTTCAAAAAAGGAAAGAAGATGGAGCCAAGAAATTTCAGGCCAGTGAGCCTTACTTCTATACCAGGAAAGATCTTTGAACAAATTATTAAACAACATGTATGTAAGTAGTTGGACAAGCATACAGTAATTATCTAGAGCCAGAATGGGTTTGTACAAAACAAGTCATGCCAGACTAATCTAATTTCCTTCTATGATGGAATTACTGATTGGGTGGATCAGGGAAATGCAGTAAATATAGTATATCTCAACTTCAGCACAGTAGTTGTAGCTCATACAATCCTTATTGAAAAAAATGAAAATTATGGGGCTAACAAGGCTATGGTTAGGTGGCTTGATAACTGGCTCAGTGATCGTACTGAAAGAGTGGTAATAAATAGTTGCACATCCAATTGGAAGAGTGGTTCAAGTGGGGTACCAAAAGGCTCTGTCCTGGCCCCAGTGTTGTTCAATATTTTTATAAATGATCTAGATAAGGGAACTGATGGTAAACTAATCAAATTTGCAGATGATGCAAAGCTAAGAGGAATAGCAAACATGAGAGAAGACAGAGAAAAGATTCAGAAGGACCATGATAAGCTTGAACAATGGGGAGCAACTATTAGATTGGTATTTAACAGGGATAAATTCAAGAATGTAAATCTGTTCGAGAGAAACAAAAATTTACATCTACAGAATGGGAAGAATAGAAGTAAGCAACAGCACATGTGAAAAAGACTTGGGTATACTAATAGATCACAGACTGCACATCAGTCAACAGTGTTATGCAGCAGCAAAAAAGGCAAACACAGTTTAAGGATGTATTAACAGAAGCATAGAGTCTAGAACACGTGACGTGTTCCTCTCTACTTCTCCTTGGTCAGGCCTCATCTGGAATACTGTGTTCAGTTCTGGGCACAACATTTTAAAAGAGACATTGAAAAACTAGAGCTGGTTCAGAGAAGAGCTACCAGAATGGTGAGAGGACTGCAAAATATGTCCAACGAGGAACAATTAAAGGATCTGGGAATGTTTAACTTGCAAAAAAGAAGGCTAAGAGAAGACTTAATAGCTTTCTACACATATCTAAAAAGATGTCACCGTGTAGTGGAATCATCCTTATTCTGGTATGCATGTGGAAACACAAGAAGCAATGTCAAGGGAGAAGATACAGATTAGATATTAGAAAAACTTTTTGACAGTAAGGGTGATCAATGAGTGGAACAGGCTTCCACGAGAGGTGGCGAGTTCTCCTTCAATGGAAGTCTTCAAAAAAAGGCTGGACAGACATCTGTCTTGAATGGTTTAGTGAATCATGCTCTGCATTAAACAGGGGGTTGGACACAATGATCCTTGAAGTCCCTTCCAACTCTAACATTCTATGATTCTATGATTCCAATGCAGTTTTTCACCCATCGGTTTTACATGTTCCCACGTCCCTCACTGGTGATTGGCAGCACTGGTTGCCTAAGATTACTCTACAGAGAGTGTGGCGCCCCTGAGGCTCAGTCGCCACAGAGGTACTGCACCTCCTCCTGAGGTGTGGTACCCCGCCATTCAGGTAAGGTGGAGACTCCAAACCACTCTCCAACACCTGCACCCCACACCACAAAGTAGTGTAGCAAAGCACCCATTGGTGGCTCCCTGCTTGGAACATGAAACGTGCTGGGAGGTGGGTGGAGTTAGTTTATATTTCACAGAGCGGGAAGAGTTGGGGATTCAGTCATTCTGTCATTGGGAGTGAGTGAGGATGCAGAAGGGATGCAGAAGGACAGAGAGTGAGACAGAGAAGATCCCTGGGAGAGGGATGGATGAAGGAAGTGCTGCAGCAAGCCACAGTGACCTGGGTCTGCTGGCACAGGAAAGAGACATAGAAAGGAAACCTGATTGTTCAATAGAATGAAAGGATTAGTACTGAACGTGAGGAGTAAAGAAGAACAGAGGACGTGGGTTAGAGGAGAACCCTTCCTAGAAGTTCTGGGCGCAAGGTTGGGGCCCGGTCCCCGAGGTTGTATGGATACTAATGATCCTGCAGCAGACACCGGAGGAGTAGAAGTTAACAACACTTTATTCCCACATCAGACTTGGGGGCACAACAGCAACTGAATAGTGAGCCGGGACTAAGAAGCAAGGAGTCCCCGAAGCAGGCAACAGCTGTCTGCCATACAAGGAAAGTTCATAAGAACATTGGACAGGAGGAACTCCAGTGTAACTTAGTACTGGGAGTACTTCATATATAGGCGCCATAAGAGGAGACGTTCAGAAAGGCACATGTTGGCGGAGTGTTGGAAAGGAGTATCCCATCTGGCCTGGAGGTTGACTGAGTCCCTGACCCGGAGGACACGGCATGGAGGCAGGTACCTGTTTGCACAACAGACTGTGAGTAAACCTTTGGAACCACATGCTCTGGTGTCCTCCACTTATTCCTGCGCCAACACACCCGGTACTGCTACATCCTGGTGCCCGACATCGCCTTACCTACGCCTACCCTTTGCCTCTGTATCTACACTGCCCTGGGACTACAGCTCCACCTGTGGGGAGCTATAACCTCTTTGCTGCGCCATACCACCAGTCCCAGAGGATCTGCATGCAGCGTCAGCTTAACATCTCCCTTCCCTTGCCGAACACCACAGGTGGCGTCACGAACTATTCATTTAATCCACTACATTCCGCCATTCAACTCCCCTTTTTACATTGGGCGCCCAGGGCCACGGACCGGGTCACCGCTGCTGTGACATTCCCATCTGAGAGACTGGCCCGGTACCGAGTACCCCGCAGTCATGGGGGGGGCGTCCCAACTGTGCTTACTCCAGGCAAACCAGCACTGTCAATCACCAGTGAAGTAGTCAGGGCATAAAAAAACAGAGGGTCAAATGGTACAATGAGCCTCTTGGCCATGCCAATTGTATACCACTTTCCCAAAATAGCATATTTGATTGAACTTCAGTTTTTGTTGAAGAGAAACAATGATTAGATCACTAAAGGCGCTCTCATGGTGGTAGCTTGCACACTTTCTCAGCGCTGTGCTACTCACTGTGTTAACTATTCTGCCTCTTTCCATGTCAGGCCACATCACTGAGTTACATCTTGTTGCTCTCTCAGCCCTGCTGCATCTTCCTGCTTTCTCCTTCTGGCTATAGGGAAGCACATCCTGACCTCGCAGGAATTTAACCCTGCAGTGTCTTGCAGGGTTTGATGTTGTGAGTTCATTTTTCTCTTCACCATTGAGGTCTGATGAACTCCCTCCTCTAGTGAAGGAAGGTAGTGAGACTGATTATCAAACACCTGGGCAGCTAGATGATGACTGGGTGGCTGGAATTGAGGACTGGATATAAGGCTGCCGACGCCCTTCTTCCTGGCTGGTGATTTTTCTGCTGGATTCTTGGAGACCAGTCTGATTCCTGCATCTCAAAGCTAAGTTTTTCTGCTCTGCTTTGTACTCTTCAGTCTTGTTTTTGTTTTGCCTTGTTTTTTGGGAGTTCTGCCATCCCCGGCCGGGGGTGAGCTGAATTCCGTTTTTGTCTCTGATCTGTTGATATTTTGCTCTGTCTTCAGAATATACCTGAGTGATGATATACTCTTTTGAAGCCTAGCGACTTCAGGGCCTGTTTTTCCTATCAGTCGGTTGGCTCATTTTGATAGGGTTTTTGCGGATGGCAGACAGCAGCTTTCCTATCCTGTCCTATGTAGTTAGCTTGGGCCCCATCATTTGCTCAACCTATCTTTCTATCTGTGTTAGTGTTTTCATCTTGCTTCACCGTCATTATATGTTGGGGGCTGCCTATTGCTTTGGGGTCTGCTCTGGGGCAGTTTAGTTTTTCCCCTTCCTGTCTTTAGGCTATATAGTTCTCCGGCTGTGATCGAGGGGTCTAGGGCACCGTAGGAACCCCCCACGGCTACTGCTAGTTGTGGATAGGTTCAGGGGTCTGCAATCCGATAGCTGCCAACCTCTCTGGTTTTTCTGGACTTAGCTGGTATTTTGTTTTTTCCTCCTTCGGTGACTCATCATAACAGTTTAACTTGACTAGCCTATCCCCTGCCAGCAGGGGATACATTAGGCAATTCCTCCCCCTATTCTCTGCCTGAAATTAAGTTCCTGATTTCTCTTTGTCTCCAGCATTCAGTTTAAGTGCTATTTTGTCTCGCCAATCCTGTTCCCACCCTGCTCGTTTACCCGATCTGTTTGACCTCTCCGCTCCTGACCCTGACTTTGCATTGTGAACCCATGATTTCTGCCCTGACCTCGATTCGACTGACTAAGCTTCTGTCTTCGCCCTCCTGTGCTATGCATTCATGCTTTGACCCATGAGTCTGGTGCTGCATGTCCATGGAGTGGCATCTGGTGACTACCTGTGACCCAAGCATATCCTCACCACGAGAGGCTCTAGTGAAAACAAGGTAGTCACTTAGTCATGCCCCTACAGGATAAGCCCGGCCTGTGGCACAGTGGGTCCACACCAACCGCGATCACAGTAAATTCAGGCCATGGATCCTGCTAATCAGTCGGGGCCCAGAGACCCCAAATCAAATTTACAAGTCCTGCATGAGGAGATTCATTTTCAACACAAGCATCAGGGCCAGCTGATGCAAGCAATTTCTGTGGTGGCAAGCAGTTGCAGGATTTGTCCACCTTTTTCCACCCTGTTCTGCTCAACAATCATGACTAGAGATGAGCGACTTTGCCTTTTTTCGGGTCGAGTCGGGTTTCATGAAACCCGACTTTCGCAAAAGTGGGGTCGAACGAAATCGGCCCATTATCGTGAAAAGTCGAAGGCCGACTGAAACCCGAAACCCAATGCAAGTCAATGGGGAAGAAAAGTCGGCAGTGAGTGGAGGACAGGAAACACACCTACAGTGCCCATTTCAATGCCAAAAACATCAATTCTTATTACTTAAGCTTGTCAACCTTAATTTACTTTATAATAATAGTTAGGCATTGAAAACTGGGGGTTATTTGGCTAAAGTTGTGGGGGGGGTAGGGCTGGCTCCAGATTTTCGTGGGCCCCAGGGCCAAAGAGTGTCAATGTGCTCCTTTAACACATGCCACAATTCATGATCCTCTGATACGGCAGAGAAATAGCGGTATAGTACAATGAAAAATACTTCACTTCATATATCACATGACTGATATCCACTTTAAATTCTCCAATAGCTCCAAAAACGGACAGTATATTACTCCATACAGTATTATGGCCACCGCATAGTGCGCTATACAGAGTAATGAGGCCCATATATTTCTCCATACAGAATCATTGGTCCCATATAATATTCCATACAGTATATGATGAGCTCCACATAATGCTACAGTATATGTTGGTCCCCATGGATGAAGCTCCACTGTCTTATGGGCCCAAATAATGCTCCATATATAATGAGCCCCATTTCTAATGCTCCAGTGTATAATGGGCCCTGTAAATGCGGCTCCAGTGACTGATGTCCACCTTTGGAATGCTCCAGTGTATGGTGGGCCCCATATATCATTCTCCAGAGTATAGTGCTCCCCAAGAATTGCTCCCAACCTTTAAAGCAATTAAATAAGTCTCCTCGCTAGGGAATCTCTGTACTAGTCTGGACTCCTCGTCGTCCCCATCTTCCATCTCTCTGCGCTTGGACAGTTTAGGCAGAGGGCGTACAGACGTGATGTCATCGCGCTCTCTGACCAGAATGTCACTGTCAGGAAATGCGGAAGACGTCACGGCGGTGGAGCAGGGAGAGGTAAGTGTGGCGCCCCTGAGGCTCAGTCGCCACAGAGGTACTGCACCTTCTCCTAAGGTGTAGTGCCCCACCAACTAGGTAAGTTGGGAACTCCTTTCCACACTCCAACACTCGCACACCACACAACAGGGTAGTTCTGCACAACCACATTGAGGTGTCTCTCTCCTCCTAGACATTAGGAGTGCCTTGGTGGTTCCCTGCATGGAACACTGGTTGTGCTGGGAGGTGGGTGGAGTTGAGATCCATATAAAAGGTTTGGAAGGTTTAGAATGACAGGTTAGTCTGGCGGTAGGTCAGGCGAGAGGAGATCAGTCTGGACAGTCAGTCTGAGGATGGGTCCGAGAGGAAGGAGATCCCTAGAAGAGGGAGAGAAGAAGGAGTGCTGCAGCTGCCTCAGTTATCTGAGCCAGCTGGCACGGGAAAAGAACAGAAGGAGAAGGACGTAGAACTGCAACCTAAGCTTCCATAGGAAAGAGGAGTAGAGAGAACAGAGAGGAGACGTGGGTTGGAAGAGGAACCCTGCCTATAGGTTCTCAGCGCAAGGCCGGGGCCCGGTCACCGAGGTTGTATGGACACTTATGGTTCTGCAGCAGACACCGGTGGAGTAGTTGGCTGTAAATGCACTACTCCCATCTAAGACTTGGGGCACAACAGCAACTGAATAGAGAGCCAGGACTCCGGAGAAGGGAGTCCCCGAGAGAGGCTACAGCTGTCTGCCATACAAGTAGAGTTGTTAGGAACATCTGACAGGAGGAACTCCAGAGTACCACGGTACTGGAGCTCTTCACACTAAAAGGCGCAATAGAGGAGTCGTTCAGGAGAGGTACATGTTGGCGGAGTGTTGGAGAGGAGAATCCTGACTTGCCCGGGAGGTTGATTGAGTCTCTGCCCCGGACGACACAGCACGGAGGCAGGCACCAGTGTGTACCACGGACTGTGAGTAAAGCTTTGGAACTGCAAACCCTGGTGTCTTCCATTCATTTGTGCGCTAACACCGTCAGCACCGCTACATCTGGGTACCAGCATTCCTCACACCGCCTGCGCCTATTCTCATCTATTGCCATTACACTGCCCTGGGGTTACAGCTTCACCTGTGGGGAGCTACACCATCTATGCTGCAACACACCATCAGCCCCAGAGGATCTGCACGCAGCGTTGGCTTAACGGCTTAACATCTTGCTTGCCAAACACCACAGGTGGCGTCATGAACTATCACATAATCTATATCACAAACCACCATTGATTTGGGCGCCCAGGGCCACGGACCGGGTCACCGCTGCTGTGACATATTTCCCTGACACCGGCCCGGTACTGAGTACCCCACAGCCCTGGGAGGGCGACCCATAAGTATTTCAACTTTGCAAGTGCTGTGATCCTGAGCAAGCGGGGGGCCCACTTGTTGGTGACGGCACTGGCACAGGGCCCCTCATAGTACGGCGGTGTGTCTGACGGCGGGTGGGGCTCCCCACCGGCAGAGACATTTTTGCGTACTATGAGGGGCTCTGTGCCAGTGCCGTCGCCCATGAGTTTGCCCCCCCCGCCTGCTCAAGGAACCTGCACTTTCATCTGCATCTTCCTCTTTGTCACCGTGTAAGGTGGTATAGTATGCGGGAAGCGGAACCTGAGTTACATCAGGGTCAGATTCTGGCTGTGTAGAGTGCGAGGGCAATGTAGTGGTCTGGGTCAATGTACCAGCAGAATCATCTAGCTGTGGCTGGGCATCAGTGCACTTGTGGCGCCCCCAGTGGCATTACCTTCCTCCTAGGGAGTGTGATGTCATGAGTGTGCTGCTCCCAAGAGCAGCGAAGGATCTCTCTAGCAGTTAAGCCAACACACAACACAGTTCCCACTCCAGGCCAGCAGGGAGAGCTCTGAACCTGACTGCTGAGGAGCTGCTCTCTGTGGTCGGGAGGAGGGAAGTTAGGGCAGTCTGTGAAGGGAAGGGGAAGTGTGTGGATGTGAGAAGGGGAGCTGGAGGATGAGCAGAGTTAAGGCTCACTCCTAGCTGGAGCGCATGGTCCGGATTCCAGTCTCCGAGTTTGTAGGGACACTGACGGTCCTGCAGCAGAAACCGGAGGAGGTAGCAGCTGTAAATGCTCTGTTCCCAACTAAGGCTCGGAGGCCCCAGCAGCGACTTGTGTGAGACAGAAGGAAAAGGTTACGGCTGCCTGCCATACGAGAAAGTTTCAAAAGAGTCAACAGGGGTAACTTCAGTGAACTCAGTACTGCGAGTACCTCTGATAAGCACAAGAACGGAGGCCACACTACCTATCTGCAGAGAGAGAATTCCTAATTTGCTTCCAGGCTGACCAACTCCTTCTCCGTCTGTACTCTGGGTCCTGTACGGCACTTACCAAGTACAAGTAAAGGAACTGCATGACTGTGTCTGTCATCTTTCTCCTGCACCTGGTACACGGCTCTGCTACATCCTGCACTGCACACCATCTACCAACGCTTTCATCTGCCCTGCGACTATGGCCCTACCTGTGCAGGGCTTCTACTTCTTAGCTGCACCACAATATCTGTCCCAGAGAAGCAAGTAATAGAAAAACTGACGGCACATCTAGAACTAGTCTGAATAGGTGCATACCAAAAGGTAACTTACATATTAAATAGAAAATGGTAGCACACCAAATATGAAATATGTGAAATACGAATAGCAAAATGGCTTTAGTAATACATTTCGTAATGGCTTTTGTAGGGCATATCAAATATGAAATAAGTGAAACATGAATAGCATAATGGCTTTTGTAATCTAGAAAAACATATGAGATACTTAGCACAAAATTTGGCCAAAAGATGTGAGCCCATTCACCAACGACAAGGTGATCTCAGATTGAATGGGTCCCTATACTGACTGCCTAGTGTGAACTGACCTCTGGCTAGTAACATGATAAAGTCTGTATATATAGGACGATAGGAACCAAAACATGTGATTGAATGCGATTAAAATCACCACTTGATGAAGGGCGGAGTGCTCAGTCAGAAAAACAGTATACAAGTAATAGAAAAACTGACGGCACATCTAGAACAAGTCTGAATAGGTGCATACCAAAAGGTAACTTACATATTAAATAGAAAATGGTAGCACACCAAATATGAAATATGTGAAATACGAATAGCAAAATGGCTTTAGTAATACATTTCATAATGGCTTTTGTAGGGCATATCAAATATGAAATAAGTGAAACATGAATAGCATAATGGCTTTTGTAATCTAGAAAAACATATGAGATACTTAGCACAAAATTTGGCCAAAAGATGTGATCCCATTCACCAACGACAAGGTGATCTCAGATTGAATGGGTCCCTATACTGACTGCCTAGTGTGAACTGACCTCTGGCTAGTAACATGATAAAGCCTGTATATATAGGACGATAGGAACCAAAACATGTGATTGAATGCGATTAAAATCACCACTTGATGAAGGGCGGAGTGCTCAGTCAGAAAAACAGTATACAAGTAATAGAAAAACTGACGGCACATCTAGAACTAGTCTGAATAGGTGCATACCAAAAGGTAACTTACATATTAAATAGAAAATGGTAGCACACCAGAGAAGCAACACTGCAGCGCTGGTCAATCTGATCAGAAACCACAGGTGGCATCACGTATCATTCACCTATAAACGTTATTCACCCCTTTGCATGGACGTCCAGGCCCACGGACCGGGTCACCACCACCGTGACCCTGTGAGACACCGGCCCGGTACCGATTAACCCCACTGCCCTGGCTGGCCACCCACACTCCATGTCAGATTCATCTTGGACTGGGGAATTCACGATTTGACTTGATAACCCAGGCATGGTATGTGGGAAAGAGCTACATGTACTAATGTGAAGTGTAGCCTGCTGCATCATTCACTTTTGGTGGGGGTGAAGGACACAAGGAAAGGGGTTCTTCCTGACCAGGAGCCAGCACTTGACGACTCAGTGCTTTTATTTTTTGAAACTTCAGAAGAGGAGGTGATAGAGCTGGAGGCTGTGTCAGCAGTGTAAGCCAAAACTTGTTCCTGAAGCTCCGGCTTTAAAAGCGGTTTACTTACTCCCAGAAAAGGGAGCCTTCGAGGCCTTGTGGAGCCAGACACCTCCTGCCTTAGGTGCTATTGTGCTTTTGCCACTACCAGCAGATGCGCCACCACCCCCACCACCATCAGTACCAGCTGGCAACCCCCGCCCACTTCCACGGCCTCTTCCACCATACTTCCTCATTTTTGGAAAAATGTACCCAAAATACCACCAGCTATATGGTACTGTAAAACAAGGTACAAGGTGTATATAGTATTGTGGAGAATTTGAATCTCCCTAGAGATTTTAGGAGGCTGAACTATTATCTCAGGCCCACTATAGATTACACCTCAATTTAACAGGCTGAAATTGGCTGGTGTATGACAAAGTACAAGGTGTATATAGTATTGGGGAGAATTGGAAGCTCCCTAGAGATTTTGGGAGGCTGAACTATTATCTCAGGCCCACTATAGATTACACCTCAATTTAACAGGCTGAAATTGGCTGGTGTATGACAAAGTATAAGGTGTATATAGTATTGGGGAGAATTGGAAGCTCCCTAGAGATTTTAGGAGGCTGACAATGATGCTCTCAGTCCAAGTATGGACGCAGGCAGCCTAATAAGCAGGACTGCTGCACACAAAAGTGTAGAAAAATGAACGTTTGGTAACTGTGCAGAAAAGAGGAAGAAAAGTATTTTTGCTTTTAGAAAAGCAGTTTGCACAGCAGTGTGCAAACAGCAATGCAGCTATCAGGGAGCCTTATAAGGCAGCCTAATAACCAACAGAGCTGATGCACAAAAATAGAGCCTCCCCTGTCACTGCACACAAAGTGTTGTGTTGTAAGTGGAAATCGCTAACAGCAGAAGCAGTTTTTTTGTTCTTCTTCCCTGCCTAACGCTCACCCTTATTCAGAATCAGCAGCTGCAACCTCTCCATAATGCTAATATCGGCAGAAGTAAGATGGCGTGCAGGCCCTTTTATAGCCCCTGTGACGCCACAAAAAGCAAGCCAATCACTTGCATGCCCTTCTCAAAGATGGTGGTGACCGATGCCCATGTAATCGCGTTGCCCACAGTATGCGTCCTCCATCATTGGCTGAAAAAGGGCGCTGGAAGCATAATTTGAAATGCGACTATGGCGCTCTGGTCGCCGACCTCGTGGCCGACCTCACGCTATGGTCTGGTTTCGTTTCATGAAACCCGACTTCAGCGAAATTCGGCGACTTATGAATTTGACTGACCCGTTTCGCTCAAATCTAATCAATGACAGATCATCTCTCCTCTCTGTGGACATCCCCTCCAGGGGAACCACCTAAGGTTCCATATTCTGGTGGACAGTTGAGCTCCAGTTTCCATTCTGTTCCACTATTTATTGTCAGATCCACGTCACTCTCCATGCTCATCGATTTCCTTCAAACCAGACCAAAATTGCTTTTATGGCATCTCTCCTCTCTGGACAAGCCCTGGCTTGAACAAATCCTATTTGGAATCATGGAGGTCCAGTGACCAGTGATTAAGAGAGATTCCTGGAGATGTTTCAATCGGTGAGGAACCAGGTCGCGCCTCCTCAGCCGCCTCATCCATTTTGACCCCTCAACAAGGAGCAGTTAATATGGCTCAGTATTCCTTATGCTTCTGTACCCTGGCTGTGGAGCTGGCTTGGAGCAAAGAATCACTGGCAGGGTCTGTCCGGTAATATTAATTCATATTAAAGATGAATTGGCAGGCAAGGACCTACTACCTTCCCTGGATGCTCTTATACACCTGGTTACCAGGATTGATCCCCATTTCCATGAGTGATCTCTGGAACAAGCTCAAGAATTGCCTCGTGTCAAAAGACCACCCAGACTGGCTCCAACATTCCAGTTCCCCTTGCTACCGCAAGCAACAGTGCTTGCTATGGAGCCGATGCAGATAGAGTGGACCAAACTGTCTATTCAAGAGCGATAGCAAAGGTTTTAAATAGAATGAGTGCATGTACTGTGGTGTCAAAGGACATTATGTTCATCAGTGCCCAGTGACGATGAGAAACTTCCAACACCTAGGGTTGGTCAGAGAGATGACCATAGGTGAGAAAGATTGCTCTTTGAAACTACTGACTGAAGTCACCCTTACCTGGAGTGGAAGGTCTATCTCTGCAACAGCCCATTTGGTCTCCTATTCCCCTGTCAACTTCATCCACTAGGACCTAGTTCAGAAACTTCTGCTCCCTACACAACAAGTAGATCAACCTCTATTTAATGCTTCCATTGATATATCACATAGCCAGTCAATGTTGTAGATTGGAGCCCTGCATTCTGAAAAATCTTGTTCTACATGCCACCCAAATTCCTAAATTCTATTCTCCTGGGCCTTCCATAGTTGCGTTTACACTTGATGGTTGTTGACTGGTCAACCAGCCAGGTACTTCAGTGGGGACCATGTTGTGCTACCAACTACTTTGCCAAGGTCTTTCTTCCCTTCCCACCTATATTGTGACTTTGCAGACATCTTTTGGAAAAGGAAGGCAGATGTCTTGCCATTTCATAGACCTTATGATTGTCCTTTCGATCTTCAGCCTGGCACTTTGCCACCCTGGGGCCATGTATATCCTCTATCTCTACCTGAGACTTGTGCCATTTTGAAATACATCCAGGAGTACTTAGTCAAAGGATTCATCAGTAAGTTCACTTCTCCTGCTGGTGCCGGATTCTTCTTCGTGACCAAGAAGGAGGGTTCCCTGTGTCCCTGTATTGACAATTATGGTTTTAACTAGTTCACCATTAAATAAGTACTCCAATCAAAATCCATATACTATTATGATATTGCAATCGCTATATTATATAGCACTGTGTACTTACAATTGCTCATTTTCTATCCACTTAATTCTTCTCTTTTCCATTAGGTCTACGATATTAAGTGATTAAAAATTGACTAGCTGAATCCTTCTAAGCTCTATGTAGAAACAGGAGGTCAATTTTCCCTGTATGAGGGCAAAGCAGTTGGGTCAGGCACAAGAGACTTCCTGTGTCTTCATAGATATTTTATAGCAGATTGGTACGGACCAGTTTAATTAAAACTTAACTTTTAATCAACCTTTAAAAACATATATCAACAAAAAGTGCCATACAAAGTGCTCGTGCTGAAGTGAATAAAAATTGTTCAATGCCGCCTGAAATAACCCATAAAGGACAATAGGGCACTCGTTATATCATTTTATACCTTATTTACAGCAGCCTCTTAGTGTTGCATACGTATAGGGCCTCAGTCCCTAAACCCAGATATAACAAAGAATAGCCTATAGCTCCACATATAAATTGTCCTTTTATGGTTATTGCTGTTTTCTAGGCTCTAATACAGTCCGTAAAGGACATTAATAAACCAAAGAGTGAGCCACTGTACACATATCGAACACCCTCAGAGAGAAAATGTATAGAGTCTCCTTTAAATTACTGACCACATATCTCCTTTCTAGTGTATGAATAGATCATGTACTTATCTCAGATATCGTTGTTTTTCATAGCGATACCCGAATACTGCTCACAGCAAGGGGGCTCCACATGTCAGCGAATCGCTGGGTAGCTCGATTCCCTCTGTATATCTCCCAACGCGTTTCATCTACCACAAATTCATCAGGGGAGTAGTGGCATTTAGTCCGGTGGCATTGCGCGCCATATCGTGCTCTCATTATCTTTTATATACATTCAGAAGTCCCGCGGTCTATCCCTATTTCCGGACGCCGGGGCTGGCACTTCCGGTTTTCATCTTACTTAGACCCCTAGACTCCTCTCCTGCCCCACTTCCTGGGCGTGTCTAAGGGCCGAAGACGTCACATCCGGTGATGCGTATTAGCCAGATCATATGCCCCACTTCCTGGGTTCGTCTGAGTATCGGCAGCGTCACATCCGGTATAAACAGCGATGTAAACACATCGCGTTCATGTGACTCGCCCATGCCCATGGCAACCAGACGCTGTTGTGCATATCTAATTAGAGCGTTAGGCGTCTCGTTCCATAGAGTGGGGCTCGGGCTGGAAAAATTATACACCTATTCCCATTTAAATATAACCAATATCGGTGGCTTAGAGACGTGTATAATTAAAAGAAATCAGCAAAACTATTTTCTATCTTTTGCTGATAAACCCAAATAAGGGACATTTTCAGTGCATTCCTAGATCCAAAAATTTTTACACCATAATCAAGATACAAAACGTATGGTTAAAGTTTCCAGAGGAAAAAATATCTACCAGATTATAATAATCAAAATGTCCTATTGGTTAATAGGTGTTGCATGGTATATACTGGGCACCACGGACCTTTTTGGGAAGGATAGAGAAGGGTGCTCACTAGAACTTACCCTATTATGCCCTCTCTATATGTCACCTACCTAACGCGGAGGTTGGCACCCTAATTCCTGCGCAAGTGGCGCCCCCCCTCAACGGCGGCTCTCCCTATACTTTGATGGCCCTACTAAAGTCCTCCCTACAAGAAGGAAGAATAGGTGAGAAGTTCATTAAGTCCCTTAGGATGTACTGTTCGTACTGCTCACTATGAACAGTACATCCTAAGGGACTTAATGAACTTCGGATGTGACGCTGCCGATACTCAGACGAACCCAGGAAGTGGGGCATATGATCTGGCTAATACGCGTCACCGGATGTGACGTCTTCGGCCCTTAGACACGCCCAGGAAGTGGGGCAGGAGAGGAGTCTAGGGGTCTAAGTAAGATGAAAACCGGAAGTGCCAGCCCCGGCGTCCGGAAATGGGGATAGACCACGGGACTTCTGAATGTATATAAAAGATAATGAGAGCGCGAGAGCGAGAGCAGAGAAAAGAGAGGAATTAGCTGGATAGAAGGGCAAAATGAGCAATTGTAAGTACACAGTGCTATCTAATATGATGACTGCAATATACAGTATTAAGATGAAAAAACTTTGATGGGAGTACTCCTTTAAGAACAAGTGTTCCCCTGCCTTTGATTTCCGAACTATTTGATAGAATACTTGAAAAAATGGTTGCTACTAGGTACTAACCATGCAAGGTGCCCAAACTTTTGCATTGGCCCATTCTCCTTACTTGTAATTTTGAAAATGTAAAAAATTACTATATATACAATATATATTTATATATATATATATATATATACACACAATATATATATATATATATGTGTGGGCTTTTTTTGCCTAAAATACAAAGTAAATGTGTCATCTCTAACTTTAGCCCTTTTAGAGATCATTTCATCTTCAACTTTCTTAACTGTCCACAATAACAGTAATTTTGACCAAAACTTTTACATGCCACTGTACATCACTGGGGCATAGTTGGGTCGCCCTCCCAGGCCCAGGACAGTTCGCGGTCTTTTCTTAGGACCACCCATGTTGTCACGCCCTTCTTCTCTCCGCTGGCGGCCATTTTTAGCATTCATTTTACAGTCTATCAATTTGGGTCTTCTGCACATTTCCACAAACTTTTAAGTCCAATAAATCGTAGGTACACAGAACCCAGTGGCACTGGGCTTCGTCATCCTGTTCTTATAGCGCCTTTGAATGAAGTACTCCTTGTACTGAGTTACACTGGAGTTCCTCCTGTCAGATGTTCCTATGAACTCTACTTATACGGCAGACAGCTGTAGCCTGCTTCAGGGACTCCTTCTACCTAGTCCCGGCTCACTATCGTTGCTGTTGTGCCCCAAAGTCTGGTGTGGGAATATAGTGGTCACTACTTCTATTCCTCCAGTGTCTGCTGCAGGACCATTAGTATCCATACAACCTCGCGGACCGGACCACGGCCTTGCGCTGTGAACTTGGGAGGGGTTCTCTCTTCCAACCCTGATCCTTAGTCCTCCTATTCTTCTTACGTTCTGTACTAATCCTTCCCAATGGAGAATCAAGCTTCCTTTCTTTGTCTCTTTCCTGTGCCAGCAGACCCAGATCACTGTGGCATGCTGCAGCATTTCCTTCTTCCATCCCTCTCCCGGGGATCTTCTCTGTCTCACTCTGTCTTTTTACATAACAGGATGACTCACTCAACTCTTCCTGCTCTTTTATGTAAACTCAGCTCCACCCACCTCCCAGCATGTTTCATGTTCCAAGCAGGGAGCCACCAAGGGGTGCTATGCTACACTCCTAACAGGGAGCCGCCGAAGGTGCTTTGCTACACTACTTTGTGGTGTGGGGTGCAGGTGTTGAAGTGTGGTCAGGTGTCTCCACCTTACCTGGATGGTGGGGCACCACACCTCAGGAGGAGCATGCACATCACAGGAGGGGCTAGAGTCATATATGTATGACAGGAGGGCTGGGGGCATACACATCACAGGAGCGGCTGGGGATGTATACATCAAATGAGGGGCTTGGGCTGCCACGCTGCTGTTGTTGTTGTCTGTGGGACTGGAGCGCAGTGATCGTTGACTCTGCCCACAAAGTGCATCCTGTTGCTGGACTAATCTTTCATTAAACATGCCCGAGCTTTCAGTAGTGAAAGCTGTACTTGCGGTGTTAAGAGCAAATAAAGGCTGTCCACCGGTCCAAGCACTGTGATCCTTTTCATTTTAACCATTAATTCCCATTGACTGTGTCTACAATGATTTACTTTCAGCCAGACTGTAGTTAATATCTTTACGAGCCAATGCCCCCTAGAAGAACACATCTCCAGCACTCTTTTATGATGTGCATATAAAGCAGGATTATTTAAATGTACCTTTCCAGTCTGCTATAAATACACAAATGATGTAAGATGACAAAAGATATTTTCCCTTCAAGCTTTTACTATTTTCCTGGCAGGGTAGATTCTTTGTGTCGTTCCAAGGGAAGATAAATAAAATCCCAGCGGAACTTTCCCTGCTGACCATGATGATCTTCAGCACATCAACATGCATTTATTCTGAGTGTTTCTAGGTATCTGCCAAGTGAAACAATAAGAAAAACGCACTGCCCTGGAGTGCTCCATACTACTGCTAGGAGACATCAGCCTTTGTTTGCTTCACTTGTAGAAGATGGAGGGGAACTGACAAACTTTCTTTTTGTAGTGAAACGTGAAGCGACTTGCACAAGGTCACTAGGAGGTGAGTGTAACCAAACTCCACCAGTTAAAAGTTGCGCAAAACACGCACATCATGTGTCAATTTGGATCATGTTTGTTTCTTTAACAGGCAGCAAGCATGTCTCAAACAAAACCAGATATTCCAAGATTGTGATTGTGCGCCTGTCCAGCTGTGGCGGAGCGGCAGTCCCGGCGTCCTGCGCCAAGAAGGCTTTGTTTTTAATTAGTATTATGTTTTACAATGGAGAACCAGTATAACTTTGTGTCTCAGAGAAAAGACCAAGCAGGAACAAAATGGTAAAGCTCAGCTAGCAGAATAATTGCCTACAGTAACTCAAATCCCTGTCTCTCTTTACTATTTGAAGGGCCATTATTATTATTAGGGTACGTTCACACATTGTGAATTTGCCGCAGACACTTTCCACAGCAAATCCGCAAGTATCCTCAGGGAAGTCAGCAGCGCACATTTTCCTGTGGACTAACAACATAATTGGGGGAGGAAGGGAAAATTAGATAAAAACTTCTGCAGGTTATTCTCCTTTACCAGCTTTCCATTCCATGTGAACATCACAGCCTCTTATTGGCTGTAGATGTCTGTGTCGGAAATTGGAACAGCGACCCTTCATCCACCTCTCTAAAAAAAGCATACAGAACTGAATAAGTAGTACACATAAATATATATCAGTGAGTAAACTATACAGTGGGGAAAAAAAGTATTTAGTCAGTCAGCAATAGTGCAAGTTCCACCACTTAAAAAGATGAGAGGCGTCTGTAATTTACATCATAGGTAGACCTCAACTATGGGAGACAAACTGAGAAAAAAAAAATCCAGAAAATCACATTGTCTGTTTTTTTTTTTCATTTTATTTGCATATTATGGTGGAAAATAAGTATTTGGTCAGAAACAAAATTTCATCTCAATACTTTGTGATATATCCTTTGTTGGCAATGACAGAGGTCAAACATTTTCTGTAAGTCTTCACAAGGTTGCCACACACTGTTGTTGGTATGTTGGCCCATTCCTCCATGCAGATCTCCTCTAGAGCAGTGATGTTTTTGGCTTTTCGCTTGGCAACACGGACTTTCAACTCCCTCCAAAGGTTTTCTATAGGGTTGAGATCTGGAGACTGGCTAGGCCACTCCAGGACCTTGAAATGCTTCTTACGAAGCCACTCCTTCGTTGCCCTGGCGGTGTGCTTTGGATCATTGTCATGTTGAAAGACCCAGCCACGTTTCATCTTCAATGCCCTTGCTGATGGAAGGCGGTTTGCACTCAAAATCTCACGATACATGGCCCCATTCATTCTTTCATGTACCCGGATCAGTCGTCCTGGCCCCTTTGCAGAGAAACAGCCCCAAAGCATGATGTTTCCACCACCATGCTTTACAGTAGGTATGGTGTTTGATGGATGCAACTCAGTATTCTTTTTCCTCCAAACACGACAAGTTGTGTTTCTACCAAACAGTTCCAGTTTGGTTTCATCAGACCATAGGACATTCTCCCAAAACTCCTCTGGATCATCCAAATGCTCTCTAGCAAACTTCAGACGGGCCCGGACATGTACAGGCTTAAGCAGTGGGACACGTCTGGCACTGCAGGATCTGAGTCCATGGTGGCGTAGTGTGTTACTTATGGTAGGCCTTGTTACATTGGTCCCAGCTCTCTGCAGTTCATTCACTAGGTCCCCCCGCGTGGTTCTGGGATTTTTGCTCACCGTTCTTGTGATCATTCTGACCCCACGGGGTGGGATTTTGCGTGGAGCACCAGATCGAGGGAGATTATCAGTGGTCTTGTATGTCTTCCATTTTCTAATTATTGCTCCCACAGTTGATTTCTTCACTCCAAGCTGGTTGGCTATTGCAGATTCAGTCTTCCCAGCCTGGTGCAGGGCTACAATTTTGTTTCTGGTGTCCTTTGACAGCTCTTTGGTCTTCACCATAGTGGAGTTTGGAGTCAGACTGTTTGAGGGTGTGCACAGGTGTCTTTTTATACTGATAACAAGTTTAAACAGGTGCCATTACTACAGGTAATGAGTGGAGGAAAGAGGAGACTCTTAAAGAAGAAGTTACAGGTCTGTGAGAGCCAGAAATCTTGATTGCTTGTTTCTGACCAAATACTTATTTTCCACCATAATATGCAAATAAAATGAAAAAAAAACAGACAATGTGATTTTCTGGATTTTTTTTTTCTCAGTTTGTCTCCCATAGTTGAGGTCTACCTATGATGTAAATTACAGACGCCTCTCATCTTTTTAAGTGGTGGAACTTGCACTATTGCTGACTGACTAAATACTTTTTTTCCCCACTGTATATATACAACTCTGGCAAAACTTAAGAGACCACCACATGAAATTACTACAAAAAATTTTGGAATTTTTTGGTAGCTGTTTTTTTTTTTTGGGATTTGCTGCACATGAAACCACATCAAATCCCTGTCAAGGGCAGCCCATTCTCCAGACCTAAACCCCATTGAAACCTCTGGAATGTAGTCATGAAGATGATGGATAGTCATAAGCCATCAAACAAAGAAGAACTGCTTAAATTTTTGTGCCCCAAGCAATGTGAAAGACTGGTGGTAAGCATGCCAATGAAAGCTGTGATTAAAAATCATGGTTATTCCACAAAATATTGATTTCTGAACTCTTCCTGAGTTAAAACATTGTTGTTTGTAAATGATTATGAACTTGTTTTCTTTGCATTATGTGAGGTCTGAAAGCACTGGTTTTATTAAATTTTGACCAGTTCTCCTTTTCAGAAAAAAACAAAAATTATTGCTTGGAAATTCAGAGACAAAAAGAACAATTTACATTTTACTCAAAAATATACCTAAAAGATAAAAATCAGACAAACTGAACATTTGGAAGCGGTCTCTTAGTTTTTGCCAGAGCTGTATATGTATCAGCAGGCAGCAGTGATGAAACCGTATGCATAAGTACTTATCCCAGCAATGAATAAACCAGACACACAAATATACTGTTTATCAGCGGTGAATAAACCACGTGTGTAATTACAGTAAGCACTGCAGTAATCATGCATCATCTTCCCCCTTGGTTTATACCCACTGTAATTATTGCAGTAATCATTCATATCACCCACTGCAGTTTATTAACAAAATAACAATATTTTCTAGTTATGATCCATCATTTGCCATTATTGCTGCCCCATCACATGCTATTATAGTGGATTCCTACTGCATGATTATCAATTCGCAATAATCGTGCAGTGTAAACCCGCTGCCAATCACCCAAGATGATCGTTCAAAGAGCAACAATATTTTCAGGCTGGCTTAAAAATAATTATTTTTGGCATCATTTGACCCTTTGTAAATAATATCTGCAATATGTCTAAACAGGCTACTAAACAAGTGCCGATAATCAAATGTGTAGCTGATCAGCAGACATTTAATGCCGCTAATGTAGACCCGTATGCAGCCCCCATACAGTAATAATATCCCACTATATGACCCCATACAGCATTATATTCCCTATTTTGGCACTGATACAGTAATAATGTCCTCCTTGGTGGTGTCATACAGTACAATGCCCCACCTCTGTGGCACCCATACAGTACAATGTACTATATTGTGACCACCATAAAGTATTATGTCCATCATTCCACTTAATGGCACCATTAAATATGATGTCCCCCTCTGTAGCCCCTATACAATATAATATTTCCCTCTGTCATAGAAAACATTAAAATCCACAAAGCTACACTAGTGAGGGGGCATTCACCCTCTTCTTCCTCCTCTATCGCACAGAATTGAAGTTGAAAAAATAACGTACATTCTAAGTCTCTTAAATGTAGAATTCCACAATGGACATAGGGAAGTGGGTAAATTACGTAGAGCCGGGGGGTGAGGTAATCAATTCAGATATGAAACGTTAACCATTCAAGTTCCCATTGAAGCCAAGACTCCCTGGTGTGAACAAATAATCAATGCAGTGTCATAGAGTGACTAGCCCTGTGGGACACGATACAACAACCGGTCGGTCACTAAACTGTAAAACAAACAAGGGAACACCGGGGAAAGAATTACAACTGTGGGCCTTGCGATAGGGAATGGGGAAATGGACACGTCTGGCACTCTCCTGAGGATGTGCGCTGCTCTTACTGGCGTCCCTATACAGGTTCTCTCAACCTGTCACCGAGCAGGATATCTTAGCCCTCGCTTGCCCTGCACCTATCCCTAAGTAGGGTATTGGCAAGTGAAGACACTGGTCCTACTGCTGCACTAATACAAAACAAGGTAAGGATAGACAGACAGCAAAAGGAACATGGTAACAAAAACCACACTTGGCTTTCTCTGCTGCAACGCACCGCACAGCAGAGTAAGGCACCAGATAACAGCATTCAGCTGAAGCACCACTGCACCAGCAACCTCCTGTCTTCAGCACGGTTGTCATGCAAAAATACCTGTATAACCAACAGTCAGCTGATGCATCAGGTGACCTTTTAAAGGAAGGTGGGAGTGGTCACCACCTGCATCAGCAAACTCACCAGCAGGAATGTAATTACACCAGCAGCCACAGAGGGGAAAACACATTAAGCCCCGATGGCCTGAAAGGAAAAAAGTTAATATGTGAGAATCCAGATCTGCCACAGATTCAAAAATGGATCGTGACAGGCAGGATACCTATTGTGCTCTTTCCAGGATAAGCTGCTATAATTAAAGAACTTCCCCCAGACTTTGTGTCTCAAAGTTATCAATATCGGGGTTTGTGTAGACCTGATAGTGATGGAACATACATTTTCAACTTCAGGACTAATCGTGGAAGAAAATGCATATTTTTTTCATAACGGTGACACCAGCCTATAAGCCTCAAATCAATAGTGGCCAGATCCCTGACACCAGCCATGTCATGTTTACTATCGATGGAAAGCTAAAATCCCAGTAAAAAATATGGTGGGGATCTCAAACTTCTTCATTCATCAGGAGTGAACATTTCCTAAAATTCTGAAGGACTGAGAACATCCCACAACCTGGCCCACGTGTAGTGTGAATATAAAAATGTATATTTTGAGTCCATATTGAATGCATTCAGATCAAGACAGAGCAGCATTGCTGGTCATGCATTTACAGACAGAAAATGCTCATAAGGGACACAATCTTGAGAACTGTTTACTCATTCTCTGAAAGCTTGTACCTCACAAACAGTTCTATGTTTGTTGTTGTGTTGTTGTTTAAACATGAAGGTTTATTTAACCTCTGTCTGTGGGCTTTCATAATCAGGGATTATGGTCCATCGTTTAATGTTTGCCTGGTATCTCTGATTCATCTGATCTTGAAAGCTGACCACTGGACGGGGAAGGTGAAACCAGAATTAGTACATAGCGTAAATCACTATATAAGGTCAGAGAAGCATGACTAATATAGAAGCAGAAACTTGGGTACCTGTACTCATACGTGTACACTGTACAGTGTTGTGATACCTGCATAAGTGGGGACACCGATGCAGTGTTGTGAATTTCCCAGGGAATCTCTGTCTTGGTGTTGCGTCTCTGATATTCCAGATGGCTGATGTTTAAAAACTCCTTGGTGATGATGTGAGTATATGTACTTAATCTTTATATGTACCTAATCATTATAAGTATTTAATCTTTATATATACTTAACCTTTGTATGTTAAAATATACAAAAGTGCACAAAATCATACTATTCCCTTAATTTTGTACTTTGAAATAAAATTGCGCTATATCGCAAGTAGTAGCCTTCTTTAAAGCCGTATCCAAACCTTAGTGTTAAAAACTTGGCAATACACCACATGAAGTCAGTAAGTGGGGATGTGTGGGTGTAACTTAGGTGCTGATAAAAGATTGAGACGAATTATGATCTGTGTTCATGGAGATACATATCAATGTATGCAAGATACCATCCTTGGACGTTTTCAATCGAAGTGCTCTCCTTCACTAAGCCGAATCATCTATGTGTCTAGCGTAGTGAGTTTCTTTGCTAATCCTGCTTATTTTAAATAATTATATATATTCTGTCCTCACTAATGAACCAGGATTCATGTAGCTTATACAGGCAGCTAAACCGCTATACCGGGGTCCAATAAGGAGACTGTAGTTGAATCTGTATTTTATTGAACATGATGGTATATTGAAGTGGCGAAATTACAAGTAAAACATATAAATGCAATTAGTACTGGGTTCATAGGAATGCATAATATACATAATATACATTATCTGCACTACTAGCTGAGCAGAGGAGAGCTAACTAAGCAGGCTGATCTAAGACAGAAATTATATACAGGAAGCATGTTTACGTACCAGCGATGCTGACACAAGGGGGGTAGAGAAATGAGATGTTCCCATGAAGCAGGCTTGAGAGAAAATGGTGAACTGGAGGGAAAAAATGGGGGCTGGACTAAACCATAATGCTTTGCAAACTTACCAGGGTGCTTTGCAAGCTTTCCCAAAATGCATTGTGAAGAGAGGGAAATAGAAAATGAAACTAAGACACACAATGACACTGCAGTTATGACTCTGGCCACTAGAAGGAGCCAAAAACAATGAAAACATTAAATCTATGGCTGAAACTGAACATTATGGATATGTGGCGCCCCTGAGGGTTCAGTTGCCACAGAGGTACTGCACCTCCTCCTGAGGTTTGGTGCCCCACCATCCAGGTAAGTTGGAGGCTCCTGACCACGCTCCAACACTTGCATCCCACACAACACTGTAGTTCAGCAAGGCCACATTGCGGCTCCCTGCTTGGAGTGTAGCAGAGCACCTTTGATGGCTCCCTGCTTGGAACACAAAACGTGCTGGGAGGCGGGTGGAGTTAGAATACATAAAAGAGTGGGAGGGCTTAGGATTTGGGTCAGTCAGTAAGTCAGTGACTCGGAGGAGGGAGGATCCCTGAGAGAGGGATGGAGGAAAGAGGTGCTGCAGCAGATCTCAGCGACCTGGGTCTGCTGGCACGGGAAAGGAAAGAAAGAGAAAGACATTGAACAGAAACCTGATCTTCCATGAGAAGGAAAGACTAGTATGGAACGTAGGAGTAAAAGGGAACAGAGGACGTGGGTTAGGAGAGAACCCTGCCTAGAAGTTCTAAGCGCAAGGCCGGGGCCCGGTCCCCGAGGTTGTATGGACACTAATGGTCCTGCAGCAGACACCAGAGGAGTAGCAGGCTGTAAATGCGCTACTTCCATCTCAGACTTGGGGGCACAACAGCAACATTGATAGTGAGCCGGGACTCAGGAGCAAGGAGTCCCCGAAGCAGGCTACAGCTGTCTGCCGTACAAGGAAAGTTCATGGGGAACATCTGTCAGGAGGAACTCCAGTGTAACTCTGTACTGGGAGTGCTTCACACCAAAGGCGCTATAAGAGGAGACATTCAGAAAGGCACATGTTGGCGGAGTGTTGGAAAGCAGCATTCCATCTGGCCTGGAGGTTGGCTGAGTCCCTGACCCAGAGGACACGGCATGGAGGCAGGCACCGGTGTGTACTACAGACTGTGAGTAAAGCTTTGGAACTGCAAGCCCTGGTGTCCTCCATTTATTCCTGCGCCCACACACCCTATACCACTACATCTGGGTACCAGCTTCTACCCCACCTGCGCCTCTCCTCTACCCCTGCATCTACACTGCCCTGGGACTACAGCTCCACTTGTGGGGAACTTCACCATCTTGGCTGCAACACACCACCAGTCCCAGAGGATATGCATGCAGCGTCGGCTTAACATCTCACTTGCCGAACACCACAGGTGGCGTCACAAACTAATCATTCAATTAACTATGGTACATTTCCACCATTGCAATTCCCCTTTTACTTGGGCGCCCAGGGCCACGGACCTGGTCACCGCTGCTGTGACACATCCCGCTGATAGTACCAAGTACCCCACAGCCCTGGGAGGGCGACCCAACTATTCATAGCAAATCATTGTAAATTTTATCAAAATAGACAGTCAAAGGTTTTGAATTATGTTGGAGACAGAACAATATATGCTGTATTGTTATGTCCCCTTTTGTAAAATCTTTTGCATTTTTTTATAAACACTGCCTATAGTTCTAGATTAAATATAAAATGTAATACTTCTGTTCCCTTTGGTCTGTAACCCACACTCCTGAAAAACCTACGCTACCTGTCAGGTGCCCAGTTAGCCTATATAAATGACTGGTGGTGGTAGAGAGTAGTTCTTGTGCTATCGTGGCGTTAGCCATGACCGTTCCGGAGGAATATACACATATTACATGAGTTGGAATCAGAGGTGTATATACCATACGCTCACTGTTAGTTTCCCAATAACCAGCCTATTAGTGGAAATAGCCTGTGGGCTCCTCTGTTAATCGTCGTTCAACTGTGTAACTGTCAGGATGTTAGGGGGCAGCAGAGAGCTGTTCGTGACAACAAGATAACAGCGGGGTGGCTCTATATGACCACCCCAGGCTGTGATCTTTGACACCCTCTGTGACATTTTTGCATGGCAATTAAAAAATAAAAACAATTTCTCTCATCTATCGCCACTGCACCACAACAAGCAGCTCTTTTTTCTTCCTCCAACATCTATGCGACACCTCCACCTGTGACAGGACATCAACATCAGCTACCACTGCTGACCTCCAATAGGCTGATGACTTGTTCAAGGACTGCCGAGTAGGGAGCTGTGACTCTGCATTAATTTTAAACTGGATGTACATATAAGAACACACATCCAGCTGAAAATAGCACTGGCACCGATGGCACCGAAGTTTGGTCTATTCCTTATAGATGGAACTCCGGAATAAAAATTTAAGTGCTCAGTGGTAGGTAATCCTTTTAACAATATTTTTTATCTATAATTATGGCACTTACAGTTGCACTTAAAGTGAATTTATTATGCAAAATATTCACATATCTTTTAACTATTTGCATAAACATGACAGATTTTGACTTTTACACTAGAGTAACATTAAAAAGTTTAGCTTCTACTGCCTCTATGCATCATTGTGCAGGACAGACAAAGTATGAGATAACAGTGAAATCTACATAACTTTTCTTTTTCTTTTTAATTTTCTTCTAAGGTGGTTTATGATCAAATATAAAACTATACCTTAATTGTGATCATGATTCAGCTTAGAAGAAAATTTAAATAAAGAGAGGTTACAAACTCCGCAGTCACTGTAAGATCACTAATAGATTTACTGTTAACGCATTCTGCAGCCAGCAATGTACAATGATACCCAGAGACTGTAGAATCTAAATGATTTAAAATTGTTACTGAAAACCTATTGCAAAATAATGTTTTTTTTGCCTAAAATATAATGTATTAAAGTAAAACAAAAAAAGTCCCTGAATTTGAACATATTTAAGTCATAGAATCATAGAATGGTAGAATTGGAAGGGACCTCCTGGGCCATCTGGTCCAACTCCCTGCTCAAAGCAGGATTCACTAAATCATCCCAGACAGATATCTGTCCAGCCTCTGTTTGAAGACTTCCATTGAAGGAGAACTCACCACCTCTCGTGGCAGCCTGTTCCAATCATTGATCACTCTAACTGCCAAAAAGATTTTTCTAATATCTAATCTGTGTCTCCTCCCATTCAGTTTCATCCCATTGCTTCTAGTCTTTCCTTGTGCAAATGAGAATAAAGATGATCCTTCTACAATGTGACAGCTCTTTAGATATTTGTAGACAGCTATTAAGTCTCCTCTCAGTCTTCTCTTTTGCAAGCTAAACATTCCCAAATCCTGCAACCTTTCCTCATAAGACAGGGTTTGCAGACCGGTCACCATTCTGGTTGTTCTTTTCTGAACTTGCTCCAGTTTGTTGATGTTTTTTTTTAAATGTGGTGCCCAAAACTGGACACAATATTCCAGATGAGGTCTGACCAAAGAGGAGTAGAGGGCAATAATGACTTCACGTAATCTAGACTGTATGCTTCTGTTAATACATCCTAGAATTGTATTTGCCTTTTTTGCTGCTGCATCACACTGTTGACTCATGTTCTATCTGTGATCTATTAGTATACCCAAGTCTTTTTCTAAAATGACTTGGGTATACTAATAGATCACAAAATGGCAATAAAATCTAAAATGTCATTTCAGATGTCTAGTCTACAATGCTTTTTTTTTTTTTATCAGAAAACTAATAACAAAACTGCTGTAGGAGTGTGGGGAATGTAAAAAAAAATACAATATACAATTGTACACAGCATGGCCAAACATAAGTGTGATTAGCAGCTTAGTGTTATACAAAGTTCATTAAGAGGGAAGCAATGACTGCTGAACAAGGAAAAGTACACATTATACTTTGTAGTCTAACTTTCAAAGACAATTTCCTGGCATAAAGGGGCATTGATCTGATGGATTGTCAAATCTAGATGTGAGCTGATGTGAGAGAGACACAATTTCTACAAATTTTTACAGCTTGCAGAGCTTTGTAGTAATTTCACATTTATTCCTCACAATTTATATCAGTCTTCACTTATGGCATGTATGACACAAATTTGTAATACTGCAGCCATAGCCTTTTACTGGTGTATCCTGTATTCCTGCATGCCTCCTATCTAATACACATACAATTTTTCTTTCTATCATAGATTTACAGTATTTTAAATGTATGTAAAACATTGCAAGAATCAAGGGGAGAATATGGTTCCTAATGGATGTAGCACATTGCTATAAGTAGAGTTATCACTGCTTCGAAATATAGACTTTTGAGGACTCTTGAGTGCCACTGTCCTAAGTTGCCCAGTCTAGTAATCTGCAGGTAATGGACATCCCCTGACGAAGTGTAAGGAGGTGGATTGTTGCTGTAGTATTCCTTTCCCTGAAGACACCAATTACATTGGTGTAATTTCATACTATTTGTGCCCTGCAGCTTTTTGCAAATACTGTGCCAAGTGAATTCTGATGTGATGTTTACTTGTTTATAATAATAGTAATATATTGTAATGTTTTGCACTGTGCTGTGAGGAGGGTGAGTTCTGCCCAGCAACAGTGAGTAGGGACAGTTAGAGTTAAGAGTTGAGACTAGACCAGAGAGGGAGTAGCTATGTAGCAGGATCATAGAGGACTTCCTGGTAGTCAGAGAGACAGGGCCTAGCTTGCAGCTAGAACAGATGTTTAGTCTGAGTGCTTAGCAAGGCCGTATGCAGTGGGTGTTTTGCGGCAAGTGAGAAATTAGATTGGAACAGAGATAGCGTGTCATTGCCACGTAATGTGGGATGTTCTGAGACGTTGTGTCTTCTCCAAATTAAATTGTAAAATCCAAACACGTGCACGGAAGAGCCACATGGATACATTGAACACGCAACCTCCGATCCTCACAAGATCTCCTTCTCTACTCTTCTCTTATCTCCTCTTGCCAAAATCGCATACAAGATTTCTCCTGTGCATCACCCCTACTCTGGAACTCTCTACCCCAACATATCAGACTCTCGCCTACCATGGAAACCTTCAAAAAGAACCTGAAGACCTACCTCTTCCGACAAGTCTACAACCTGCAGTAACCACCGATCGACCAATCCACTGCACGACCAGCTCTACCCTCACCTATCCCTTGTAGATTGTGAGCCCTCAGGGGAAGGGTCCTCTCTCCTCCTGTACCAGTCGTGACTAGTGTTGAGCATTCCGATACCGCAAGTATCGGGTATCGGCCGATACTTGCTGTATCGGAATTCCGATACCGACTTCCGATATTTTTTCAATATCGGAATTCGGCATCGGAATCGGAAGTTCAGTTGATTGACGGCCTGACGTCATCATGATGCGCGGTGTGTGCGCATCATGATGCGCCGTCATTTCGGGCCTTCCGGGGGTCTCTGCCGGCCTGCCGGGGGGCTGTGCCGGCCTGCCGGGGGGCTGTGTGGACTGCCCGGGGTCTGTACCGGCCTGCCGGGGGGCTGTGCCGGCCTGCCGGTGGTCTGTGCACCCTGTGGGGGTCTGTACCGGCCTGCCAGGGGGCTGTGCCGGCCTGCCGGGGGGCTGTGCTGATGTCCGGGGGTCTGTGCAAGCATCGTCCGATGGGACTACAAGTCCCATCGGGCGATGCCTGCTACCATGACAGTGATTGACACATTAGCCAATGATGGGACAGTAGTAGTCCCATCATCCGGCTAATGTGTTAAATGTTAAAAAAAAAAAAAAAAATACTACATACATACTACATGCATGCTACATACATACTACATGCTACATACATACTACATACATGCTACATACATACTACATACATGCTACATACATACTACATGCATGCTACATACATACTACATGCTACATACATACTACATACATGCTACATACATACTACATACATGCTACATACATACTACATGCATGCTACATACATACTACATGCTACATACATACTACATGCATGCTACATACATACTACATATATACTACATACATACTACATACATGCTACATACATACTGCATGCTACATACATACTACATACATACTACATACATACTACATACATGCTACATACATACTACATGCATGCTACATACATACTACATGCATGCTACATACATACTACATATATACTACATGCATGCTACATACATACTACATGCTACATACATACTACATATATACTACATACATACTACATACATGCTACATACATACTGCATGCTACATACATACTACATACATACTACATACATACTACATGCTACATACATACTACATACATGCTACATACATACTACATACATACTACATACATACTACATGCATACTACATGCATGCTACATGCATGCTACATACATACTACATGCTACATACATACCACATACATACTACATACATACTACATACTACATATATACTACATGCATGCTACATACATACTACATGCTACATACATACCACATACATACTACATACATACTACATACATACTACATGCTACATACATACTACATATATACTACATGCATGCTACATACATACTACATGCTACATACATACCACATACATACTACATACATACTACATACATACTACATGCTACATACATACTACATATATACTACATGCATGCTACATACATACTACATGCTACATACATACCACATACATACTACATACATACTACATACATACTACATGCTACATACATACTACATATATACTACATGCATGCTACATACATACTACATGCTACATACATACCACATACATACTACATACATGCTACATATATACTACATGCATGCTACATACATACTACATATATACTACATGCATGCTACATACATACTACATGCTACATGCATGCTACATACATACTACATACATACTACATGCTACATACATACCACATATATACTACATACATACAATGCATTCATACAATACATACATAGACATACAGTACATATAACATAGAGTAACATACTTACCAATACTTGTCACATTGTTCCCCGAAGCCATTGTCTTTTCCGGAATAAATATTAACATAACAAACCACAAAAATACCACCCACGATCCGAAGCAGTCCACGAGTGTGTCCCACGATGATCTTGGGTAGAGAACTGCAGCATCAGATGATGCTGCCGTTCTCTACGGGCTGCAGGAATCCAATGACGGAAGGTAGGTATCCTTCCGCACTGTATTCCTCCGCCACTTAAAAAAAAAAAAGTCCCTAGTCTCACTTTATGCCATTGCTGCGTGGGAATTTCCCACACAGCAATGGCATAAAGTGAGACTAGGGACTTTTTTTTTTTTTAAGTGGCGGAGGAATACAGTGCGGAAGGATACCTACCTTCCGTCATTGGATTCCTGCAGCCCGTAGAGAACAGCAGCAACAGCTGATGCTGCAGTTCTCTACCCAAGATCGTCGTGGGACACACTCGTGGACTGCTTCGGATCGTGGGTGAGTATTTTTGTGGTTTGTTATGTTAATATTTATTCCGGAAAAGACAATGGCTTCGGGGAACAATGTGACAAGTATTGGTAAGTATGTTACTCTATGTTATATGTACTGTATGTCTATGTATGTATTGTATGAATGTATTGTATGTATGTAGTATATATGTGGTATGTATGTAGCATGTAGTATGTATGTAGTATGTATGTAGCATGCATGTAGCATGCAGTATGTATGTAGCATGCATGTAGTATATATGTAGTATGTATGTGGTATGTATGTAGCATGTAGTATGTATGTAGCATGCATGTAGTATGTATGTAGCATGCATGTAGTATATATGTAGTATGTATGTAGCATGTAGTATGTAGCATGCATGTAGTATATATGTAGTATGTAGCATGTAGTATGTATGTAGCATGCATGTAGTATATATGTGTTATGTATGTAGCATGTAGCATGCATGTAGCATGCATGTAGTATGTATGTAGTATATATGTGGTATGTATGTAGCATGCAGTATGTATGTAGCATGCATGTAGTATATATGTAGTATGTATGTTGCATGTAGTATTTATGTAGTATGAATGTAGCATGTATGTAGTATGTAGTATGAATGTAGCATGTATGTAGTATGCATGTTGTATGTATGTAGCATGTAATTTTTTTTTTATTTTTTTTTTTTTTTTACATTTAACACATTAGCCGGATGATGGGACTACTACTGTCCCATCATTGGCTAATGTGTCAATCACTGTCATGGTAGCAGGCATCGCCCGATGGGACTTGTAGTCCCATCGGACGATGCCTGCACAGACCCCCGGAGCCTGCACAGACCACCGGCAGGCCGGCACAGCCCCCCGGCAGGCCGGCACAGCCCCCCGGAGCCTGCACAGCCCCCCGGCAGGCCGGCACAGCCCCCCGGCAGGCCGGCACAGCCCCCCGGAGCCTGCACAGACCACCGGCAGGCCGGCACAGACCACCGGAGCCTGCACAGACCCCCTGGCAGGCCGGCACAGCCCCCCGAAAGGCCCGTACAGACCCCAGAGAGGCTGTACAAGGGCAGGAAAGGGTTTTTCTTATTCCGATACCGGAAGTCCCATAGACTTGAATGGGACTTCCGGTATCGGAATCGGCGATACCGATACTTTTTTTAAAGATCGGCCGATACCATCCGATACGATACTTTGAAGTATCGGACGGTATCGCTCAACTCTAGTCGTGACTTGTATTGTTTAAGATTACTGTACTTGTTTTCTATTATATATTCCCCTTTTCACATGTAAAGCACCATGGAATAAATGGTGCTGTAATAATAAATAATAATAATAATTGAGCATCAAGGCAGATCTCCCTTTATTTCAGTGTTTATATAGGCATTTTCTTTACATACATTGTACCAATATCATTGGCTGAGCTTATCTTTGCATACAGTATGTGCTGGCATTAGCATACATTCACCTCATTGGCTAAAGTTAATACTGTCTACACCCAGCTGAAGAATTTAGGTGTGGTACCTCTTAGGCTTTTTTCACACATCAATTTTTTGCCATCAGTCACAATCCGTCGTTTTGTCAAAAAAACGGATCCAGCAAATGATTGTGCTGGATCAGTTTTTTTTTCCTAGACTTGTATTAGCGACGGATTGTGACGGATGGCCACACGTTTCTTCTGTCGTCCAACGGATCCGTCAGAAAATCTTTGTCTGTTGGCCGGAGACAACGGACAAAGTAACGTTTTTTGTCTACGTCAAAAAGTCGAACAGCAACAGATGCAGTGCCGTCCGTTGTTGGCTGTAATGGAAGCCTATGGGTGCAGAATCCGTCGCTGTCCATCAAAAAACGGAATCCAGTGACGGATTCCGTCTTATAAAACTGAGCATGCCCGGAACATTTTCTCTTTCTTTATTTTAACCCCTATGGCTGCTTTTTCCATTCTGGCAACAAACTCTCTCTCTAGAATCATGTTCCTTTAAATTCCTACAGCTCCAGCTTCGACGGATCCATCAAAAAAAACAAATCTGGTGCATCAGTTTTTTGCAATCTTCACTGGATCCGTTTTTTTCACACTTTGACGGATTGTGACTGTTGGCAAAAAACTCATGTGTGAAAGAGGCCTTACTTTCACTTTACTATGTGTTATCTCTAAGTTTCTAGGGCAAAGAAATTTTTGAAACTCCTTATCTCAAAACATACATACAAGTGGTTACGGAAAGTATTCAGATCCCTTTATAGTTTTCACTCTTTGTTTCATTGCAGCTATTTGGTAAATTCAAAAAAGTTCATTTTTTTCTCATTAATATAAATTCTGCTCCCCATCTTGACTGAAAAAAAACAGAAATGTAGAAATTTGTGCAAATGTATTAAAAAAGAAAAACTGAAATATCACATGGCCATAAGTATTCAGACCCTTTGCTCAGACACCTATATTTAAGTCACATGCTGTCCATTTCCTTGTGATCCTCCTTGAGATGGTTCTACTTCTTCACTGGAGTCCAGCTGTGTTTAATTAAACTGATTGGACTTGATTTGTAAAGGCACACACCTGTCTATATAAGACTTCACAGTGCATGTCAGACCAAATGAGAATCATGAGGCCAAAGGAACTGACCAAGGAGCTCAGAGACAGAATTGTAGCAAGGTACAGATCTGGCTAAGGCTACAAAAGAACTTCTGCTGTGCTCAAGGTTCCTAAGAGCACAACGGTCTCCATAACCCTTAAATGGAAGACATTTGGGACCACCAGAAGTCTTCCTAGACTGGGCCGTCCAGCCAAACTGATCAATCATGGGAAAAGAGCCTTAGCGAGAGAGGTAAAGAAGAACCCCAAGATCACAGTGGCTGAGCTCCACAGATGCAGTAGGGAGATGGGAGAAAGTTCCACAAAGTCAACTATCACTGCAGCCCTCCCCCTGTCGGGTCTTTATGGCAGAGTAGCCCGACAAAGCCTCTCCTCATTTGAAAGCCTGCATAGAGTTTGCTAAAAAACATATGAAAGACTCCCAGACTATGAGAAATAAGGTTCTCTGGTCTGATGAGATGAAGATAGACCTTTTTGATAATAATTCTAAGCGGTATGTGTGGAGAAAACCAGGCACTGCTCATCACCTGCCCACTACAATCCCAACAGTGAAACATGGTGGTGGCAGCATCATGCTGTGGGGGTGTTTTTCAGCTGCAATTGAATCAAATATGAATGCAGCCAAGTACAGAGGTATCCTGGATGAAAACCTTTTCCAGAGTGCTCTGGACCTCAGACTTGGCCAAAGGTTCATCTTCCAACAAGACAATGACCCTAAGCACACAGCTAAAATAACAAAGGAGTGGCTTCAGAACAACTCTGACCATTCTTAACTGGCCCAGTCAGAGCCCTGACCTAACCCGATTGAGCATCTCTGGAGAGACCTGAAAATGGCTGTCCACCAACGCTCACCATCCAACCTGATGGAACTGGAGACGATCTGCAAGGAAGAATGGCAGAGGATCCCCAAATCCAGGTGTGAAGAACTTGATGCATCATTCCCAAGAAGACTCATGGCTGTATTAGCTCAAACGGGTGCTACTACTCAATACTGAGCAAAGGGTCTGAATACTTATGATCATGTGATGTTTCAGTTTTTCTTTTTTAAAAATTTTGTCAAGAATTTCTACATTTTTTTTTTTCAGTCAAGATGGGGTGGAGAGTGTACATTAATGAGAAAAAATGAACTTCTTTCAATTTACCAAATGGCTGCAATGAAACAAAGAGTGAAATATTTAAAGGGGTCTGAATACTTTCCATACCCACTGCACATGTAACACAGAAACCTGATTTAAACAATGGATAGTTTTCTTATTATTGACTCTGTTTAATCTGTATTACTATATTTTCTAATCTAAGATACATGTTTTGCTTTATAGAAATACATACACCAGTAGGGTCCTAAGAGTAGCATTAAAAGAATTAATTTGGGTTGCAGCTACGGAAAATACAAATTTTTTTTCTTCTCTGCATAATGTCTGCACAAGATTGCATAGCAACATTCGGCACATAAGAAAGAAGATAGCTTTGCTCTTAACATTACAAAAATAATGCAGCTGTAATTACAGTGAAGTGAGATAAACATCTCTGGAAATATCGTTATCGCGCTTTCTCTCTCTGTAATTAACATAAATGCTGTTAAACATAGAAGTTTTCTGTCCATTTAATCACAGTAGAGAAAAGTTCTAAAGATAATAGTATTTCATTACACATCAGGGCACAGCCCACACAGAATAAGCGGAAAATTTTACATAAAAGATCAACTGAATTATTCATGAATAAGTAATAATCTTTAGAGGTGAAGATGGACAGTATTAGGGGTTCACGGCACAAACTACAGAAGAGGGTACCCGATATTCAGAGACTGTGATGCCTATGAGAGTTCCCTCTCTTGATTTGCTTTCTACAAATTATTACTATGGGTGATGAGCGAACGTGCTTGGATAAGGTGTTATCTGATCATGCTCGGGTGATAACCGAGTGTATTCGGCGTTCTTGAAAAATATAACCGAGTCCCCGCATCTGCATGTCTCGTGGCTGTGGGATTGCCTAACAAACAGGCAATCCCTGCTTGTGTTGTCACTGTCGAACAGCCGCAAGACATGCAGCTGCCAGCACTCTAACATATTATTAAAGCATGTTCTTGGGAACATCTGTCAGGTGGAACTCCAGTGTAACACAGTACTAGGAGATCTTCACACTTAAAGGCGCTATAAAGGAGACGTTCAGGAAAAGGCACATAAGTTGGTGGAGTGTGGAAGGGAGCATTCCATCTTGCCTGGAGGTTGACTGAGTCCCTGACCCGGAGGACACGGTACAGAAGCGGGCACTACGGACTGTGAGTAAAGCTTTGGAACTACATGCCCTGGTGTCCTCCATTCCTTCCTGCGTCCGTCTGCCTGGCACTGCTACATCCCCTGCACCAAACACTACACCATCTAAGTGTCTCCACATCTACACTGCCCTGGGACAACAGCCCTGCCTGTGGAGGGCTATAACATCATTGCTGCACCACACCATCTGTCCCGGAGGATCTGCATGCAGCGTCGGCTTAACACCTCCCTTGTCGAGCACCACAGGTGGCGTCACAAACTATTCATTTAACTACATTCCACCATTCACATCTTCCTATTACTTGGGCGCCCAGGGCCACGGTCCGGGTCACCGCCGCTGTGACACATCCCACTGATACTGGCCCGGTACCGAGTACCCCACAGCCCTGGGAGGGTGACTCAACTTGGCGTCACAAACAGGATGACGAGACCCGATGCCATCGGGGTTCTGTGAACCTAGGATTTGTTCGACTTAAAACTTTTGAGAATGTGCAGAAGACCCAATTTAATAGACTGTAAAATGACATAAAAAATGGCCGTTGGCGTGGAGAAGAAGGGCGTGATGAGATGGGAGGTCCTAGGAAAAGACCGCGAACAGTCTTGGGCCTCCCCTGCCTGAATTACTATGTGACAGCAACATGGCCTACCCCCCGAGGGGTTCGTATACTGGCTTGGAATGGAGGTGCTGGAAGACTCCGCCCCAAGAAGGAGGGGCAGAAGCCAGTGGCGGGAAAGGGGCTGAGAGAGGAGGGAGAAGAACGCCAGAACGCCATGATGGAACGAGAAAAGAAGACAGAAGAATGAGGGGAGGAGAAGCCACTTGCCCCCAGGCCGCCCCTGCGGAGGCTGCGACCGCTGATACATCCCCTGCAGCGTCCGCCACCACCTTACAACCGATATTGCCATTGGATGAGTCCCGTCCGGAGGAGATGTATGAGGGCTCTGGAGGAGAACGGAGGGCTGGGACCACGTCCCCGTCTGGACCGGTCGCGGTTGCACCGGCCTCCACCGATGACCCCAGCCGAAATCGGCCTTGCCCCTGCCCGAATCCAACTGTGGTCCACCCCGTCTACAACTCCGGGAGTTGCGGCTGCCGCTGTCCACTACCAGGTGCCAGGACTGGAACCTCGCCTGGAGGCACAAGGTACAACCACTGCCCCCGACCTGACCCTAGTCTTGGGAACGGAACCCACAGATAGGAATGGCCCAATTGACCTCCGCCGGCAGCCCCAGGCTGCGGTGCTGCCACCCGAGGTCCCGATGGACACTGAAGAATCGGATCCCGAGGAACCAGTGACAGCGCCAGCTGAGTCACCAACGGCAGCAGAAACGCCATCGGAGGTAGCGGATATGCCGTCCCCGCAGGCAGTAGACGTTTCTATGGCCCTTTCAATTACCCCAACTAGTCCCTATCTCTCCCTGTGGGAAGCAGAGTACATGCGACTAGCAAGCAACCAGCAACAGGATGAAGACACCCAAAGTATTACATCTGGTAGCAGTTCCCACTCAGCAGCTTCCAGAACCCCAGGAGGGGACTAGCACTAGTAACCTACACTAACTCTCGTTACCCAGGAGGGTTTGTTTGCACTGTTGTGCCTTTTTGTTCAATTTTTGACCATCGTGGTTTGGTTGTGTTTTTCCAGTGTTGCCCTGTGTTGTTGGCAGCCTTTACATTTGAACTGAGCGATCATGAACTTGGAGTGATCCAAAAACTGTGTTTGTAAATAGTTGCACCTCTTTAGGTGCCCTCTCTTGGTTTACATATAGACACTTTGCGAAGATAACGTCTACCTCATTTGGAGCATGACTCCAATCAAAGGACACTGCAAGAGATCCTGGCTGGGAGCGGTGTCCAGCACTTACAAGAATTATTGAAAAGTTTTAATGTGAAGTATTTGATAATGATGTGCTTTATAAGAGTATTGGTAACTAGGAAATGGCTTTTATATAGAATTAGGAATGTTTTGATACAGAGATGAGAGATTTGAATAAAGAATTGAAGATGTATATGATGCATCACGGTTATCACTCAGAGTTGAGAGAAAGTAGAAAATGTGCACTAAAGAGAGAAAATAAATGTGTTGATGAAGAATACTGAAGTGATATAGAGAGTAACAGATAATAGCACTTTGAATTAAGTATTATATGGGAATATTGCACTTTTGACTTAGAATTTTAGATAGTTGATTAATAAATGTTTGCAGCGTTCAAGAATGAGTGCCTCTCACATTGGGAAGTTTAGTATAGGAAATGTTTATTCAGCATTATAAAAATTTGTCTGTTCCTGTATTGTCAACTTTGTTTGCCTTGCAGCCCGCGGACGTGCTGTGTTTAACGGGGGGTATGTGGTGCCCCTGAGGCTCAGTCGCCACAGAGGTACTGCAACTTCTCCTAAGGTGTGGTGCCCCACCATCCAGGTAAGTTGGAGGCTCCTGACCAGGCTCCAACACTCGCACCCCACACAATAGAGTAGTTCAGCAAAACCACATTGCGGCTCCTTGCTTAGAGAGAAGCAGAGCACCTTTGGTGGTTCCCTGCTTGGAACACTAGACATGCTGGGATATGGGTGGAGTTCAGACAATATATATGAGCGGGATGGTTTAGGATTACAAGTCAGTCTGACAGGAGGTCAGTGAGAGAGGAAGCCACTCGGAGAGGAGTGGGGATCTGTTGTGAGTTCATTTTCTGGTCTACCAGTTGTGAGTTCTCCTTCCAGGCTCCCTCTGGTGGTAACAGGAGGTATTGAGGCTGATTTAATCAGTAGAGATCTGACACCTGATAATGAGGACGACGATTGGACCTCAGGAATCTCAGATTGGATTTAAGACAGCCGACGCCCTACTCTGGTGCTGGTGATTCATTCTGCTTGTCAGGTCTTGGTTCTCAGCTCTGTTCCAGTCAGCTCAAGCTAAGTTTTTCTGCTTATGTTCACACTTGATTTTGTTGTTCTATTCAGTTTTTTGTGTGGTCAGCCAGCCCCGGCTGGGGTTGTGCTGAATTTCCACTCTTATTTATCTGTATTTGCCAATTTGCTTTTTGTCCCTTATTAGATTGGCCTCTTTTTCTCTGTCTCAGAATATTTCAGAGTGCTGATATAGTGGGAGAAGTCTAGTGACTTCAGGGTTAATTTTGTTAACAGAAGTGTTGGACATTATTTTGTAGGGTTTTGGGCAGATTGCAGACAGTGTCTTTCCTTTCCTCTCCTTTCTAGTTAGTTTGGGCCCCATCGTTTGCTCAGCCTATTTTCCTGCCTGTGTTTGTGTTTTCATCTTGTTTCACCATCAATACATGTGTGGGGGCTGTCTAATCCTTTGGGGTCTGCTCTGGGGCAGTTAGTTTTCCCCTTTTCTTGCTTTAGGCTTATTTAGTTCTCCGGCCGTGACGAGGCGTCTAGGTTCATCGTAGGTACGCTCCACGGCTGCTGCTAGTTGTGTGGTTAGGATCAGGGATCTGCAATCTGCATAGTTACCAACCTCTCTGGTTTTTCTCAGCTTAGCTTGTTTAGGTTTTTTCCTCCTCGGTGACCCATTCATAACAGGGATCCCTGGAAGAGGGATGGAGGAAGGAGTGCTGCAGCTGCCTCAGTGATCTGAGCCAGCTGGCACGGGAAAGGAAAGAAGGAGAAGGACATTGAACTGAAGCCTGAGCTTCCATAGAAGGGAAAAGACAAGTACGGAATGTGGGAGTAAAAGGGAACACAGAGGACGTGGGTTAGAGGAAGAACCCTGCCTAGAAGTACTAAGCGCAAGGCCGGGGCCCGGTCCCCGAGGTTGTATGAACACTAATGGTTCTGCAGCAGACACCGGTGGAGTAGTGGGCTGTAAATGCACTACTCCCATCTAAGACTTGAGGGCACAACAGCAACACGGATAGAGAGCCGGGATTCAGGAGAAGAGAGTCCCCGAAGCAGGCTATAGCTGTCTGCCATGCAAGTAGAGTTCTTGGGAACATCTGTCAGGTGGAACTCCAGTGTAACACAGTACTAGGAGATCTTCACACTTAAAGGCGCTATAAAGGAGACGTTCAGGAAAAGGCACATAAGTTGGCGGAGTGTGGAAGGGAGCATTGCATCTTGCCTGGAGGTTGACTGAGTCCCTGACCTGGAGGACACGGCACAGAAGCGGGCACTACGGACTGTGAGTAAAGCTTTGGAACTACATGCCCAGGTGTCCTCCATTCCTTCCTGCGTCCTTCTGCCTGGCACTGCTACACCCCCTGCACCAAACACTACACCATCTAAGTTTCTCCACATCTACACTGCCCTGGGACAACAGCCCTGCCTGTGGAGGGCTATAACATCATTGCTGCACCACACCATCTGTCCCGGAGGATCTGCAAGCAGCGTCAGCTTAACACCTCCCTTGCCGAGCACCACAGGTGGCGTCACAAACTATTCATTTAACTACATTCCACCATTCACATCTTCCTATTACTTGGGTGCCCAGGGCCACGGTCCGGGTCACCGCCGCTGTGACACATCCCACTGATACCGGCCTGGTACCGAGTACCCCACAGCCCTGGGAGGGCGACCCATAAGTATTGAGACCCTGATTCCAGTGATATGTTACTTACTAGGCTGTGTGTTGTTATTTCAATAAAATCACTGTTATAAGTAGGCGATCATCACTACAGGACTAGGTGTCTCATGCCATGTAGCCCTTCTGCTGTGTATAAAATTCATCAGACAGTAAAAATGAACCATGCTATAAAAGTGCTCCTTTTGCACCCCACAAGGTAACTGTGCCACCTTTTGTACTCCACACAGTAACATTGATTTTCTCAGTACTGCATAAAATAATAGTATCCCTTTAGCCATCAGATAATACCCAATCCAACTTTGTGCTCTATGAAAAGTAATAATAACCTCTTTGTGCTTCCACATTTGTGCCATATGGACAGTTATAATTCCCCT
Organism: Dendrobates tinctorius; assembly: GCF_039654945.1. Classification (NCBI taxonomy): domain Eukaryota; kingdom Metazoa; phylum Chordata; class Amphibia; order Anura; family Dendrobatidae; genus Dendrobates; species Dendrobates tinctorius. Next base: position 38,765,723 of record NW_027361697.1, read on the forward strand.
TCGCAGCCCCAACACTGCAATACTAACTACCGTTATACTGTCACAAAGTCGAAAATGCCCTTTTATTTGCTTTACATAGTAATATTGCCCCCTTTTTATCCCTAACACCATAACATCTATTCCCCTCTGTGACACCCAAACAATAAAAACGCCAACCGCTGTGCCCCCTAAATGGTTATCAGTACCCACCCAAGTAAAATACCACTTATACTAACCTTACCTCATGTCCACCATGAGTAAAGCAGCCAAGTAAATTTTTTGCCTGGGAAATTAATAGCAGTATCTGGTGATACAGTATCACTGTGTAAGTGTCCTGTGCATGGTCTTGACATTAGTACTCTTGCCTCAATGGCGTAATACTAATAGTAGCAGAACACGCGACCACTACACTGCTCGGCACCGAATCCTCCGGCATCACTCTTTCAATAGCATCTGAATCCTAAGGATGCAAATACTGTAGAAATCGAACGGGAGAACAAGAGCCATTGGGACATGATACTGTGTGGGGGGCTGTAGAGCCATCATACTGGGTTTGGGAGTCACAATAGGGGCATCATAGTGCATGAAGGTTGTAGGGACAACATCATGCTTTTTTGGGTGCGGTCACTGTAGGAATATCATATTGTGAAGGGGGTCATTGGGGTCTTATAAAGTGTGTGGGGAAATTGAGGGGGCATAATACTGTGGGGTGGCAGTTACTGTGCGGGCTCATAATGTTTGCGGGGAAATCGTGGGGATATCATACTGTGTGGGGTACTTTAAGGGCTATATGCTGTGTTGGGGGCATTAAGACAACATCATACTGTATTTGGGGCACTGTCTGGTCATCACACTGTGCTGTGGTGGAATTCACTATGGAGGTATACCATTTTCTGTGTGGAAGCATTTTTGTTGGCATGATACCATGAATGGTGTATCGTAGGGGGGTGAAAAAACTAAGGAGCTTCAATGGGGCAAAATTACTGTGTAAGTGCCACAATACATGTCCCTGTTTCTAAAATTTGGGAGGTGCGCCTTTGTGTGACTATGACTATGAGCCGTGACCCCAACCACCAGACCTAATTATTTTATGTAGGAGGAATGGAGGACCATTATGGACCTTTGCTATGGGGGTCTCATGATTTCCATACACGTTCCTTACCTTGATAGTGACCTAAGTCAGAAAATGTAATATTAGTAAATTGGTAAAAATAATCGCTGACTTTAAAATGTGAAACATAACTGGGCTCCACATTGCAGAATCGAGCATAGGGACACATCTATAAAAAATAAAGTGGCGAGATCCTACAGTCTTGTTAAGTTCTTGCCTTCATTAAGTATTCAGAAGGAGCACAAGGTATCTCTCTTAAGTACTTCAGCAAGGAACTTCTCACAATCTGTTTTAATCTATGTTGCACTACCTTAAAAGTGGCTTTAATTTGTCTCACTTCCAGCATAGCAAATATGTTGACACTAGATAAATAAAGGCTAATAATAGTAATAATCATCACAATCATCTAAGCTGCATCTTCTCGGAGGAGACGTAAAGCTGTCGGAGGACTGGAGCAGGAGACTCATCCGCCTGGGCAAGTTTCCTCTCTTCAATAACAGCATATTCCCCATTTCCTCACCTGTTATGATGAGTACTGGTCTCATAGCAGAGAAATTAATTTACTGAAACACTGACCTCGTGTTCAGGACGGGCCCTTAATGTGCCATAGAACAGCAAGGGAAAGGCCTTTTCTGGCAGCAATGGCTCCACAGAGGCCAGTGATCTGCAGCCTCCTGGTAAAACATGTTAAAGGAAGTAATCTAACAAAAATATATTGAGGTTATAATGCTATCATTAACGGTATATAAAGCAATTGCAACATTTCAAGCATGAAAAATGAGTGTCGAGAGTTGCAGAAACGTAGTTGTTCCCATTTCCTTTTTATATTCGTTTATACAGAACATAAGATCTTGTTTATTGAACAATTACAAACCTACTGAGAATTGGAAATATCATAATGGAAAGCATTTTACAATGCCATCACAACAGGTATTCTCCAACTTGTCATATTTTTCATTGTCATTTGCACAAAATCATTGTGAAATGCTGTGATTCCCCCCTGCAGCATGACTGCGATGTGTGACAACAATCCTAAGATGAATAAATATTAAAAGGGAACCTGTCAGGCGATTCATGCTACCTAAACCATGAATGCCCCAAATAATGGGCAACATGAATAGTATCCTGGCTACATGATCGCAACCAGGTATATTACTCTCTGAAACACCAGAGTATATCAGACAGTAATACACTTTGGGTCTGGTGGGTTACAAATTCCAAGTGGACCCTTTTTTGCTTTCAATTTTTCATTTTCGTCTTTTTTTATTCTGTCATAAAGTTATATCAGGGCTTTTTTTTACAGTATGAGCTATAGTTTTAATCATTGCCATTTTGGGGTCCATTCAACTTTCTGATTTCTTTTTATTCTCTTTTTTAGGGGCAGTACACAAAAAACAGCCATTTTTGTCATTTGGACTTTTTTTTATTTTCACGTTCACCATGTGAGATGTTCTGATATTTAACTAGTTAAGACAATTATGCAAACAGCAATACCAAATATGTTTCTTTAGATTTTATTTATATTCTGAATGAAACTTTGATTTGTTTTGTTTTAAAAAGATTGTTTTTTTTAATTGCTCCACCTCTCTTTTTTCCAACCTATTAAATGCTGTTGTCATGATTGACATAGGAATCTAAGAGGTTGAACTGCTGCCAATGTAGTTAGTGTCATTCGCAGCAGTAAGACTGGGGTGCAAGCTGTATATCGCAATTGTTTTTCATGGAGCAGGCTCAGCTCCTGAGCCTGCTCCATATATGCAATATGCACATCCGTTGTGCATGTTTGGCAGATGTCACAAGTTGAAACCTGGGCAGAGTGGGCCATCCAGGCGACGTGGGCTACGGCACTTGCCCGTGTTTGTTAGCTGCTTGTTTGTTGCCCATATTGGCTAGCGACCTTGTAGGAATACATGTTTTTGAACAGGATGGGCATGTCTAAAGTAAAAGTCTAACGAATCCTCAGCATTACAAAGATTAACTTTATGAATAGTTAATCATATAAAGGCCTTATGTAATATAAACTCGGATTCTGAGAGTCTGGAAGGACCTTGCAAATTGCCTTTTATAATATGATTCTAGAGAATTACACAATATACAAAGCACAGACACTAAAAAACCCTCAAAATTCCAAACTGCATGTATTATACTGTATAGAGATTAAAGCTTCTCTATAGCCCTGGAAAATGTAATTAGTGTTTAGGCAATGTAGGCTGTATTTAAGCTTACACAGCTGATATTGGACTGACTCACATGGCTGCTACATTATAATAATACGGCACAGATGTATAATCCTGTTGTCAGTGCTCCCATTGCCTGTTTGCAAGCCTCACACAGCCTTCCAGACCTGTCAATCCTGCATGCACTTCTAAAAGAGCAGATAATCACTGTAATTTAGAAATGTACTCAAAAGGCCCAATCCAGCAATTTACCACATTTGCCAATTCTAAATAGCCAGTTGGAAGCAAAGAGGTTCTGTTAACGGCCAAGCAAAGCAATTAAAAAAGGGTTTTAATTCTACAAAGAGACAGCAAACTTCAGGCATAGTCATCAAGCCAAGTCCTGACTGCCACCTTCAAAGCCTCAATAAGCTTCAATAAAACCTCTCTTATCAATGAAGTGTGGCCTCCAAAACCATTGGAATTACAGTGTCCAGGCTTCCCGCTCAATAGCTCGCTCGTTCTGTTGATCACTGATAATGGTAACACTTTTCATATTTGTCAATGTGTAAGGACATCTTGTGATTTACTGGGTGTCAGTTTTACTCAAATCTGGTGGTCAATTTAACACACAAAAAATATTTAAAGATAGAGAATTAAATATAAAGCAAGATAAAATGTTATTTCTGAACCAATCTAAAAGACCAGTCCCAATCACTGGGTTCAACAACCATATACAGAGGTATCAGAATGGTAAGTTCATAGTCATTAAGTTCTAGTATATGCGGCTGCCCACTCCTCAGATACTTTTGTTCCTCTTCAAATATTGCAGCCCTTAAAGGGGACCTATCATCAGGTCAAAAGTTTACAAATTTTGTTATCAATTTATTCCCGCTGCTCCCCTGAGCAAAGTTTCCAGTTTTTTTTTCTAGATCCGCCACATGGCTCCAGAGATTTGGGCCTTTTATGGTCTTTTTCAAGGGTGATTAATTATGCAGAGAAGCCTAAAGACACACCCTAGAGGATCATGTGACATTCCTCCTTGATATAAACCATTAAAATAAATCTAAATAAAAAGGCCCATATCTCCAGATTTAAAAAACAAACAAAAAATGCAGAATACTGAGGAGAGCAAGGGGAATAAAATAAGAGCAAAAACTGGTCTCTTTTGATTGGTGACTAGTCCTCTTTAACCCAATAATATTGGCATTTCAGTAACCCTAAAATAAATAGTCCCATATTAGAAGGTTCTAATGCTTGTACCCTTCTGAAATTTAAAAACTTTGTTATAAATTTTGACTTGCATGTATTGATTTTCTTTTTAATGGTCTGTTTATTGCCATCCATTCTGTTCCATATTGCATGCAAGATGTTACCCCTCTCCTTCTGCGCTCCTAATCCCTTTTGGCTAAATAAAAGATTAAAAAAATAGAATTAGCCTTACCTGTAATTCAGTTTCTAATAACCCACCAGGATACCACAATAGGAGGATGTCACCTCACACTTATAGGGACTTGAAACTAAAAGAGGTCAAATAGCTCCTCCCGCATCCTCTCTCCAGTGTTATTATAAGGGACCACAAGAGTAAGAATGCTTCAAATTATATTTATTATCATCCAATTCAAAATAATGCAAGGGGAGATTTACTCGTGCTGTTGTGATGGGTTATTTGGAACCTAATTACCAGTAAGTCTAATTCTATTTTCTCCAATAACCCCCAATGACAGCACCACAGGAGGAATACCAAAGATCAATGTTTAGTGTGGAGAACTTTTCTCCCAAAGGCCAAATCTCTAACAGACGTTAAGTCCAGTCTGTAATGGTTGGAAAAAGTATGAACTGAGGACCAGGTTGCAGCTCTGCAGATCTGGAAGCGCTTGCTTTCTCAGCCCAGGAGACCGATACTGTTCTAGTGGAGTGAGCTGTTAGTCTCTCCACGCTCTGGATCTGATATGTTTTGATAATTGCTCTTTTGATCCAGTTGGCAGTAGTGCTTTTGGGTGTTTTTTCCCTATATTCTGGCCGTAGAGCTGAATGGACAGATTCTGATCTTTTCTCCATAGCCGCATCTCCTGGAGGAAATTAAGGAATACTCTTCGTACATGCAGAGTATGGAACTCTACCTCCCTCTTTTTTGCTGGATTCTGGGAGAAGGAGGGGAGAATTATCTCCAGCAACCTGTGGAATTCTGAAACCAACTTGGGTCGAAAAAATGGGTCCAGACAAAGAATAAGTCTGTCCTCTAGGATCCTCAGGTATGGTTCATTGAATGAGAGGGCCTGAATTTCTCTCACTCTCTTGGCTGTTAGTGATTGCTACCAGGAAGGCTGTCTTCTAGGACAGTTTGTCCAGCTCTAAAGATGATAGGGGTTTGAACAGTGGAAGCATCAGCACTTTAAGGATGATGCTAAGGTCCCAGGAGGGGACTAGGTTGATCACTCTAGGACAAAAACGTGAAGCCGCAGTTAGGAATCTCTTCACCCACCGATGGTCGGTGGGAGTCTGATTAAAGTATGAACTTAATGCCGCCACCTGAACTTTAAGGGTGATAGGTTTAAGACCCTTTTCCAGGCCATCTCGCAGGAAATCTAGGATCTGGTTGGTGGCTGGATGATGAGGCACACACCGTGATATGAAAGATTGACATATTTTATTATATGTGGCGTTTGTCACCGGCTTTCTACTCTTTTTGAGTGTTCGAATGACTCTATCCAAGATTCCATTTATCTTCATTATTGTGAATTCAGAAGCCAGGCCGCCAGACTTAAGCTTTCGGGGTTTTGGTGATATATTTGCCCGTGCTGAAGGAGGTCTCGGATTGGTGTAAGGATCAGTGGAACATATATACTCAGGTTGATTGGGGTTTCAAACGAACTTCTCTTCAGCCAGAGTGGTGCTATCAGGATTACCTTTGCCTTTTGGTTCGTATTTTCTGCAGTGTTCTGGTGTGTGCTTGAGCTCAAGTTACCAATTGGATGCAAGAAATCATGGAGCCGAGGAGTGACATAGCGAACCTCAGCATCATGAAGTTTTGGCTTTGTAGGACAGCTACCCTTGATCTTAGCTGGATCTGTTGTTCTTTGGGTAAGAAAGATGTTTGTATGTGGGAATCCAGTAGAATATCAAGGAATATTTTTACCGTGGAGGGAACCATGTCTGAATTCCAAAGGTTCAACAGTAATCCAAGGGATGTTAGAATCTGGATTGTCATCTGTAGATGTTTCTGAAGTAACGGTATAGAAGGAGCCACAAGCAAGAAATTGTCAAGGTATGGTATTATACAAATATTCTGTCTCCTGATGTAGGCCATGACTTCTGCCATAATCTTTGTGAAGACTCATGGAGTTGATTATATTCCGAATGGTAGAACGCTGAATTGGTAATGCACTATTCGACTTTCCTGGGCAACCGCGAACCGCAAGAACTTCAGATAGGTTAGCGACGATAATGCTCATCCTGTAAGTCGAATGTTGCCATTGCAAAGCCTTGTCCTAGCGAGGACCGCCGATCTGATGGACTACATTTTGAACCTCCTGTATACAATGTACTGGTTCAGGGACTTCAAGTTTATTATAAACCCGCAGACCCCATTTGTTTTTTTATAAGAAAAAACTGGGAGTATTTTCCCCTTCTTTTCTCAACTTCCGGGACTAGGGAGATTACTCCTGAGGATAGCAGGCCCTTCAGACCAGAAATCAGGGGGCATTGTAGCTTTGGTGAGGAGAGTTTGGTTATCTTTACTGTTTGTGGAGGGTTGGAGTAGAATTATATCTTTATCCATTCTTGGACTGATTTTAGGGTTCATGGGTTTGAGCAAATTATGTGCCATTGGGGAAGGAATTCTGAGGTGCGACCCCCTAATTTTTGACGCCATGGTCTGTTTTGATGCAGATCTTGGGGGAGAAATAACTTTCTGCCTCGTCCTACTTTTGGATAGCTCCACCTGCCCAACTTCCTTTTTTTCTATGTACTGAGGTGGTTGTGCCTGAGAAGGTCAAAAAGGATCTCTTCCTAGAGCTTCTTGGCTTGGGCAGAGCTCTTTATTGTCCAAAGCATTCTCCAGTAGGTCATCGAGAGGTGATCCAAACATGTAGTTTCCCTTAAAGGAAAAAGAACAAAGATTAATTTTTGAGGTCACATCACCACTCGTGGAGTTCGATAGGATTGATGATCTTGCCACCACCCTTACTGATTCTGCTGATGCATCTGGTAAAAAACTCATGTCTTTCTGGATGAGCAGTAAGGATGGTAGAATATCATGTCTGGGAGTGTCCGCAGAAAGATGTTCTTGTAGTTGGACAAGTCAGTTGGACATTGACTGTGCTATGCACACGGAGACGACATTCATGTTTTGTAGGGCTGCTGAAGTTGCCCAGGATTTTTACAATGCCATCCATCTTGCATTCTAGGGGATCCTTTAGCTGGGAGGAGTCCTCAAATGGCAAGGTAGTCTTTTGGCTACTTTTGCAGCCTGGATATCTATATTCGGTACTTTGGACCAGTATTTTGCAATTTTATCGTCCACTGGAAACCTTTCTCTCAGTTCGGCGGGGTTTACTTAGCCTCTTCTCTGGGGATTCCCATCATTCAGCATACTTACATTCTCTTCCCTTTCCTCTCCAGGTGCACAATCCCCACTCCACAAACTTGAATACCCTTGCAGAAATCTTGAACACCTTGATCGATACTCACGCTATGAATCATTTCTCCCTCTTACAGACATATGGTCCTTACATAATGTGGACACTGCTGCTGCTTTATATGACACCACCATAGCTTTAGCTCTTGAATTGGTTGCCCTCTCACACATACCAAAGCTCATAAAATCAACAGGCAACACGGACACACCAGCCTGAGCAAAGACCAGAGGTGGGCTTCTAGGATTGCTGAGCGGAGATGGAAAAGATCCCACTCCAATGTGCATTTCATCACATTCAAACAGTCCCTCACTAATTTCAAGGTCACACTCATTGCAGCAAAAAAAAACTTACTTCTTATCACTCATATCATCCCTGTCTCACAACCCTAAACAGCTATTCAACACTTTCAGTTATCTCCCCTGTCCCCCAGCACGTCCTCCCTCTCCACTCATCTCAGCAGAAGATTTTGCCTCATTCTACAAGGAGAAGATTGATAATATCAGAGGTTTTGACCTACAAACCCCCACACCCCCTCCTCATAACTACTCAGCCCTCCTCCTCCAAAACCAACTTTTCCATCTCTACAGAATATCAACTTTCCGCTCTACTCTCAGGATCACATCTCACCACCTATGCATCCGACTTGATCTCGTCCAACCTCATGTGACTGGACCCACTGCCTCCAGCAGGGGGCGAATTTCTCTGACACACGTGACCCTGGATACACCGCCTCCAGTAGGGCGAATTTAAATAAGATAGCGTGCAGCCAGATACACTGCCTCCAGTAGGCGAATTTCAGAATTACATGTATATCTGGATACACCGCCTCAAGCAGGGCGAATTTAAATAATAAAGGGAAACACCAGGGAAACCGATACAATGGAGGGCCCTGCGATAGGGAACGGGGACGTGGAGACCTCCTGCACTCCCCTGAGTCAGTGTCTCTACACTCCTGACAGTCGATATGCAGGTTCCGCACCTGGCGCAGAGCAGGATACCTAAAAACCCTAGCTCGCCCTGCACCTAGCCCTTTCTAGTGAAATGGATGGTGCAGAAACTAATTCCACCACTGCACTGAAACACACAAAAGGAAAGGTACAAACGGGGATAACACCACTTAGCTTTGCTCTGTCGCTCTTGCTCCCAGCAACAGAGTCCGGCACCAGAATGCTGCTTTCCTCTTGAATAGCTGCTGCTTCACCAAGCTTTGTCAGAGCTGCAAGGAACAGACAACGACAGTCTTCATCCCAACCCTAACCAATCTCTTCAACCTGTCACTAATAACTGGTGTTTTCTCCTCATGCTTCAAACATGCCTCAATCACACCCATTCTCAAAAAGCCCTCCCTTGACTCATCCTCTGTGTCTACCTATCGTCCCATATTACGTCTCTCCTATGCCTCAAAACTACTGGAACAACACATCCATCTTGAACTGTTCTCCCACCTCTCCACCTGTTCCCACTTTGACTGCTTACAATCCAGCTTCCGACCACATAATTCCACTGAAACTGTCCTGACTAAAGTCACCAATGACCTACTAATCATCAAAGCCAAGAGACAGTACTCTGTCCTCCTCCTCTTGGACCTGTGATCTGCTTTTGTCACAGTGGACCATTTTTTATTACTACAGACCCCCTCATCTCTTGGCATCACTGACTTGGCCCTATCTTGGATCTCGTCATACCTAGCAGACCGGACATTCAGCAATTCGCACTCACACTTCACCTCCTCACCTTGCCCCCTATCTGTCAATGTCCCGCAAGGTCCAGTCCTAGGGCCACTGACTTCTCCATTTGCACCATCGGCCTGGGACAGTTCATAGAATCTCATGGCTTGCAGTATCACCTCTATGCTGATGACACACAGATCTACCTCTCTAGACCCGATATCACCTCCCTACTTACCAGAATGCCACAATGTCTGTCTGCTATTTCGTCCTTCTTCTCTGCTAGATTTCTAAAACTTAATATGGACAAAACAGAATTCATCATCTTTCCCCCATGTCACTCAACCCCCCCAAACAGACCTACCCATTAAAGTAAATGGCTGCTCACTCTCCCCAGTCCCACAAGCTCGCTGCCTTGGGATAACCCTGGACTCTGATCTCTCCTTCTATCCACATATCCAAACCCTTTCCACTTTCTGATGACTCAACTCAAAAATATTTCCCTGATCCGTACATTCCTTAATCAAAATTCTGCAAAAACCCTAGTCCATGCACTCATCATCTCCCACTTCGACTACTGCAACCTCCTATTTTGTGGCCTCCCTTCTAACACTCTCGCACCCCTCCAATCTTTCCTAAACGCTGCTGCCCAGCTAATCCACCTGTCCCTATGCTAATCCCCAGCCTCTTCTCTTTGTCAATCTTTTCACTGTCTCCCCATTACCTAGAGACTCCAGTTCAAATCCCTAACCATGGCATACAAAGCTGTTGTGAGTTCATTTTCCCCTTCATTACTAAGGCCCGAGGAACTCCCTCTTCTGGTAAAGAAAGGTAGTGAGCCTGATTATCAAACACCTGAGGCTGATGATGATGACTGGATGAGTGGAGTGACTGACTGGATATAAGGCTGCCGACACCCTTCTGCCCTGCGGGTGATTTCTCTGTGGGATCCTTGGAGACCAGTCTGAATTCCTGCTCCTCTAAAGCTAAGTTTGCTGCTCGGCCTTTTGCTTTGGTGATTTGTCTTTGTTTTGCTTTGTTTTTCTGGATTTCTGCCATTCCCTGCTGGGGTGTGCTGAATTCATTTAGCTCTGTCTTCTGAAAATACCTGAGTGCTGATTTAGTTTTTGAAGCCTAGCTGCTTCAGGGCCTTTTTCATATCAGCTTGTTGGCTTATGTCTTTGATAGGGTTTTGGCAGATTGCAGACAGCAGCCTTCCTGTCCTTTCCTATCTAGGTAGTTTTGGGCCCCGTCTTTGCTCAATCTATCTTTCTGTCTGTGTTAGTATTTTCATCTTGCTTCACCGTCATTATATGTTGGGGGCTGCCTATTGCTTTGGGGTCTGCTCTGGGGCAGTTTAGTTTTCCCCTTTCTTTCTTTAGGCCTATGTAATTCTCCGGCTGTGATCGAGGGGTCTAGGGCATCGTAGGAACCCCCCACGGCTACTGCTAGTTGTGTTGATAGGTTCAGGGGTCTGCAATCTGATAGTTGCCAACTTCTCTGGTTTTCTGGACTTAGCTTGTATTTCTGCTTTTGCCTCCTACGGTGACTCATTCATAACAGAATCACCCGCCATACCGCAGATTCTAGGGTACTCAATAGCAGGAAAGAATTGTAAAAAAAAAAAAAAAAAAAAAGTGTGTATATTTTTTCCTCTATATCTCTGAGGCCGTAGGGGGAATTTTTTTTTTCTCTCAATGGAGATAAAGCAATTGTCTGATCGTGTGGAGCAGCTCGCTGCGGAAGTGCGGGGAATTTCCGCCTACCTTACTCATTCATATGCTGCTGAACCAAAGATTCCTACACCTGATATATTTTTTGGGGATCGGTCTAAATTTTTGAATTTCAAAAATAATTGTAAATTATTTTTTGCCTTGAAGCCTAACTCGTCAGGGAACTCCGCGCAGCAGGTTAAAATTGTCATCTCTTTGCTGCGTGGCGATCCCCAGGATTGGGCGTTTTCTTTGAAACCAGATGATCCTATTCTGACTAATGTGAACGCATTCTTTCAAGCTTTGGGGTTGTTGTATGACGAACCTAATGCCATTGATCAGGCTGAAAAGACCCTGCTGGCATTGAGCCAGGGTCGTGATTCTGCAGAATTGTACTGTCAAAAATTCCGAAAGTGGGCAGTACTTACTACCTGGAATGATAATGCCTTGGCTGCTCTCTTTCGGAAGGGGTTGTCAGAAGCCTTAAAAGATACTATGGTGGGAGTTCCTGTTCCCTCTGGTCTTGACGATTCTATGTCATTAGCCATTCAGGTTGATCGGCGTTTGCGCGAACGCAAAGCTGCACGAGAGGTGTTGCCACCTGTTGAACAAATGTCTGAACCTATGCAATGTGATAGAGTTTTTTCCAGAGAGCAGCGTCAGGAGTTCAGAAGGCGTAATAAGTTGTGTTTTTTCTGTGGAGATGCCTCGCATATTATTTCTGTCTGTCCTAAACGAGAGAAACGCTTTGCACACACGTTTTCTGTTGGGGGTGTTCAACCTAAGTTTCTTCTGGCTATTACTCTGATCTGCTCCCTGTCCACATTTTCCGCCAAGGCTTTTGTGGATTCAGGAGCAGCCCTAAACCTAATGGACTTGGATTTTGCTAAACGTTGTGGATTTCCGATGACACCTCTGCAGACGCCTATCCCTTTGAGGGGGATTGATGCTACTCCTTTGGCTAAAAATAAACCCCAGTTTTGGACCCAGGTTGTAATGCGGGTCGCCCCAGACCATCAAGAAAATTGCAGATTTTTGGTGTTGCATAATCTGCATGATACTATTGTTCTGGGGTTTCCCTGGTTACAGATTCATAATCCAGTTTTGGATTGGAAATCTGTGTCTGTGGTGAGTTGGGGTTGTCGGTGTGCCTTTAGTGAGGCTCCGGTGTTTTCCACCTCTCCTCAGTCGCATGATGTTCCTGATTATTTGGCGGACTTTTATGATGTATTTAGTGAGAATGAGTCTGCGTCTCTGCCTCCTCATAGGAGTTATGACTGTGCAATTGAACTGAGCCCGGGGTGTAAATTTCCCAAGGGTCGGCTCTTCAATTTATCTGTACCCGAGCACGAGGCTATGCGATCCTATATTAAGGAGGCGTTGGAGAAGGGTCATATTAGACCATCCTCGTCACCCTTAGGTGCCGGTTTTTTTTTTGTAGCCAAAAAGGATGGATCATTAAGACCTTGTATTGATTATCGTGCCCTCAACAAAATTACTGTTAAATATCAGTATCCGTTACCCCTGATTTCTGATCTATTCTCCAGAGTTAAAGGTGCTTGCTGGTTTACCAAGCTTGACCTCAGGGGGCGTATAATCTTATTCGCATTAAGCATGGGGATGAATGGAAGATGGCGTTTAATACTCCGGAGGGACATTTTGAGTACCTGGTGATGCCTTTTGGGCTCACTAATGCCCCTTCTGTCTTCCAGTGCTTCATGAACGATATTTTCCGAGATTTTGTCGATAAATTTTTGATTATCTATCTGGATGATATTTTGATCTTCTCCAAGGATTGGGATTCTCATGTGGAACATATTCGGACTGTGTTCCGGATCTTGAGGGAGAATTCCCTGTATGTCAAAGGATCTAAATGCCTTTTTGGAGTACAGAGGATTTATTTTTTGGGATTTATTTTGTCCCCGTCAACTATTGAAATGGACCCGGCCAAGGTACAGGCCATTCACGATTGGGTTCAGCCCACTTCCTTGAAGGCCCTCCAGAAGTTTTTGGGTTTTGCTAATTTTTATCGGAAATTTATAGCAAAATTTTCTAGTATTGCCAAGCCATTGACTGATTTGACTAAAAAGGGTGCTGATGTGATAAAAATTGGTCTCCGGAGGCTGTTTCTTCCTTTCAGGAGCTGAAGCGAAGATTCACCTCCGCCCCGGTTTTGCGGCAACCTGATGTCTCACTTCCATTCCAGGTAGAGGTGGATGCTTCTGAGATTGGTGCAGGAGCTGTTTTGTCCCAAAAGGATCCTGTAACATCTAAAATGAATCCCTGTGCTTTCTTTTCCCGAAAGTTCTCCATCTGAACGTAACTATGATGTGGGGAATAGGGAACTGTTGGCCATGAAATGGGCATTTGAGGAGTGGAGACATTGGTTGGAGGGAGCTAAGCATCAAGTCGTGTTCCTCACTGACCACAAGAATTTGATTTACCTAGAGTCGGCTAAGCGCTTGAACCCTAGACAGGCTAGGTGGGCCTTGTTTTTTACACGTTTTGATTTTGTGGTTTCTTTTCTTCCTGGAACAAAGAATGTCAAGGCAGACGCCCTCTCTAGGAGCTTCTTTGCTGATTCTCCTGTGGTGACCAAGCCTGCTACCATCTTAGGCGAAGGGGTAGTTCTTTCTGCCATCTCGCCCGATTTGAGACGTGCTCTGGAAGAGTTCCAGGAGGACAAACCTGAGCGTTGTCCCAGTGGAAAGTTGTATGTTCCTGACCAGTGGAAGAAGAGAGTGATGTCTGAAGTTCATTGCTCTGCTTTGGCTGGTCATCCAGGTATTTGTGGTACTAGAGATCTGGTGAGTCGTTTTTTTTGGTGGCCCTCCTTGTCTCGTGATGTCAGGAATTTTGTGCAGTCCTGTGGGACGTGCTCCCGGTCTAAATCGTGTTCTCGCTCTAGTGTGTTGTTGATGCCTTTGCCTGTCCCCAAGAGGCCATGGACCCATATTTCAATGGATTTCATCTCTGATATGCCTGTCTCTCAGAGGATGACTGTTATTTGGGTGATTTGTGATAGGTTCTCTAAGATGGTTCATCTTGTACCACTCCCTAAGTTGCCGTCTTCCTCTGAGTTGGTGCCCCTGTTTTTACAACAGGTGGTTCGTTTGCACGGGATTCCTGAGAACATTGTATCTGACAGAGGAGTCCAGTTTGTGTCTAGATTTTGGAGAACTTTCTGTTCCAGGCTGGGAATTCAATTGTCCTTCTCCTCTGCTTTTCACCCTCAGACCAATGGGCAGACAGAGAGAACAAACCAGACCTTGGAGTCATATTTGAGATGTTTTATTTCTGCTGATCAGGATGATTGGGTTTCATTTTTGCCCTTGGCCGAATTTGCTTTAAATAATAGAGCTAGTTCTGCCACTTTGATGTCACCTTTTTTTTGTAACTTTGGGTTTCATCCTCGATTTTCTTCAGGGCAGGTGGAGCCCTCTGCCTGCCCAGGTGTTGACACTGTGGTGGAGAGAATGCACCAGATCTGGGACCAAGTGGTGGATAAGTTATCTCTATCCCAGGAAAAGGCCCAGCGGTTTTCCAACCGACATAGGAACAATGGTCCCCAGTTTAAGGTTGGTGATATGGTGTGGTTATCATCAAAAAATATTGCTATGAAGGTGGCTTCTCCTAAGTTTAAGCCAAGATTTATTGGACCTTACAAGATTGTGGAGATTATTAATCCGGTCTCTTTTCGTTTGGCTCTTCCTGTCACATTTAAAATCCATAATGTGTTCCATAAATCTTTGTTGAAGAGGTTTGTTGAACCTGTTGTTCCGGGGGTGGCACCTCCAGACCCTGTATTGGTTGAAGGTAACATGGAATATGAGGTAGAGAAAGTACTGGATTCCCGTCTGGCTAGACGGAGACTCCAGTATTTGGTTAAGTGGAAGGGTTATGGTCAGGAGGATAATTCCTGGGTCTCTGCCTCTGATATTCATGCCAAAAGATTGGTGCGTGCCTTTCATCGGGCTCACCCTGATCGCCCTGGTGGCGTAGTTGAGGGTTCGGTGACCCCTCCTCAAGGGGGAGGTACTGTTGTGAGTTCATTTTCCCCTTCATTACTGAGGACCGAGGAAGTCCCTCTTCTGGTAAAGAAAGGTAGTGAGCCTGATTATCAAACACCTGAGGCTGATGATGATGACTGGCTGAGTGGAGTGACTGACTGGATATAAGGCTGCCGACGCCCTTCTGCCCTGCGGGTGATTTCTCTGTGGGATCCTTGGAGACCAGTCTGAATTCCTGCTCCTCTAAAGCTAAGTTTGCTGCTCGGCCTTTTGCTTTGGTGCTTTGTCTTTGTTTTGCTTTGTTTTTCTGGATTTCTGCCATTCCCTGCTGGGGTGTGCTGAATTCATTTAGCTCTGTCTTCTGAAAATACCTGAGTGCAGATTTAGTTTTTGAAGCCTAGCTGCTTCAGGGCCTTTTTCATATCAGCTTGTTGGCTTATGTCTTTGATAGGGTTTTGGCAGATTGCAGACAGCAGCCTTCCTGTCCTTTCCTATCTAGGTAGTTTTGGGCCCCGTCTTTGCTCAATCTATCTTTCTGTCTGTGTTAGTATTTTCATCTTGCTTCACCGTCATTATATGTTGGGGGCTGCCTATTGCTTTGGGGTCTGCTCTGGGGCAGTTTAGATTTCCCCTTTCTTTCTTTAGGCCTATGTAATTCTCCGGCTGTGATCGAGGGGTCTAGGGCATCGTAGGAACCCCCCACGGCTACTGCTAGTTGTGTTGATAGGTTCAGGGGTCTGCAATCTGATAGTTGCCAACTTCTCTGGTTTTCTGGACTTAGCTTGTATTTCTGCTTTTGCCTCCTACGGTGACTCATTCATAACACAAAGCCATACAAAATCTGTCTCCTCCATTACATCTGTGACCTAGTCTCCCGGTATTTACGTGCACGCAGGTAAGAGAAGGTCTTCTGGTATGGACATCTCTTTCTTAAGGTACTGTCACCCTAAGTGATATCGCTAGCAATATCGCTATAACTTGTGACGTTATAGCGATATTGCTAGCGATATCGCTGTGTGTGATACTTACCTATGACCCGCTCCCCCGCTGCTTATCGCTGATCGCGCGAGAACGTCCAGGACTGTTTCTTGTCGTCAGCTTCCTGCTGGGCTTCCTGCTGTGGAGAGACGAGCGACGCGTGGAGCCGGGCGGGAGGACGCAAGATCGCCTGGTGTGACAGGTAAGTAGCGACCCCTGTCCCCAGCGATGTCGCTGGTGAGATATGCCTGTGTGGCAGCTCACTAGCGACCACTTAGTGATGTACCAGCGATCCTGACCGCGTCATATCGCTGGTCGGGATCGCTGGTACATCTCTAAGTGTGACAGTACCTTTAGAGTCTGAGTCCCTTTTCTCTTCATGGCTAATCTTTCTTTTCTTAGCTGCTGCAGGGATACTGGGAGTGGTAGCTGATTAGGAGAAGGACATCAAGGAAGATTGGATATCCTGGTGAAATAACCCTTTGATTTCTTCCATTAAGGAAGGTTGTTCATCTTTATTAAATTTTCCCGTGCATTCTTGGCATAGAGGTTTTCTATGGGAGGATGTCAATTTTTTTTTACGAAAAGGACATGAGTTACTCAGAGTTTTAGATCTTCTCCTTGGTGCAGGCTCCTTGTCCCCTTAAAAGAGAGGGGAGAAGGAAATAACGCTATCATACACAAACATCTGCACCTTGGAGAAGAACCCATAATGCCAAACAACTTACTGGGACTGGAACAGCACTGGGCTCTGCAGAGCGGGAAGAATCTAGACTCTCCATGAAAATCACAACAGGTTTGATCCGACCGTAAGGTGTCTTCTGTCCGAGTGTCTTATATAGGCTATTGGACCTAGTGCCTTCCTCTTCATTAGAGGGACTCACATAGACTGACTACAGGCTTTCCTGTCAAACCTTGACAACCACTTTAATCGAGATATCATTGCGCTTCACATTGTCCTGAAACCTGTGTGTGTTAGACTTTGTTCACACTTCATTTGTCCAGTTTCTAAGTGTACTGTACATCATGAGTCTTTCCTGAGATACACTTCTGATGAAAATTTTCCAATAGGGATAAACATTTATTATATACTTTTTTATACAGAAAAATATTTAATTCAACTCATTTGAGCCTGGCGTTTTCTAAAAGAACACTCTTATGACATATTATATGCCATTAGAGATAATGGATAAGTATGGTGCATGTGCCAGTAGCTTTCCCAGTGCATATTTCTAATGTAGTACAATAACAAAAATGGAAACAGAGCATTTTTCTTTGTCTCTAAAGTTCATCTGTTTTTCCTTTGAGCTGTTAATATCTGTTAAAGATATCTCATGAGGCTACAATATGAGTCACAGTCTTTTTAAAAAATTAGATCATTTCATGATTAGTCCAGCACATCCCCCTGGGTACTTTCTTTTTTTAAAGGGGTTGTCCATCCTTAGGCTACAAGTCTACAGTTATGTGATGGCAGATTTGAATCTGCGTGCTGGAAGGATTTCCGCTGCCGGTGCCAGGGAACGCACGGTCATGTGACCGCGAGTATGCGATTTGCATACTTCCAGCCACATTCTGACTAGACGTGTCTGACCTCACTCAATACATCTACATTGAGCAAGGCCACACCAACAGGGCATGTGACAGCATGTATGCAAATCTGACATTTGCGGTTACGCGCATACCGCTCCCAGTGTCAGCAACGGGGAATCCTAAGAGCACACAGGGCGTAGCACCCCGTGAGTACATAGAGTAACCGCAGACTTGTAGTCTAAGGCCGGTGCTACCTATTGGGAGCACAGCATACATATTAAGATCAAAAAAGTAACTAGTAACACCAACAATGTGCAGAAATAGACAAGCCACAGCTTATGATGTCATTAATAAAGCACTCCAGCTTTTTTTGTTTCACATATAATGCGGATATATTATTCATATTCTGATTGTGCTTAAAAGTTTGTGAACCCTTCAGAATTTTCCATATTTCTGCATAAATTTCATCTAAGTCTTGTAAGGAGAGAAAGGAAAACAAAATCAAGCAAATGATCCAAAAAATATTAGACTTTGTAAGACTTTATTGAGGAAAATGATGATATCATATGGTGCTGCACACAGTTGTACTCTTTGTACTTTAAGTGCCTCTTCTTTCTCTTAGAGGACACTAGAGAAACAACATCATGTTTTAGCTACCTATGGAATATTTCCTCTGTGTGAGCCACCGTAGAAGTAATAAGTCACTTTTGTGCACCTCCAACCCCTCCAAATAGTGCCTTCTTTAGTCTTCATATACTAATAGAATCAAAGAATGGTAGAGTTGGAAGGGACCTCAAGGGTCATCATGTCCAACCCCCTGCTCAGTGCAGGACTCACTAAACCATCTCAGACCGATGTCTGTTCAGCCTCTGTTTGAAGACTTCCATTGAAGGAGAACTCACCACCTCTCATGGCAGCTTGTTCCACTCATTGATCACCCTCACTGTCAAAAAGCTTTTTCTGATATCTCATCTGCATCTTCTCCCTTTCAGTTTCATTCCATTGCTTTTACTGTTGCTGCCACTGTAAGTGTTCATCACACAATAAGAGTTCAGCCGTTAGCCCCTCCACTTACTAATAATGCCTTCTTATGAGCCTCACTAGGGACCATGAATGGTGACAATATTGGTGCTTTGTAAGCAAGAATAAATAAATCAATATGGAGAGGTTTTGGTCTAGTCAGAAGCCTACAAAAAAGTTAATGTTTGAAAGAAAACATTTACATATAACGTACAGTATACAGTATATTCAGAGGCTTCAGTATCTATAGTTGTCTAAGCTCTTGTGCATTACGGATATGAAAACCTACCCTCACCGATTTCCATTAACTTATTATTATTATTATTATTATTATTATTAACAATGAGTCCTGGAAGTGATTATATAGCCCCACAGAGCCCTGATTTCAACTGCATTGAGTCTGGGAGTACATGAAGAGACAGAAGGATTAGCACAAGTGACATCCACAAAAGATCTGTGGTAGGTTCTCCAAGATGTTTGGAACAACCTCCCTACTGAACTCCTTTAAAAAAACGTATGCAAGTGCACCTTTATGAATTGATGCTGTTTTGAAGGCAAAGTGTGCTTACACCAAATATTAATTTGATTTCAATTTTGTTAATTTCTAAAAATAAACTATTAACACTTCTATTTCTGAAACCATTCGTACCTTGATGTACTTTTCCTGCACATGCCTAAAAGTTTTGCACAGAACTGGCTATGGCCAAATTAATGGTAACCGTTCTTGCCTGCTATGCTGTCACACACTCTCTGTACACTTTTTCAGTGTTTTAAGGCTTTCTCTCCATATCTCTATTACTATACTGTGAACGGTAACATCCTCTCCATAACTGGACTTAACAAATTATACCTGCTGCAATCCCTGCTTCTAATTTTATACAGGCTATGATAGCCCCTCCTGATTGGCAGTGTTTTATCATGTGATGTGATACTTGAAAAAGCATGCTTGGTTACACCCAAGTTCTTGTGAGCCTTATCTGGCTTATGCAACCTTCTGCAAAGTGTAAAACGTTGGCAGCTATTTTAGGCGCATCACAAACTGTTCAAATTTGGCAAGTAGAGCGAATTCATAAAAACTTTACACGAATTCAATTCGCATTGGACAGTAAACACGGTCGTCTGCACAAGATATAAATATGGAATTTATATTTATTTAGATGTTTGAGTGGGGTCTTTATATCACTAAAGAGAGAAAGAATGTTCCACTATTTATACACCCTTACCTCAGATGCCTCCCGGCAGACCATGAGTACAGACATGCAAATGAAAACATTTACACAACAGTTAAGATTTTCTAAGGCTGGTTATACAGAAATGAGTGTGAATTGTTTTGAAAAGCTGGAGGTTCAAGGCCAAAAAAAAATAATGGATTTTGGCAGGCATTGTGTGAGTAAACTAAAGCTGTGCTCATTTCTATCTCCTCACCAAGAGCAGACAGTCCTATGGAAGAAGGTGAAAAGTCAGGGTCAGGCCGGGATGTGATGGATGAGACGGAGGTCACGGTATCTAGAGGAAGAATCTTCATTTTAATTCAGATGGCTGTTTTTTTTTTCTTTTTTCTTATTTTTGAGTCTTTCACAAGTTTTTCCACCTTGATGTAATAGAGTGAACCTGTCATCTACAATGATAATTATAAGGGATTTATAGGTAAACTGAGTATTCGGTATAATTTATAAATACATAATGTAATCTTGTGATAGAAATTTTAATGATTTAAAGAGATTTTTAGTTTTTTTGTGGGTAAAAGAGTTTTTCCTATGAACAAATATTACTTCTTGCTTTTTGATAATTCATAATATAATATTTATTTTCATTTGGAATAGTTTATTATTATTTATTTCTAGTTATGATAATTGTTGTTTTTTTTTATCTCTACATGTTCAGTGCCAATGCTGCAGTGATGTCACTAATATAAATTTGCTGACCCTAGTATTATACTTACCAGCCACCATCTTCAGCCCTTCCCAGTGCCACTCCTGTCCTGCCCCGACATCTTATGTCTGCAGCTTCTAACCGAATGGAAGTCAGAGGTAATGGTCGCATGATCTCAATGTAAGCGTATAAGAACCTTGCTCTGGCCTGGTTATTGCTGTCATAGACTTAAGCCCCCGTTACACACTGCGATATCGCTGTAAAGTCACCGATTTTGTGACGTTGCAGAGATATTGCTAGCGATATCGCTGCATGTGATACTTACCTCCGACCGGCTCCCCCGCTGGTTAACGCTGATCGCGCGAGAAGCTCCTGGATCATTCCTCGTCAGCCCCTTCCTGCTGGGCTTCCTGTGGCGCCGACGAGCGATGCGTGGAGCCGGGCGGGAGGACGTCAGGATCGCCATGTCTAACAGGTAAGTAGCGATTCCCGTCCCCAGCGATGTCGCTGGTGAGATCTGCCTGTGTGGCAGCTCACTAGCGACCACCTTGCGATGCACCAGCGATCCTGACCGCGTCATATCGCTAGTCGGGATCGCTGGTGCATTGCTAGGTGTAACGGTACCCTTACTTTAGGTTGTCACTTCCAGATCAGATCGCCTAGTAGACGCTGGAGCGATATGGTAGGTCACAACCTGCAGAGGATCATCAGGAGCGGTGCACTGAGGACAGATGAAGACGGCAGTTGGTGAGTGTAATACTAGGGGCAAGGAACTTAGGCTGGTTTCACATTTGCGTTTTTTTGCGCTGGAAAAAAACGCATACGTGCGCATGCGTTTTTTCCCCTATATTTAACATGGGTGCGCATACCTGCGCGCTGGTAAGCGCACGTATGCGATTTTCATGCGCTGCGCTTTTTTGGGGTGTGCGTTTGTATTTTCCAGACGCAGCATGTTGCATTTTTTGGCCCTGCAAAAAAGCGCATGCGCACGTATGCGCACGTTTTGCGCTAAAAATGGCCATTATAGCCTATGGATGCGCATACGTGCGCACTGGCATGCTCATGTATGCGTTTTTTTGCACATGCGTTTTTTTTTGTTAACC